>NW_020175053.1:3807459-3824776 GCF_003031525.2 Neophocaena asiaeorientalis asiaeorientalis
AAGGAAGCCCGCTGGGAGGGGAGCTCAGGCTGGGGAAGGCCCTGCTGTGTGGCCCAGGGTAGAAGACGGGAAACAGCAGGAGTTGCAGTGAGCATGGACTTGGTCAATCCAGTTTATCCAGGGTCTATAGATATGGCCATAATTTGTCCTATATTCATTTAAAGAGAATGCTTATGTAAACTAAAAAGTTAATACTCAAGGCAAGGACATTGAACTGATGTTTGCGTGTATTCTTGTTCAACATTCAAGTGGTTTAGCTGGCATTTCAGAAAGTCACCTTTGCTACAAGTGAAGTTTTTAACTTGGGATTCAACAAAGCCAGGGCAGCATCGTGACCTTACCTGCAAGAGAGTCAACTTACTTTTCTGCTCGCCCACCGGTCTCTTGCAAGAATCCTACAGAAATCTTAGTCAGTGAGAAGAGATCTAGCCAGGAGTGAGTGTTCCGGGCTCCGTAAGCTGGTCCACAGAAAGGGAGGCCAACTCTCGCCAAGACGTACCAACTGCTAAAGAAATCTGAAACCATAGCTGGTGTTTCTCAAAATAACTTTCCCTTTAGTGCTTGAGGTAGATAGACCTCTGTCATAAAACCTTTAATTGCTTATCAAATATTGACTAAAATTGAGTAGTTTTCTTTCAGGGCAAGTTAGCATTCTTAAAATCATTAGCAAATGAGAGTTTTGTTAAAAAAAAAAGCACTCCGTGCATGTATACACAATGGTTAATGGTCAACAAATAGATAGTTTTCTTTATGGCCTAGAGATTTTGTTTCATGTTTGATTTAAAAAATTATACCACTTGTATGAGGGATCAAGGGTAGTCAAACTCATAGAAACAGAAAGTAGAATATTGGCTGCCAGGAGGAGGGAGTGGAGTTGTTTAATGGGGAGAGAGGTTCAGTTCTGCGAGATGAAAATGTTTCGGAGCTCTGTGTACAACAATGTGAATATATTGAATGTACCGAACTGTGCCCTTAAAAATGCAGAAGTTGGTAAATCTTACGTTATGTGTTTTTTACCACAATTGAAAAAAATCATAGAGGACATCCACGTGGACAGTGAACATAGTATTAGATTTTGTAGATTTAATTTCCCTCATTGATTAAATTAAAATTTTCATGCTGAGAGAAGAGGCAAAGGTTAGAAAAGACAAGACTGCTTTTTCACAGAATTTTAGACAACTTCTCAGGCTACTGAAAATCAGCAGTTAGTTGAACACCTGTTCAGTCTATGGAGGTATAGATGGAACATATGAGCACACATATGTACAGAATTTAACACACTTCTTCACATTTCACTAAAGGTCACTGTGTGTTTTCTTGTGCAAAAGGAAGTCACATCAATGCTTATTCGTTTTTCAGCCATTATAAAAATCACCAATTAAAGAAGATACTTCTGGGTATATATCCAAGAGAAATGAAATTCAGGTCTTGGAGAAATGTTTGTACACCCACATTCATAGCAGCAATATTCACAAAGGCCAGAAGGCGGAAGCAACCCAAGTGTCCACTGACAGATAAGCAAAATGTGACCTATTCATGCAATGGAATATTACTCAGGCTTAGAAAGGAAGGACATTCTGACACCTGCCACAACATGGATGAACCAGGAGGACCTTATGATCCGTGAAATAAACCAGTCACAAAAAGACAAACGCTCCATGAGTCCACCGTGTGTGGTCAACTCACAGAGACAGAAGGAGAATGGTGGGTGCCAGGGGCTGGGGGGGCGTGGCTGGGGGGGCGTGTCATAGGCAGAGTCTCAGTTTGGAAGATGAAAAAGTTCTGGGGTCGATGGTGGTGACGGTTGCCTTCGTTTCCTCGTGTGGGTGAGGCTATGGTGTGTCACCCTCTGAGCCGGCTGTGTGGATTTGACACGCTGTTACTAACAGTTCAGAATGGGCACCAGTGTCACGCAGGGAACGACACGCAGGTTAAAACAAAGACCAGTTGGCCGAGATCTCAGCCCCGCCGCGCCAGATTGGTGGGGTCTTGGGCAAGTGTCCAAGCCTTAGTGTCCCCACCTGGGATGCGGAGGCTGTGCTGCCTGACCCCCATCCCTCCCAGAGGCGCTAGGAGGGCCCAGGCGTGTGCTGACGGGTGACAAACCCTGGAGCCCGTGTCCCGGGGGCTGCCTCTGTCCTGAGCAAGCCACGTGTGGCCGCCGCGTGGACTGGCCTTTGCAGGGTGTTTAGACGGCTGTGCCCTCGTCTCATGTCATCTCTCCATAGGCTCCACGGAGGAGACAGACGGTATCACCTCCACGGTGCAGGTGTGGAAGCTGAGTTTTGAGAGGGACTTGGTGGTAGCTCTAGGCTTGGAACTGGGGCCAGATTGTTTGACTTTACAAAACCCGTGCTTTCCTCCGCTCCAGTGGCCCTGAAACGTCCATGTGCGTCGGAGTCATCACCAGATGAGCCGGGCCCAGAGTCTCTGGCTCAGTAGATTGGGGACGCAGCCCCGGGGCATGCGTCTCTCACATGTTCCTACGGAAGCTGGTGCTGTGGATCCGGGGACCACATCTGAGACCGTCTGCTCTGGACCAGTGTTCTCGGCTGGTTTGCACCTGGGAGTCACCTGGAGACCTGGCTAAACACTGACACCTGGGTCCCCACCCCCAGGAGTTCTGTGTCACTGGTCCTAGGTGTGGTATGGGCATCAGGGTTTTATAACACCCCCAAGTAATTCCAGTGTGCCACCCAGGTGGAGGCCTGCTGCCGTGGGCCGGGCTGTCTCCCAGGGTAGGAAGATGAAATGACGCAATGCATGTCAGAGGACTTTGGAAACAAAGGTGGGTGTTCTCTCTCTTATCTAGAGAGAAATACCAGCTCCAGAAAGCCACCGGCTTAGAACCCAAATCAGATAGTCAAAGGCATGCTTGAGCCCTTATACAAGATTAAGACAAAATCAAGGCCAAAGAAAATGTGCAACAGATGTTTGGGAGATGTGGGGCCTTAGAAGTGTTTTTCATCTCTGACTTTGAAAAAAATATCAGCTGGGATCAGATAAGAGGCAACTCCCAAGGCCAGCTGGTGTCCTTGTCCTAAGGTGACTGACTTGAGCAGAAGGACCCCCCGCGGGCAGGCCTCCTCCAGTTGGAGGGTCTGAGCTCGCTTTGCTTCCCTCAGTCGGAAGGTACCAGCTGCGTGTCACCGTGTGACCACGTTGCTGGGGAACAGATGTGGGGCAGGTGTTTCAGGGCACGAGTCCTGCTAAGGTGGGGTGCTGACATGGCAAGAGGGTTGCCAGATTTGGAAACAAACGAACCCCCCAAACAAACAAAAAACAAACAAAACTCTCCCAAACCAAATGCCCAGGGGCATTTGATTTCAGGTTAATGATGACTAGTTTTTAGTATAGGTGCATCCCATGAAACATTTGAGATGTACTTATACCAAAACACTACTGGTTGTGAATCTGAGCTCGACTCGTGTGGGCGTCTTGCATCGCATCTGGCGGCCCTGTGTGGGGGACTCCTTCTGTCAAGGGCCCCCGCACTGCCGGGCACACCTCACATCATGTCCCAGCAGGTAGAACGTGTCGGGGGCTCTGTCTTCCTCAGGGAGCTCAGGCAGGGCCTGGCCACCGTGGCAGAGGCCAGCGCCAGGCCCGGCCACGATGGGAGAGGCCAGCACCAGGCCCGGCCACCATGGGAGAGGCCAGCACCAGGCCCGGCCACGACGGGAGAGGCCAGCGCCAGGCCCGGCTCCCTTGCTTAGTAGTTTTGTACATCCTCTTCTCTACAGGGAGCTTCCTGAGGAGAAGCAAGCACAGGGGCCACCCCTTTGGCCAGTTGGTGTGCGGTTGTGTGGCTTGGCCTGCGGTCCATCTGAGCATTGCTGACCTTCTAAAGGGATGTAAGCAGCTGCAGCAGTTGACGGGCTGCTGGTGGGTAGGTGAGGGCCCTGCACTCCAGGTCTCTGCTGTCGGCCTCCTGGGGGCAGCAGAAGGCAGCAGACGCCGGGGCCTCTGGGCAGAGGGCAGGGGGGCCCCCCACAGACACCGGACTGCTCCAGGGAGCAGGGCAGGCCCACGAGCCTCGGCCTCAGAAGGGCCCAGAGAACCCCTGCTCTGAGCTGGGGGTTTAGTGAAGGAATGCAGAGCCCTGGGCCCACGAGAGGAGTGTCTCTGCTCTGGCCAGACCCCCTCAGAGCAGAGGAGCTGAGGCAGTGCTATTCCGTGTCCAGCTGATGCTGCGGGGCCAGAGGGGCTTCTGGGGAAACCTGGACCCTGTGGGAGAAGGAGGCAGGGGTGGGGCCTGGGGAGAGGGAGTTTAGAAAAACTAAAGCAAAAGAGAAATGAGCTCCGCCTCCTTCTTTTTCTGCTCGGCTCCAATCCCATACCTGACTATTCTATTCTCAAGGTCCCTCAACAGACGCCAAGGCTGTGTTTTGTTCCAGGGGCCTGAGACCAAATATTCGTTGAACTGGGGTGAGAAAAGTGCTCTTTGCGACGTCCATTCTCACTGCAGTAAATCTGCTGGTGCACACATCTGGGAAATCAGACCCCCTGGGCCCAGCGGCCTAGACAGGCCTGTAGGATTTGGGCTTGTTTTTGGGTCCGTGGATGCTTTAATGCGGGGATGGCCAGGGGGCTCAGGACTCACAGAAATGCAGCTTCTCCAAACAGCTGCTGAATGAGGACAGTGTGGGCATCAGGAAGGTGTGTATGAGAGAGAGAGAGAGAGAGAGAGAGAGAGAGAGAGAGAGGGAAGGAGGGAGAGCAGGAGGGAGAGAGAGAGACTTTCTGGATGGCAAGAAATTCTAGTCAAATTTTGACTCTCACACTCCCCAGCGAATACATCCTTTTTCATCTGGTCTCTATAAGGATGGCCTCAGGGGGTCAGAAGACCCTCGTCTGTCCATTAACCATCTTTGCTCTGAGTCTCCTCGGGTTTCTCCCCAGGGGCCTGTGTCCTTCTGTTGTTACACTGGGTTCTCAGACTACCCTCAGGTGTCTCAGTGAGACCGTGGAGGGGGGTTGTCTGACCCCGCGTTCCTTCCACTGCAGGTTTGAAGCTTAGGCCCCGCCCCTCAAACATAAAAGGCTAAGGGTCAGCAGAGGACTTGGCTGTGAGGCAGGAGCGGCTCCCAGGTCCCTCACAGCTGCTCGTGGAACTGAGAAGCACGTGTGTGTGGCAAGTCACACTGACGGCTTCCCTCCATCACCTGGTTTAGTCCCAGAACGAGAGCCACAAAGCTGTGTGGTCCTGACATCCCTCCACAAAGAGCTGGACAGAAAACGGCTTTGAGGCCCACAGTGACAGTACTTTGGTCCCTCCCTTTCACAGCTGGTGCCACGAGGGGGGTGACCCAGCAGGTGAATGAGCTGGTACGAAGATGTCTGTGATGTTGTTGGTGCTTTAAAATAATACATGAAAAGTGATTTAAATGATCCCTGTGTGTGTGGCCACGTTCTGTCTACACACTCGGACATTTTCTTTAAAACGACGGTTTTCTTTTCCTTACTGTGCATCCGTTGGTTAAATCCTAAACTTTGAAAACTTAAGGAAATAATGCACTTTGTGGACAAGTTGGAAAAGATACGTAAGCACAGGGAGACTGAAGGAAATCCTGTCCAGGTCCATTTCTGCCGGCTGGGATCGCTCATCTCAGACCTTCCTCTGTGGACTCCACTCAGCTTGCTTTATTTTTACAAAACTGAAGTCATTCCGCAAGTACTGTTCAGTTCCCCAGTTTTTTCCTTGGTGCTACAGGATGAGCGTTTTTGCCTGGAAAGATACATCCTAACAAGACTTTTGTGGCTGTGTGCTGCTCCACGGTCACTGTGCTGATTTACTTCACACCCCTGGTGCCACACACTTTACATCTCAAATGTCTAAATGGCCCAGGTTTCCGAGGGACCAGGTAGCAGGCTCTCTCCGTGGGAGGGCCCTGCGGAGAAGGGGCCTGGATGCTGCGGGGAGAGAGGATTCTCCGTCCGGACCCGAGGCCTCGGGAGCCGCAGGGTCAGCTTCCTCTCAGCATTTGTGGCTTTTAGCTCTGTGGAGCGTGTTCGCCTGAGTGTGACCTACAAGCTTCAGGTATGAACTCTTGTTTCCCCACTCAGATGAACATCTGATGGGAACTTGGGGGGGAAAGGCTGTGCTACTTCACCAGGGCAGCCTGCACGGGGGGAGGATGCAGACGTTGAGGAAGAGATAAAGTTACATCCCCCAGGCCTCCTCCGCTAGCGTGTGGAGCCTTTGATAATCAGCATATCTCTTTCATGTCACCGAACACAAAATGAGGCTGCATCAAAGAGACTCCTTCAGAAAAGAAACTGTGGAACAGGCTTGACGGGGTGAACAGGGCTGGGGCAGGGGTGGTCAGCTCCGGGTCCTCCGAGCCCGCTTTGGCAGTGGCAGCGCTGGTGGCTGTCCTGGAGCCCCCGTGCGTCCCCCTCTGCTCCCTCCACGAGCCCGGCGACCACTGGCTCGGGAGTCCTCGGTGGCCGGGAGCTTGTCAGTCTGAGCCTTTAAGCTGCTGCAGATCATTAGCTATACAGCCTCCCTCATTGTTTTCCTCTCCCTAATCCTGACTTTTTCTTAGTGTTAATCTACTCGGAGATACTCATCCTTTTTTGGAGACACTTGGGCGTCCAACAAAAACATGCGAAAGAACAGCCCTGTGTTTGCCTGCCTTCAGGAAACCCGTGGGCTTTACGGTGACTCACGGTGCTCGTGGTTGGAGCCTCCCAGTGCCCGGCGCCCGCTGGGGTCCGCTTAGTGCCCAGGGGACCCAATTCGACCGTCAGGTCACCCACGCGGACCTCAAGCCTCACCCCGCCAGTCTCCTTCTGACCCTGCAGCATTGCCAGCATTACTCAGTCTTAAGTTTTTCTTTTTCTTTTAATGTTTGCATTTTGACATGATGTAAAGTGAAGAAAATCTTCCTGAGAATTCCTGCCGGAGAACGAACACATGTGATGCGTTTTAAACACATGAAACCTGGGAGGGAGACGTCAGGCAGCACTTCCAACGATTTCCCCAGAAGGTGGTTACACGGGGTAGACGGTCCTGTTTTAAAACTCCTGCCCATGGTTTAGAAATGAGCAAACACTTGGCATGAAGCCCCGTGGTCACTACGGGATGGTCACAGCCGTTTGGTGACGTTTCACTAAGGTCCCGATGATGCCACTGCCGGTCCTGGCCTCTGCTGCCACATCTTGTTGGTCTCATTCATTCTCTCACTCTGATTGAACGGTGACGCCCAGGCAGGAAGCCAGTCCTAGAAGGGATGGGAACGGCTGCTGGGGCAGGCGGGCCGTGGACCAGTGGTGTTGTCTTTGCCATCCGCCCTGCGTGCGCCGGTCGGTCTAGACGCGTCCTTGTCACTGGGACGGAGGGGCTGGCCTTTCTCTCGGGTCGAGGTTTGAGAGTAAGAGAGGGGCAGTGCGGGAAGTACGTTCAGGGACTGCTGAAGATCTTGTCAGCTGTGATCCACACCTTAGAGTCCGGGGTTACAATCGGACACGTGTCAAACACAGCCTGGGCTTCAGCTACTGGAGGGTCAACAACTTGACCCGGTAACTAACCTGGTCAGCCATCTCCAAGGCAGCCGGCTCCAGCCTCCTGACGCCGGGCAGGTTTCTAACGTCGGCCCGTCCCCGCGGAGCTGGTCCTGGGCTTCCCAGTGGACCTGGCCCCTCTTTCCTGTGCTGCCCGTCGGGCCCCGAGATGGGCACTGGCCCTCGTCCCGGCCCCGATTCATGTCCGAGCATTCCCGAGCCTCAAGCGAGGCCTGTCCTGCGTGGGATGGAGGAAGCCAGACCCCAAGGAGGGGGGTTCCGGGGGTCTCTCCTCCCTCTGCACGCAGGTGTTTCTCAAGGACCTGTCCTTGCCCTTATTATTATTTAAAAACATTTTTTTCAGTGTCAATCCCGTGACTTTAACCATTTCCTTTTACTTACGCTTGTCCTGTAGGTGACTTGGGGCGGATCCATGTTTTATTTCATCATCTTACCCGAATGGCGCTTAGCATGGCACTTGGTACATAGTTGGTGCTCAATAAACATGTGTGAAACATATTAATACATGGGGTAAAGATGGCATAGAAATGAAATTTGCCAAGAATGTGAGCTGTATCCTGGCTGGTGGTTTTCCCTAAAAGTGTTGTTGACACTCTGAGGTGCCCCAGCCTGAGGTGCCACAGGTGACGTGGCACCTGGGCTGTGAGACCTGGAGTGGGCTGTGCTCATTCACTGAACACTTAGCTGAAATCAAATATTCATTGTTTACCCAACCACGAATGGAACCAATGTCATTAAAAAAAAAAAAAAATGCAACCAAGCAGCAGAACAAAATCTCTAATCCTAAACCCCAGTGTATCAGTTTGAAACCAAACCTGTATGTTTTAAATTTATTGAACTAGAAAAAGTCAAGGCATCAAAATATTTTAATTTCAAATGGTTTGGTTGTTAGGGTCCCTGAAAAACCACATTCTCTGTGCTGCGTGTAGTCATCCTCTGCTGAATTCAAGAAACGTTTATTGAGTGCAGGACATTTATATATGTAGCTAGGATGTAGACACAGGTCATGGAACCCAGAGATGCACAAGGTCCTGAAGACGTTTCGTGTGGCTTCCTGGCAGCCCAGATGGTAAGTAATAAGAGGGCAAGGGGTAAAAGAGAAGGACGTCCCTACGAGTGCTAGCGATGAGACCCAGCCTGACGTCTCCTGCTCAGTCTGCTAGGGATTCTGAGAAGGTTGGGTGTCTACTCTGGCTGTGGGTCTAAGGAGGCGGGCAGCCCGGGGCCCTAGAGCAGGGGGTCTTCGCCGTGTGCTGGCCAGCGCCTTGCAGGCCTTGACTGGTGTGTCGCCCTGTTTTGCTGGAAAGACTCTGACACGGCTGGACAAGGGGTCAGTCTCTCTCGCTCCCATGGGAAGACGGCCAGGCAGTGCCCTCCTGGAAATGGACAGGGAGAATTCACCAGATTCTTTCACTAGAGCCAAGAAGCCCTAGTTCATTTCATGGTCATTTCCACACTGTTTATCAAAGATTCCCTGCTTCAATGTAAAGCTCCCAAATATGGTGTTTTCACGAGCTGGGCTGGGATGCGGCCGAGAGCCTGAGGCCTGTAAATATTTACCAAATAAGCAAACGCACTTGGACGTGTTTCTGACTCAGCTTCAGTGCAGCGGCCCTTGACATTAATTCTCAGAGTGAGGCCATTTTCTGGATTATTCCCATCTGGGACTAAGGAAACTTATCAACCTCCAGCTCTTTTAAGGTCCACAGAGCCCGTGGGGGACAGTCTGCATTTTCTGAGAAAGGTGTCATTTATGTGCAGAGAGGCAGTGGTGACCCCATACTGTGCTGAGCGTTCTGGCGAGGCGGGGAGTGGTAGAGGGGAATTCGGGGGCGTCGGCCTCAGTCAGACTGGGGTTCGTTTGAGTCTGAGCTTTGGTGCGCTCTGTGACTTCCTGTAAGTAACTCACCCTCTCTGAACTTTGTTGCCTTCCCTATAAATGAGGGAAAGCAGTCCACATTCCGTGGGGTGTTGTGAGGGTTAGGGAAGATGATGAATGTTAGCATCTGGCCAAGACCACGCACTCATTAATACTAGTTTTCCTTTCTTCTGAATTATTGTATTTTTTTCAACCTTAGGGCTCTCCCCAGGCTCACATTCCCTCCCCGGGATGTTCTCTGCAGTCATAGGTTGTATATGTAGTGAAATTGAACCCACATGTTCCTCATTTGTGGATACTAAAAACATCAATATGTTATTCCGGGAGATTGTTTGATGTTCAACAATTCTAAAGTGGCAGCGCTGCGAGGGCGTCTGACAGTGAGAGCTCAAGGCCGCATGGGTCAGTGCCGTTCACGCCCCATTCACTTAGATCAGTCTTGAAGACAACCCGTCTGTATAATAGTAAAGAATGACGTGTGATTGCATTTTTTGCTATCAAATATGATCACAAATATTTTCTCATTTAATCATCAAAACAACCCTGTGTGAGTGTGTGTGTGTGTGTGAGTCTGTGTGGTTATGACATTGTTATCCGACTTCACAGATGGGTAAACTGAGTCTCAGAGGGATCAAGCCAGCTTATCCAAATGCAAAAAACCCTGCTTTTGGCAAAAGTGAGTTTCAGACCATATTTTCTGTCTCCATACCTAGAGTGTGCTACTGTCTCATAGGGCCTAGACACTGGGAGTTGTTAAGTGTGTTCCATTTCTCCCTTTGGCTTAATTTTGCTTGGTTTTCTCTGGGAACCCCCACAGAGGCCTCAGCATTGAGGCAGATTTCACGGACTCATTGGACAGTAAACAAAGTTACTGGGGGTTGGGTTCAGTACAAATTTTGCAAGCTGAGTGATTTTCAAAAAAAACCTGGCAAGAATCACAGAATTTAGGGCACAGGGGACTTTTAGAGGTTGTTTCATTCCTACAGGCATTCCTTATTTCATTCAGCAAGTTTTATCAAGGTCCTCCATGTGACAGGCACCATGCAAGGGGCTGGAGACCCACTGTCAACTGTGATGGATAGAGTCCTCCTACAGGGATGTAGTGTCAGCCCCTCATCCAATGCTCTAAGTTCACAGGTGGAGAATGGGTTCAGAGACGGGAAATCACAGGCCAGGTGGCTGGTCACTAATGGCTGGTCCCTGGTCCTCCAACTCCCGACTTCGCCCCACTGCCGCCGTGGCCAGTGACCCAGAGGAGAGAAGCCACCCAATGCCCCTCTTCTCTCTAATTAGGCGAGAAGAACACACACTGTCTTCCTGGACGGTGGTTCCAAAGCTTTGGATTTTTCTCCTATCCCTCTGGCGTGGTTGATGTCCACTTGATGGCTCTTGTGGGAGGAAAACCAGAACAACTTCCCTGGAGGAGGATCAGCAGGGAGCTAGTTATGGGTCACTGATGGTGATGCTGCAGCCCCCACACATGGGCACCAGGAGGGCATCTCAGGGCTCATCCCCCTGTATCCTCCCTGTGTTCGAGAAGACCCAGCCCCCCCGGTCCTGTCTCTCAGGGGGTCACTGCTTCCCAGGGGAGGAAGGCCAGCCCCAGCAGAGTTCAGATTCTTTTAAGTGGTGCCTCATAAACCCAGAAAACAGAGGGAAATAACTCCAAATACCACAGATGGGGGGCCAGTCCTAACGCATCAGGCCCTGTTCTGCCTAAATCAAGACATCCGGTCACTTTGTTTTAGCGGCACAAAGAGTCTTTTCTTCCTAAGCCAGGATTTTATGTCTTTAATCTTTCCCAGAAGAAAAGAGTTCTCATTACGTCTGCATCTTATCACATCACTGCGTATCGTAAAGATGCTGTTATCACCTCTTCCTTCTGATTAACTGGCCCTGAGTGATTCTGGCCAATGTTATGAGCCGTGCTCAGAAAACAAGGGCTTTAGTATCCCCGGCCATCAGCAGAGGCCAAGTTGCAGGCGCTGTTGAGGAACCCACGAGAATCTCTGCAGGCTCTTCATCGTAAACAATGGCGGGAACAGTTCTCTGTCCAAACCACGGCAAACAGAGGCTTTCTGTGCAGATACGCTTTGGCACCTGCAGCCAGAGCCCGAGAGCCTCCAGCAAACACACCCCAACATGTGCCTCACTTGGTGGCTTTGTTTCCTGAGTCAAAACAACTGACATGAGTAGAGCTGCAGCACCTGGTGTGATCCCTCCGTGGGTCAGGTACTCTTTGGAAGACAGCTTGGTGATGAAGATGGGCATTGTCTTCAAATTTGAAACATGAAAATTAAAGGAGAAGTATGGGGACCTCCCTGGCAGTCCAGTGGTTAGGACTCCATGCTTCCACTGCAGGGGACACAGGTTCGACCCCTGGTTGGGAAACTAAGATCCCGCATGCCGTGCGGTGCAGCCAAAACAAAACAAAAAAAGCGCAAACGAAAACAAAACAAAAAACCAAAAGAGAAGTATGGGTTTTAGGATAGCACGGCAAGGAGGATGATGTTAGGAATGGCGGTGTGAAGAAACGATGCCGATGATCTGATAAGCGCTGGGATAGAGAGAGCGCCTGGTCCTCGGGGAGCACAGACAGGGCCGCAGCGTCCCCACCCAGCTCTCAGCAGACTCCCCTCGTCCAGGCACACCCCAGGGAGGTGACTTCCTTGTTCCAGGGGAGGCGGGCCTGGGCATTGGTACGGTTTCTGTTTAAACTCTCCTGGAGATTTTCATGAGCAGCTGAGTTAAGAAACTCTCGTTGACCACAATCACCCAACCAGGTGGCATCAGGAAGGACAAGCTAGTGATTTGAGCAGTGAGTGAGATGAACAGGTGGTGTAGGGACCCGAACAGGACAGCAGCATGGGGCCGGGACATGGGGCACAGGCGCCTTTCTGGAGGGGCAGGATGGCGGCGGGTTTGGTAGGAGCACTGTGTGTGGATGGGGAAGAAGCGGGGCTGGGGGCTGGGGCACAGGCAGAGGTGCTCTGAAGGCGGCGCGTTTGTACCTCGTGTGCAGGCAATGGGTGGGGGGCACTTTGGCGCATCGAGCAGGTAGGTGACATCAGACATCTACGTCTCAGTCAAGGGAGCGTCCCGGCTGCAGCGTCGAGAATGGATTGCAGAGCACGACTGGAGCCCCAAGGCCCCGGAGAGGCTGCGGCTCTGACCCCGTGAGAGTGATGGTGGCCTGAGCAGAGGGGACAGCGGTGGATCCAGATTCTGGAGTTGGCAGAGTCTGGTGATTGAGTGGATACGGAAGGGAAGAGGAGGGGTCAGGGTTTCCCGGCTCCTCCGAAACCCAGAGACTCCAGACCCATCCTGTTCTTTCCTGGCCAGCTGCCCGCCCCCCAGGTCCTGATGCTTCTGCTCAGCGGTCCCCCGAGAAGGGATCCAGTCCAAACCAGTATGGCTGAGAGCCTCTGTGGTTCTCCTCCAGGAAAATATGCATTTTATAATTTTTAAAATATTTATTTATTTATTTATTATTTCTGGCTGCGTTGGGTCTTTGTTGCGGCATGCGGGCTTCTCTCTAGTTATAGCGTGTGGGCTTCTATAGTTGTGGGCTCCAGAGCGCGTGGGCTCTGTAGTTGTGGCGTGTGGGCTTAGTTGCCCTGCGGCATGTGGGATCTTAGTTCCCCCAAACCAGGGATGGAACCTGCGTCCCCTGCATTGGAAGGCAGATTCTTAACTGCTGGACCACCAAGGAGGTCCTGAAAATGTGTGTTTTAATTAGAGAACCGCACTCTCTTCCCATTCGTTCTCCCTAGCACGTGCGGGGATCGGGGGTGACTTGGGAAGAGGTGACTCCACCTCTTCCCAAGCTTCAAGACGCCCCCCTCCCCTGATCCACTAGCCCAACCGTTCCCCGCCTTCTCCTCCTCCTGACAGCAGGCATATGGGGATTTTGGCCCAAGTCATGCTTGTAAAAGCATGCTCGCGAGGAGGGGGGCCCATAATTCACAGGTCGTGCAAAAGCCTGGCTGCATTCAGTTGCTTTTGGGAGAGCTGGTTCTGATGCCGTCGCTGGGGCGACACCGTTTCTACACCTAAGGTCCAGTCACCTTGGTGGGAGGTGATTTTCTGAGGTCTGCTTGCTGGGCCATTTCAGGTCACTGAACTTCCCCTGCTGGGATTAACTTCCTTTAGAGTTTACACCCTGTTGTTTTTGCAAAATCCTCTTGGTTTAGGAGAGACTAAGAAGATTCTGTCTCAGTGAAAGTTTGTAAAAGAGCTGAGTTATCTGTGTCAAAAGGTAAATCATGCCAGGGGGAGGTAGCCTGGGGAGAACAGCAGATGACACTGAGGACAAAGCAGGCTCCACACACTAGGGCTGTGAAGGTCACACAGCAACACCTGAGGTTTGTAACTTGTTGATTCGATGTGAGCAACCAAAGAAGTCTGGCAGCACAAGCCCAGGTTCTGTGAATCAAAGTGGATGCTGGCAGCACGGCCGGGGCAGGGGTGGTATCACTGCCCGTCTGCATCCCGGGGCTGCCCACGTGCGTCCTCTCCACAGAGACCGACTGACAGAACCGGGGCCAAACCAAAGCTACTTCAGTTGCTGTTGGCTGTGAGTATGGCAGAGAGTAGAAATACTGGTTTGACTTTGCAAAATTTGCTAATTTACCCGTGAACAAATGGGATTTCAAGCGATCTCTGCTTTCTTTTTTCTTCTTTTCTGTCTTGTTTGAATGCATGTGTTATAATCGGATGAAAAACAAAGCTACGCTTTGACGAGGAATGCGGATGGCATCATCCCGAGAGCTGTGCGAGTGATTTGGGTCACACTTGAAGGCACATCGAGAAACGGGGGGCCCTGCACCGAGCCTGGGGAAGCTGGGCATGGGGCGGCCAGGGGTGCAGGCGCCCAGAGAACACGCCCTCGCTGAGTTTCTTTGGGAGTGGAAGTGAAGTGTAAAATAGAGAAAGTAGAAATTTCTTTTGGAATATGCCCAAAAGGGCGGCGGAAGGGCTGGCTTGAGTGAGTGGAGAGCAGCTGAGCCTGGAGGCCGCAGCGGGGCGTGCGGCCCCTGGAGGCCTGTGTCTGGTGTGTTCCGACTTGCCTCCGTGGACGCTGGGGAGCACCGAGAAACATTCAGAAAGCATCTGGGCGACTGAAATAGACGCCCAACTCCTTCGTCCCAAGCTTCTGCATGAATTCTGAGCCTCTGCCTTCACTTCTACGTGGAGTGCTTCCCGGGCTGGCGCCATGTCGGGGATTCACCGTTGGCATCTGACGGTGACTGACGCTAAGGCCGCGGACGTGCTGATAGCTCCTCGTGGCCGATCAGTGCTGTGGGCAACCCTGTGTGCGGGCCCTCAGGGCACTCCTGCTCCTGGCTTTGCGGCCCAGGACATCTCGGAAGAGCCCTCCCACCCCACCCCAGGTGTGTGCCTCGGGCCTGAGCTGCGACAGCCCGTGTGGCAGGAACTTGGCAGTGTACTCAGCCCCCCCATCCCTGGGAGTCTGCCCCGTTTCTTGTGAGCCCTTCATGTTCACCTGAGCCCCTTCATCCCTTAGGAGGAGTTTCCCCTGCAGTTTAGGCCCAGATGGGTCATTCCGTCAGCCCATCCTTACTATGGGACCAGAGTTGCCCGGATCCCAGGAACAACACAATTCAAGCATCCAGGGGGGAATGCCTACCACCTAGAATGTCAGAACAGAATTCAGAGATCATATGAAAACGAAGGGTCTATATCATAGAATGGTTGTGAGGATGAAATGAGTTTTTGTCAAGGACCCAACACAAGGTGAGGTACCGGCTGGACACACGGCAGGTGTCACCTTAGATACGGCATGGGCAGGGTGTGTGCTCTGCTGGCACCTCCGCCACCCTCCAGGCCCTCCCCAACACTGCTGCAACCTGATGGAGAGGGTGCAGAGCTCACGGTTCACTGGGCAGTGGGACCGGATGTCGCTTCGGCACAGCCAGGAAGACCTGGGGCTGGTGCTCGGCATTCGTCAGCGACACTGCACACAAGTGTGACATGTGACTGTGAAAATGCATGCTTGAAATTGAGAATCGGTGTCTGTTTCATCATCACGTTTGCTGTGACAAATGGCTGGTGCGAAACCGCTTTACAGGGAAAATGTGTCTTTTTAGAACAAATATCCAAAGACAGAGAATTGGGAAGATTCAAATTGATAACTTCCCACTGTTGCCTGGCCATCAGCCCATATTGCTTACTTCCTCTTTTTATCGGGGGCTGCTGCTCCCCATTGAGTGGAAGGTAGAAGCCCGGAGAGAGAATGAATGAGCCCGGCCTGAGGGGCACTTGTCTGCCTGAGACACACACAGCCCGTGGCTCGGGGACCACCACCCACCCTGGGGTCTGACAGGCCTCAGCGAGGGAACGTGGGGGACAGGGACAGTTCTCTCCACCTCCTCTGCTCTGCCACCTTGGCTCAGCTGGGTGGTAAATTCAGTTAACTGGTCATTAAGATGAAAACGGAGGGAGGAAGTTGGGAGCAGATTTTAACCCTCCTTCTGGAAAATAGCCTTGAGCTGTGGTTTGAAATAAGAGATGCTCTTTAAGGATTAGTTGTACTTTCAAAAACCACATCAGATGGAAAACCCAGAACCACAGAAACTCTGGGTTTGGCCTTGAGTCGCAAGATGTTGGAACAACGTGAACCAGCAGTGACCCGTTGGATGGTACCCAGCGGGATCTGGTCTCACCTGAGTGCCCCCGTTTAGCCCAGAGAGGAGACACCCTGAGAGCAAAGGCTCAGGCCGGCTCCTGAGTCATGAATCCCCAGACTTAGAAGGTTCTCACATGCACCCCTTTGGAAGGTAGACGAGTCCCAAAGTGGGCCTGGGAACTTACAGGCTGGCGTGAGTCACGGCACCTCAGGGCTTGGAGCCCTTCGCGAGGGCTGATGGGGTTTAGGAGAGCTTTCTGTTATGTGATCATGTTTCTTCCTTTATCCAAAGGTTCTGGAGGGGCAGGGCATCCTACAATCTGATGGTAAAAGGCAGCTGGCCGGGTGCTTGCTCCACCACAGGGGGTTCTGGGCAGGCAGTGGGCCCTCTGGAGCCTGAGAGGTCAGGATGGAGACCTTGAGGCAGGTGACATCAAGGGGGGCTCTGTCCAGTGCCGTGGTCAGGAAGAGTCTGGGGCGACTTTGCAGGTTGACACCGTCCTCACGTAAAGGACATGGTGCCAGGCTGTTCCTCCACCACCCCGGGAGAGGGCCATTGGTCACCTCGCTTGTCGCCCAGCCTGTGGGGTCTTGGAGCATTTTGCTTGCAGCACCACACTCCCATCACTTGGAGGAAAATAAAACGACCCACCCAGAGTGCTCTGCACGGGGAGAGCACCTTAATGCTTGCAGCGCCTTGATTCGGCGTGAAGCAGGTCTGTCTTTGTTGGCACTGCCCCGCCGTGTCGGGTTGGGGGAAGTGGAAACAGCCCAGGCTGGCGGGGCTCTGCCTGTGTGAGATAAAGATCATGAGGAAGGAGGCAGGGGTGCGGGCAGAGCAGAGGGGGGACAGGGCTGAGAGGAGGGGAGGGCGGAGGGTGGCCGCCACCTCGTTGGGGGCACCCAGAGGGAGGTGGGCCAGAGGATCGTGAAAAGGGTTGCTGAGTCATGAATAAGACCTCCCTTTGCCACTTGCCCAGAAATGGCTGTAAAGGTTTCAGTTGCTGTTTAAATACTTCTGGTGGTCAGCCTGCGGTGTCCCCGAAGGGAAGGGCGAGCTGTGTCGGCCCCAGGAGACAAGCAGGTGTGCCGTGCAGGGGCCTCTCGAAGGTGGCGCCTCGTCCCCGCGTCTGCAGGGACCGCCTGCCTGGTGTGCCTACCGCAGACACTTGGGCACTAATGTACAACTGTCAGCAGAGACCACTTGGGCTGTGTAACGTGTGCAATGAGATTCTAATAAAGACTATTTAACCCAGGCTGCC
>NW_020175053.1:3825924-3895806 GCF_003031525.2 Neophocaena asiaeorientalis asiaeorientalis
CCCACCTCCCCTTTCTCCTCTTCTCCTTATCCTTCTCTCTCTCTGTCTCTCTCTCTCTCAATTGTGGTAAAATACACAGAACATAAAATTTATGTTTCTAACCATTTGTTTAAAAGATAAGGACTTAAAAAAATAATTAATCAGTTTTTGGCTGCGTTGGGTCTTCGTTGCTATGCGCAGGCTTTCTCTAGCTGTGGCGGAGAAAGCACGGGCTCTAGGCACATGAGCTTCAGTAGTTGCGGCATGCGGGCTCAGTAGTTGTGGCTTGTGGGCTCTAGAGTGCAGACTCAGTAGTTGTGGCGCACGGGCTCAGTTTCTCCGCGGCAAGTGGGATCTTCCTGGACCAGGGCTCGAACCTGTGCCCCTGCACTGGCAGGCGGATTCTTAACCACTGCGCCACCAGGGAAGTCCTGTTTCTAACCATTTTTAAGTGTACGGTTCATTGGTATTAATTACACTCACATTGTTGTGCAGCCATCACCACAATCCGTCTCCAAACTCTTTTCATCTTGCAAAACCGAAGTTTGAAGTTGCAGAGCAACTCCCCAACCCCTCCCCCAGCCGTTGGTAAGTAATCACCATCCTACTTTCTGTCTCTGTGGATTTGACCTCACTAGGCCTCTCATATAAGTAGAAACGTAAAGTATTTGTCTTTTTGTGACTGACTTATTTCACTCATCATAATGTCCTCAAGGTTCATTCATGTTGCAGCCTGTGTCAGAATGTCCTCCCTTTTTTAGGCTGAATAATTTTACATGTATGTACAGCCTACATTTTATTTATCCATTCATCTGTTGATGGACCCCTGAGTTGCTTCTGTTCTTTGGCTACTGTGGATGGTGCTGCTGTGAATATGGGATGCAAATACCTGTTTGAGTCCCTGCTTTCAGTGGTTTTGGGGGTATACCCAGAAGTGAAATAAGTGGATTATATGGTAATTCTATTTTACTAGTTTGAGGAACTGCCATAACCGTTTTCCACAGTGGCTGCACCACTTTACATTCCCACCAACAGTGAACAAGTTTTCAGTTTCTCCGTATCCTGACCAACATTTGTTATTTACTGGTTTTGTTTTTGTTTAGGATAGTAGCCATCCTAATGGGTATGAGGTGGTATCTCATTGTGCCCTACTCTCTTTTGACAGAAAGTCAGATCGTTCTGCTTCTGTGCTGACAGTCTTCTAAACAGCGCGAGCCACAGCCTTCCTCGTGGCCTCCTGGGCTCTGAGGTTGTCCCCCCGGTGGCCTCTGGCCTCATCGCCTACTGATCCCCACACTTTCTCAGACCCACACCGGGTCCTGATGCCCTCTCTGCGAGACACCCCCTTCTCCAGTAGTCCCTGGAGACAGCTCTTCTGCTTTGCTGGGTTGAGGGAAATTGAAAGAGTCCAGATTTCAATTTCAGTTGCTGGGGCCCCTACTCCTCCAAGTCAGCTCTGCAGGGAGGACTTGTCTGTTTTTCCTGCGAAAACAGCAGCCTCTCACCAGGTCACTGGACCTCTCCTTGGCCCTATTTTTCACCATAGACGTGTCACCCCCTGGACTTGGCGTATCTGCTGATTCCCTTGTTTGTTGTCTGACCCCCAGGAGGTAGCTGCATGAGGAGGGCGGCACTCTGCTCTCCTCTGTGAGTCACCAGCGCCCAGACCACCACGGGCATACAGGAGGTGCTCAACAGTTGCCAAAGTGAAACTGTGAAAGAAAACTGCTTATCCTGAACCAGAACCCAAGACCTCATGGAGTTATGACTTCTAAGGTACTGATTTATGACCTAGTTTCTACTAGATTCTAACTCTAGTTTTTAATGGATTCTCCTGGATTTTCTGGTATGTAATCATGTCATCTGCAAGAAATGAGTGTTTTGCTTTAGCCCCCTCTTCTTTCTCTTTTTACATGTCCAGCATCTTTCTGGACACCAGGGGTGACAGAGACCTGCTTGTCTGACTCCTGCCCTTCAGCTCCCCGAGTGCCCCGGAGGCAGCTGACCTTGGCTTCTGACTCCAGGTAGATATTCCATCATGTCAAGGTCGTACCGTCTGTTCCGATGTTACTTAGGACTTTTGGGTTAAATCAAGAGGAAGGTTACTGCTCTGAAACGCCTCTTTGGCATCTTGTGGGCTTACGTTTTCTCTGGACGCCTTGATGTAGGAATTATGTTAATGGTTTCCTAGAACTGGTCCATCCTCGCACCCTTCCCTTCGAGCCCCCAAAGTGCTCTGCGGCAGATGCTGGAGCCAACCCCCCGCCTGAGGAGCTGGGAACCGTCCCTGAGGTCTCGCTCGCAGGCTTCCCGGGGAGGGCCCAGGATGGCTTCTTGCTTCTGAATCAAACAAGTGAAAGAATATGGTTCAATTGGAGGCCGCACAGTATAAACCAAGATGGATTTATATTTAGCCAGGCGGACATGTGGGAAGAAGGGAAGTTCCTTCACTGTGGGGTGGGAAGTTGGCTTTGAAGCGAAGGGGCTGGGCTCCCCCTCGCTGTCGTCACCTCCCCCAGATGTCCCCCAGATGGTTCCCTCTAGATATTTCAGGCTTCAGTGGAAAGCAAAGCTCTCAGATGTTCCCTGGGAGCCCCTGTCTCATTGCTACGCCGCCCGCAAGGCGTTGTCCCTGTTTCCTCGCTTCTGAATGGGTTGATGGCACCTCCAAGCCCCCAAGGTGACTCTTAAGAATAGGTAAAAAATGGCAAGGATGCTAATGCATCCTCCAAACCAGTCCCTAGAGAGCATTAAACAGAGAAACAAGATCCCCTTTGTTATAATTCTCTATGGGTTCCCTTTTGGCAGGAAGATGAGACTGGAGAAGGTTTCTGTGTATTTTTCTTGGTTGAGAAGGGTGGACGTGTGTGGAACCAAGTACACGGGGAGGCCACCCCCCACCACCCCGCAGCCCGCCCGGCGCTGAGCTGCCCCGTCTGCACTTGGGTCCCTGCATCCCGCTCTGCTCCCGGGTGGGTGCTGGCCATCTGCCTAAGGCTGCTGTGCTCACAGCTGGGGGCCGAGGGTCCAGATCGCTGCCCTTCAAGGACACGGAGAGGGCAGACTGCATCTTTCTCTCTCAGACCTACATTTGGGACATACATTAACTCCTCTGTTTTGCTCGGGTCTGATCTTTTCTTCCTCTTCTTTTTTAACAGTTGAAACTACTTTGTGTTTATTCTAAGATAGAGCAAAAAAGTGAATATGTTGTAGGTAACAAGAACCGTGTTTCTCACAGTTGGAGAAAGGCGTTATGAATTAACTAAGGGGGTAGGCTGGAGTAGACCCTACGCTGTTGGGTTGGAATTGGAGGTCTCAGAACCAAATCACGTCTTTAATACACATGCATGAGGTCAGATACACGTGGGTAGAAACTTAATAAGTGACAGAATTCATTGCACGTAAAGATGACTATTCAGTAAAAGGGCTGTGGGAGAGGTGGTTAGCCATAGGGAAACGAACAAAAATCATGGCCCATCACACACTGCCACAAAATGGACTCCAGTTGTATTAAACACTAAATGTGAATTAAAAATATTAAAACACTGGAAAAGATTCTAACAACATATCATTATGTTTTCTGGAGAGAATTTTTTTTTTTAAGTCAGACAAGAAAAGCACAGCAATATATAAAACATAATAAATTTGATTCCATTAAAATTAGAAATTTGCTTCATCAAAACACACTAAAAAAAAAAAGTGAAAGTCAAGTGACAATCTACAAGAAAATGACTGTAATACATTGAAGTCACGAAGGATTAGTATCCCGAATGTGTAAAGACTATGGGAGTCTGACCTTTCTAAGAGGACAGTGTGTTCCACGGAACAGCCATTGTCCAGTGGGAGCTGCTCTAAGGGGAAAAGGTTAGGAGGGGATTGATTACTGGCACCGAGCTGCAGAGTTTACAGTGGCAAGAAAGCAAAGGGAAGTTCAGGGCCTGCAGAGTGGTTCAGGTGATAAGGCTTTCGAACAGCAGCTGGGGTGGCCTGGGAGAGAGGGAGCCAGGCCCTGAGGGTGTCCTGAAACAGCCTCTAAGGGAAGCCAAGATTGGAGACCACCCTACAGGTAAAAGGAAAGTTTTGGATGAGCAGAAATGGGAAGTCTTCCCGAAACATAATTTGGACTCAGGACTCTGTATCTCTTTGATCCCTTTGCCTACAAGAGTATTATGTAACTTCTGAAAAGGAAGAAGAAACTCATTAAAATATGCATTGTTTTTCCTATTAATTATGCTTTTCTAAAAACGAAAGCATCCTAACATTGCCTTGCATGACCTCGCCTCGCCCCCTTCCTCCCTGCCGTACCCCCAGAAGGCCCAGCTGCTTCCACCAGAAACCTGCTTTCGGGGGTCAGCCTGGCAATACGGGTTGTCTCAGTGGGTCTCTTGCAACCATCCTGTTTTATGAAGATTAGGAAAACCGAATAACATCCTTTAAAAAAATGATTGGTTCTAAGGCTTGTTCTCTTCTCCGGACCTTTGGGGAAAATTCGGTGGTACTGTGTGAAGGAAAAAAAAAGGTAATAAGAGTCTTCCCAGCTTTCCTTATTTTTATATCCAGGAGGGAGTGGAAAAATCAGACCTTTTCAAGATCACCAACCCCGCTGCAGTTTGGGCGCGCTCTTGTCTGTATTTAGAAAGCACGTCAAGACTGATTGAATGATCTCATTAAAATAATGACCACAAAGGGCCTGTTTATTTTGGCCCAGGCAAGCTTGGCTCAGCCAGCCCCTTCTCTGTCCCGAGGAGGGTCCCCTTCCCCTCAGGCCCACACAAGGCTCACGAAGGACAGCTCTGAATAAAAATGTGAGGGTGGGACCCAAGTTCACCAGCGGGGTTAGGACTCACTCCAGCTGCGACTGAGGTGGGTCTTTTGGACGCCCGAGACATTGCCCTTGTCAGGATCTATTCATTAGATCTATTCAATTGAATAGATCTATTCATCTATTCATCAACTGAATTAAATCTATTCAATTTACCGTGTGAAAAATTCAGACGATTACGACTTTATTTATTTTAAAAATAGTTATTTTTATTTACCTACATGATTCTAATATTTTGTGCTCTTCTTTCCTTTGGTATCTCTGATTTTTTTCTTTCTTTTTGGCTGTGTCACGCAGCTTGCGGGATCTTAGCTCCCCGACCAGGGACTGAACCCAGGACCCCTGCAGTGGAAGTGCAGAGTCCTAACCACTGGCCTGCCAGGGAATTCCCACAATTATGAGTTTTAGTCTGTGCAAAAATTGGCAATTGTCAGACCGACTGACTTTGATTGGCTGCTCTGTGCATTAGGAAGATAAAACATAAGATCCACAGAGCAAGTTCACTAGTAACAGGTAAAATGAAAAGCCAGAAATTTTTTTTGCTGTGTGCGTGATTTGGAGACGATGAGAAAACCAGGTATTTGTTGGACCGACTTGTCCTGAGATTGCACAGACGGGGCTGCTTGGAGGGTTGGGGTCACTCCTTGGCCCCCAGGCTCTCAGTGGGGACAGGACATTAATGATGGCTCATCACATTCAAGCCAGATCACGTCTCTTTGGTCTGGAGTAGAACTGGGGGCAGAGCTGATAAATGTGCTCTGCGTGCTTTAATTTCCATGCAGCCGTCAGGGAGGGCACAGAGCCGTCCTGGGCTGTGAGCCTGGCACAGGGTGTGAGAACAGTTCTGTGGGCGGGAGAAACATTCCGTTGATCCTGAAGCTACTCAGTGAAGGGCCCCCTTTGGGGAGTCGGTCCAATATCCTGTAAGTCCTCAGAATGGAGGCCCCAGCCTTTGAAAGCTAGAGTGCTAAGGCTCATTCTTATTTTCTCCCCGGCTTGTACCCGGGAGATGAGGGGCTGGTGGACAAGTGCCCCTCAGGAGGGAGGCCAGGGTCTCTGCTGACCCCTGAAGGATGTGGTAGTTCTTCCAAGTGAAGGACAAGTGTGACAGCAGCGGGCTGCTCCGTGGTATTTGGAAATCGGCTCCAATGCTATGTTGATGGTTTTCCCTCCCTCCCTCTTTTTCTTCTTTTTTCCTTCAACATTTAATAAACATTTCCTCTGAAATGTTTATTAAACATTATTAAACATATGGATGATCACTCACTAAACAATGTTTTTGGATATTCAATAATATTAGTTGATTAACGTTTTCCTGACATTTCTTCAAGTTCTGTGTGTCACCATCTTGCTTTGGGACATGCAAAGAGAAAAGGAGATGTCAAAATGTCAGCTTCTGCTAGAAAATTTCTTACAAAATGTTATCATGATTATGTTTCAATTTTGGGTGCTCTCCGTTCGTGTGGATCTAGATTTCCACCTGTCATCATTTTTCTTCTGCCTACAGGATTTCCTTTAGCATTTCTTGTGGTACGAATCTGCTGGGGATGAATTCATCCACCTTTTTTTACGTCTGAAAGAATCTATTTTGTCTTCACTTTTGAAAGTTTTTGTGAAAGTTATTTTCCACAAATAGAATTCCAGGTCAACAGTGTTTTGCTTTCAGTACTTTAAAGATGTTGAACCACTGTTTTTGGACTTGTGTTGTTTCTGAAGAGAAAATTGCTGTCATTTTAATCTTTTTATTTCCTCTGCATGTAATGTGTCAGTATTCTCTGACTGCTTTGAAGATTTTTCTCTTTACCACTGGTTTTGAGCAATTTCAGTATGATGAGCTTTGGTGTAGTTTTCTTCACATTTCTTGTGTTTGAAGTTTGTTGAATTTCTTGGATCTGTAGAATTAGAGTTTTCATCAATTTTGGAAAAAATGTCACCATTATTTCTTGAATACTTTTCCTGCCTTTCACCGTTGGGGATTTCAATTACCCATCTATTAAGCCTCTGAATTTCACAACTCAGTGATGTTCTATTCGTTATATTTTTGGTTTTCTTTTTCAGTGTTTCATATTTGATTATGCTGCTGTGGTACATTTATTTTTGCAGTTCTGCTGTTAATTTCATCAAATTGTATTTTTCATTTCAGATATTATAGTTTTTATTTCTATCTTTCATATTGATTTGAGTCTGTACTATATCTTCCATGTCTCTTAAAATGTTTATATCTTCCTCTGCTTTTTTGATCATATGGACTATAGTTCCAATAACTGGTTTAATGTCTACTAATTCTATCCTTTGGGTCATTTCTAAGTTTGTGTATATTGATAGATTTTTCTTTTCAATATGGGTTGTATTTTCCTGTTTGTTTGCACGACTGGTAATTTTTGATTGGATGCTAGACATTTTACCTGTACATTTTACCTCGTAGGGTGCGGGGGTTTTTGGTATTCATTTAAGTCGTTTTGGGCTTTGCTCTGGGGTGCAATGGACTTACTTAGAAGCCATTTGGCCCTCACGAGGATTGCTTTTAAAATTTGTTAGGTGGGACCAGAGTAGCCCCTGGTCTAGGACTGAGTTTTCTCTGTTCCTGAGATACTATACCTCAGGAACCTGTATGTCGTTAGCCTGTATGTTGTGACATTGCCACTCTGGCTGGTGGGTACGTGAAGTAGCCCCAGGCTCCTCTGAGCTCCTCTGCCCTGTGATTCCAGTGGCCTGGGCTTCCCTGATTTCTCAAGTCTGTCTCCTTAACTCAGTGACACCACAGGGCTCGATTTGGGTTCCCTGCCTGCCTTGCAGCCTGGAAACTCTCTCTAGGCAGTAGGCTGACAGGAATGTGTTTAGCCTATCTTAGGAGCAGAGGGGAGACTAGTGCGGCTGGAACTGGTGAGTGAATGGGTGGGTGAGCGGTAGGAGCAGGGTCAAAGGGACAGTGGGGCCTTGTGGCTACAGTGGATGCGGGAGCCTAGTGACAGGGATGAATGTACTGTGGCCCTAGGCTGTCGTTTGCCACCTCTTGCTTTAGAGAACCCCTTTTAAGGCCAACTCAATAAACTTAATTTGTAACCTCCTAGTTCTCTTACTTCATTAATATTCTGTGATTATTACTGCTATAATTTAATACTGTCTTTTTCCATCCTTTATGGTGACAGTGACTCTTGATAATCCTTACTTTATTGAGGGTACAACTGGTTCATAGAGAGGGTGTGTGGTCTAAGGCTGAAGAGCAAAACAATATGGTCTTGTTCGAATTAGAAACCAGGACCCCCCAAATTTCAGAGAATCTAGTATACCTGCCATGCCCAGGAGGTCCCCGGGGAGCCGGGGAGTAGTATTCGAACTGGTTTTCTTAGTGGTGAGTTTTTAATCTAAAAAATTATTACTATTTTTTAAAAACAAAACTAATATATTCTCATGGCAGACAATGCAAACCAACTGGAAGTCCCATTCCCCAAAGATAGCCATTGTGAACAGTTTCTTGTCTGTCCTTCAAGAAATTTTCTTTGCATTGGAAAAGAAATTTTCTTTGCATTGGAAAAGAAATTTTCTTTGCATTTCGTCAAACAAAAATGAGCTGATTTTCACCCCCGTCTTGCCTTTTCTTCTCACAATGCTCTCTGAGGGGACTTTGCGTGTCAGTGATAAGGTATCTGTTCTTTTAGTGGCTCCGTTGTGTGCATTTACTTGGTCTAATTCAACTTACCCACTGTTGGTGGAGACTGGACTTTTTTCTCCCAGCCCTTTTGTCGTAGCAAAATTTTGTTGGTGTATCTTTACGTAGCATGATTCCTAAAGCGCTTCGTCACTTTGTTGAGGAGTGACGTGCATTCAGTGTGTTTTTTCCTGCCCTAGAACATTTAGTATTTCCCCAGCTTCACTCCTTTCCTTCTTGCCCGCCCCTTCCCCTGTAAGCTCGGCCATGTGGACGTGTCCACAGTGTGCTGACTGAATGAATGAGACAGAGGATGGTGACCGAGGAAGACGCCAGGTGTTTCTGGCCACAGGTCCAGCCAGGACCGCATCCTCAGAACACCTCGAGTTGGCGCGAGAACCCCAGAGCTGTGGGCTTCGGCAGGCTGAGGCCCAGGCTGCCATCCATCATCCTCTGTTTTTCACATTCTGTGGCTGTCTTCCAAAGCATGAAGTCGTTCTTCAAGTCCTGGCATTAAGGTGCTCACCGGTTCTCGAATCAGCCCTGCTTGGTCTTAGCGTGGCGCCTGCCACTGAGCCAAGGGGTGGGCGTGGAGCCCGGGGGCGGGGGGAGGCAACTACAGAAACACATGAAACTGTTTAAGGAAAACCCGTCCTGACTGGCACTGAAAGGCTTTGAAATGATAGCAGATCCCTTTTCGAGCCAGGAGGAGAACAAAATCAACAGTGCAGATGGAAAAATCGTGTCCATTGTGTCCCAGGAGCATCTGATACGGCAGACTTTCAACCGGTGTTGTCAGAACAAAGAACAAAACACGGCCCCTTGCCCCCCTGCCCCAGAGCCCTCCCCCGCTTGGCTGTTTGTGGGTAGAACACGGGACACCAGCCAAAGGGTAAACAACTTGAGGGCAGGGCTGTGTCTGCTACACCTGTGGGCACCGATGCCCTCTGGCTGGGCTTGTGGTCCGTACAAGGTCCTTGCTCAATTAATCCAGCGATGACTGGATAATTCAGCCTCTGATGGACGTGGGGCCTTGACAGGCTGCCAAGCCTCGGGAAGTTGGGAGATGGAGACCCTGAGCTAGCTGGCTGACCTCGTCAGATTTTGTTAGAATGGGACCATCTTGATGCAGTATGTGTATGTAAAACACACACACACACACACACACACACACACACACATTTTGCACACACTAAAGGGAGCAAAAATTCTCGCCTAAAAGTACATGTGAAGAAATTAGCTTTCTTTTGATTTCTTTACCTCTACAACCAATTTAAAATCTATGGCCCATGGTTCCATTTTGGACAGGAGGGAAGGTGAGTCTCTCCTCTGTACACAAAGCATCTTATTTTTTGGTTTATCTGCAGATGCCACAAAACACTGTTAAATTAGATGTTCGGTGGCCAAGAGAGAGGCCAAGGCGGCAGGCTGCTGGGATGAGTGTTTGGGGTGAAAGGTAGAAGACAGAGAATGGCCACTCACGGAGGTCTCAGTCCATCCCAGAGCCACTCGGTGCCCTCTGGGGCCAGTCTCTCCCCGGGCACGGGACCGACAGGCTGGGGTAATCTGGGGCTCTGCTGCCAGCTAGTCCCGTAGCCAAAGGAGTTCTAACTCAGTCTACCCCCAGCTGTTGCCATCGGCAGGGTGAGGAAGTTAATTTCATTTTGAAATTATTGGGGGTGATTTTATACAACGTCCCTTAAAGTGTTAGGGGGAGAGTGAATTTAAAAAAAACAAACACAAAACCAGGTGGAAATCCTCCCTCCCTCAGGTTGGTCTAAACAGACTTGCAGACGATCAGAAAGACTGAGCAGCATCTGTGCATTTGGTCTGAAGCCACGCAGACATTCATAGTTTCTGAGGATCAAGTAATACAAATCCATACACGGTACAAATTCCACTGAGGTCAAACCTCACCTCATAAAGAGACGTAGCCTTTTAAAACTGATGCTCAGACATTCCAGCTGCGTGCTGATAAAACTGTCACCTCCCCACTGCTCTTAGAGACTAGTGGGCATGAAAGGAAAAGTCCTGCCTTCCTGGGCTCCCAGAAAATCCATCTCACCCCAGTAAGGGGAGGCAGCCCCCCTAAACCTTCCTGCCTCCTGGCTGGGGCCTCGAAACACACCCGTCCCCTGGAACCCACAGTAAGGCCCCAGGCCCCGTCAGCCTGGTGCCCTGGGAGGACACAGGCCTTTCTGGCCTTGTGGGGACAAGACCTTAAACTCCTGTCCCCCAAGATCACTCACTATCCCTGCTTTGAAACCAGCCAGACCCGGAAGTATCACACCCTCCTTCTCCTTTACAGCTCCCCATCCCTCCTCCCTGTGCCCCAGGCTGGAACCTGCCTCCCCAGCCCCACTCCTGCACCCCTCCCCCCTCCCCCTCCTGCCCCCCTCCTCTGTCCCCTCACTGGCACAGGCCTCTCCAGTGAGGTGAAGGCCCTGCTCAGGGCACGCAGGGGCAGCGTGGTGACTCGGGCAGACGCCCTCAGGCTGCGTGCATGAAGCAGAGGGTGTGGAGAGGGGAGGAGAAAGGGGTCCAGGGCACCCGAAGAGGAAATGATAGGGACATGCAGCAAAGCCTATGGAGTCTGCAGCAGGACTGGGCAAAGCTGCTGGCCGCACTGGACATCTCTGTTGTGGCTGAAGGTACCCCGGCCCCTGTGGTCCAGGAGTGCAGAGATCTGAGTCTCACCCCAGCTCCGTCACCTAGCGCCACCGTGATCTCGGTTTATCACTTCCTCCTCAGGATTCAGGCTCCTTCTCCGTAAGTTGATGGGACAGACCAGAGGACCTTGGAGGTTTCTGCCTTTCTGTGCATCCCATCCTGACCCAGGCCCCCTTGAAAAGTCTCCTTCCTTGGTTTCCTCCTCAGCGATCTGCAACTTACGCGTATAGCTGCACGTTTGAACCACACAGGGGAACCTCGATTCTGGATGTAGTTAGCGTGGGACGAAGGCGTGAGGAGGTCAGGTGGCCCCAGAGACCCCACATGGGTGTCATTCACGGCGGCGCTTTGGAGCAGCTTCATTCGCAAACACATGCGCCCGCCCCATTCCCTGCTAATCTTTAAATTCTGACTCATGTAGGCTGAGACCTTTCTTCTTTTGACAGGGAATTTCCATTTGTTTAAGTGGTTGCCTTTCTCAATATTTTGGTGCTTAACTTTTGAGACTTTTTCTGCTTTTATGGAGGCGGTTCCCTTTTTATGTGCTTAATTCTCTTGCTGGGAAAGATGAGAGTTACCACCTGTGCTGGTGGAATGTCGAGTCCACCACCGATCATAAAAAGCCATAATCGTTGCTGGGGAAAAATTAGCGTGAAAAGTCCCACCTGTCCCCTTCCCCTGCCCTGTTTTTGTGAGCAGAGGGCAAACGTTCCAGTGGAAACTACAATATCGTCCCGAGTAATAAAAATATCTGGGCTTTGTCTTCGGAGAGCATTTATTACTGACTCGGGATTCAGTGTACCAGTTTTTGCCCAGCAAATGGTGTCACGACTGACAGCAAGTGGCGTCATGGTGAGCGAGGTAACAGGTGAGGCTGTGGAATCATCGCCACCCTTCTGCCCTGTCTGGACCTCAGGAAGCCTCGGTCAGTGCAGCTGAAGCAGGTAGGACTTGGTTAACCTCCTCTGTTGGTTTTGAGCATCTTGGATGAGCTTTTCTCGCTGGATTGTCAGCTCCTGTGAATTTTCGGCTTCTCTCATTACACACAGTGTATAAACTCGGACTCTGCTCCGCGGGGCAGAGGTGGGGGCCTGTGGATTCTGAGCAAGACCGCCAGGTCACTTTGCAGGGCCCCTATTTTCTCATTTATAAAATGGGGGTAATATCTGTGTGTCTCCTGGGGTTAGCATGAGGGTCCAGTAGGGAGCCGTCTGGCCCACTCAGAGCTTTCTCCATCAGTGAGGGTGGGGTTTGCCAGGAAACAGAGCTGGGCCCCCTGGGCTCTGGGTGGGGGGGTCCCTCTGCTCACCTTGCCTCATGTCTCAGAATTAAGGCTCAGGTAAAAAGTGCAACAACCAGGACCGGCTGCCCCCCTCCCCAGCTTGACTAGGATTGGGGGCTCTGACAGCTAATCATGGTGCAGCAGCTAGAGGGATGTGAGCTCCACAGGTGGGTGGCCCCTTGCTTCCTTCACGTTCCCTTTGAACCATCTATTCCTTCGCTCCCCGACCCCCCAGCCCCAGTGGCTTCCCACCTCACACACCGTGCCTCAGTGGATTGGGGGAACTTCCTCGTGGACCCTATGTTCCTTTACTCAAGCTCTTAATACAGAGTAAATCAAGTCAGCAGTTTTCAGCCCAGACCCTTTCTTTCCTAGTTCTGTTTTGCTCATGACATGTGGCTAACCCCGCAAGGCTTTTTGCATCTGGTCATGGATAGTGGAGATGGGAAAACTTTAAACTTTAGTCAGTTTACACACGAGGGAAATGAAGTCCAGAGAGGTTGTGTCATTTGCCTGTTCTACAGGCCACACACAGTGTGTGTGGCCTGTAGAACTGAGATTGGACCCCAGCTCTCCTGGCTCTCAGCCAGCCTCCCCCACTTCCCTGTGCTTCTGTATCAAGTGCTGTGTGTGATGAAGATAATTTGGAATTGAATATGTCCCGTGCTTATCAATTTATAAACATAATTTGCAAGCAGCGCTGTAGATGCAGAGGGAGAGCAAACGCTCAGGGGTTCCGAGCCCCAGTCCTGCCTGCCAACTAGCTGGGCTCCTGGGCTAGTCACTTTGCCTCTTTGGGCCCCAGGTTTCTTGTTTCAAAATAAAAAGTTTGGATTTCAAGGCCCCTTCCAGCTTTACAAATAGGAATCTGTTCCTAAATCGAACCGCACTTCGAGAAAGCTTGCAGTTTAAAGATGCTACGTGATGGACTCTGGGTCTTTTTGGAAAGTGAGTAGTTGCCCCATAGGTGGTCATTCTGATCATTTCAGATTTCATGTCAGTCTGTTTGGAGATGAGCTGATACTCTGAGGCTTTGAACTACAGAAGCGTATGAATGGAGGTCCACGAAGTGTGTCCCCAAGCAGGATGGCCTTGTGGCTTCGCCCAGGAGCCCGGCACACGCCCTGCAAACTGTCTCCCTGCACCCCTGTCCATGCCAGGCGCCCAGGCAGAAGGACGTGTTTCTGGGGCCCGAATGGACACTGACCACAAACGCAGACCCTCACCCTGCTTGCGGGGGTCCCCCACCTTCAGTGCCCACCTCCATCCACCTGTGGGGTGGGAGAGGTCACTTCCCCACCAGACCAGCCACGGCCCCCAGGGCTTTTCCGTGTACATGGGCTGCGAGAAGACTGAGCCACGGAGAGGCCCAAGTGTGGTCCATCCAGTTATCCATGTTAATCAAGGGGGCTGCCTTGTGAATAATTCAAAGCTGCTACAGATCTACGCATCTTTTCCACTTGCCTGCTTGCAGCGAGCTCTCCATAAATGTTTACTGAGTGACTGAGCACACTGGCGCACAAGTGAGTATTTTGCAATGGGTTTTGGTATTAATATTTGCACATCTGTTTGGGAATGTTCTGAAGATTCACAGCAGCCCTCGGAGACCAAGAAAAAACAGAGCTTGCACGGCTCCCCTGCTGTCCAGCGGGCAATAGGGAATGGGGGGCATCGCCTTGGCCGGTACAAGCCCCCAGCCTGAAGCCCAGCAGCTTAGAGCTGCAAGGCTCCTGACACACGTGGTGCTGGATTCGGGTGGTTAAACACTCGTCCTGGGTTTGTAACTGTCACCCCTAGCCTTGGTCAGAACTGCGGACAGCATGGCACCCCAGAGATGCTCACACCCTAGCTCCTGGGACCTGTGACCACGTCGTGTTCCATGTTTGCAGATGTAGTTAAGATTATGGACCTTACAGAAGGGAGATTACCCTGAATTGTCCAGGTGGGCCCGTTTGAATCATAGAAGCCTTCAAATGCAGAGAACTTTGTCCGGCCGGAGTCAGAGACGGGGCCGAGGGAGAGCTGGAGAGATTCACGCGGTGGGAAGGGTTCCACATGCTGGTTAAAGAGGACAAGCAATGAGGTGGGGACGCGGGTCACTCTAGGCAGCTGAGTGGCCCCCGGGTAACAACCCTCGAGGAAATGGGGGCGCTGACCCTATAGCCACAGGGACCTGAATTCGATGGGCTTGAACTAGAATCTTCCCAGAGCCTCCAGGAGGGGCTGCGGCCCTGCCAACTCCTGGATTTTGGGCTGTGAGACCCTAAGCAGAGAATCAGCAGAGGCCTCAACTTCTGGCCAGGGGAACTGGGACTGACACATGGGGCATGATCGGCTGGCGGGATGGTAGTTTGTCGCGGCAGATTGCGAACATGGACGCGGACCCTCACCTCTGTGACCTCTGACACTCTCCTGCAGCCCCTGGGCCATCCTGACGCCGCCCAGCCCTCGAGTTCTAGGATTCACTGTCAAAATGAATTGAGTTGATAAAAATATCAGTTGTTTTCTTTTTTTAACATCTTTATTGGAGTAGAATTGTTTTACAATGGTGTGCTAGTTGCTGCTGTATTACAGAGTGAATCAGCTATACATATACATACATCCCCCTATGCCCTCCCTCTTGCGTCTCCCTCCCACCTTCCCTATCCCACCCCTCTAGGTGGTCACAGAGCACCGAGCTGATCTCCCTGTGCCATGCAATAGCAATGTTTTTTGAAAAAAGGCTTTGGAGTCCACTGGACTGGGTTACAGCAGGAGACTGCCTCCTTCCTGAGTTCCAGTTCCTTTAACCCTGGTCCTGCCAGGTGTTGAGAGTTAAATGAGATAAGGTGTGGAGCAAGCCTGGCTCACGTGGGCGTAGTCAACATCACGCCCCTTCCCTGCCTTGTTCTGACGGTCTGGCCACTGCGGTTGGGTTGCCCAGAGAAATGCAAGCGGGCATCTCAGCCAGTTCCAAGGTTTCTGTCCTCCTGTGGCTGAGGCTTGGCCAGAACTCTAGGGACGAGAGAACACCAAGGCTTGTCCTGGCTGCGAGGAGCTGACCAGCTCACAGAGCTGCCAGAAGCAGCCAGTTTGCTCTGCCCCTTTAGGCTCTGCAGCCACCGGAGGCCCTGCCCTGAGCGAGGGTGGCCCAGGCTGTCCACTGGGGCCAGGAGTCTCTCTCTGTCCTTCTGGGGAACTGGGAGTCTAGCTGGCTCAGTTCCACGGCCACTGTTGGCTTCAGTTGGGAGGCTGGGGTCACGTCTTCTGATGTTGGGTGGAATTCTAGAACTTTCCAGGCTCTCTGGTGCTTGTACTTCCTGGAATTTGCCGTCTCGAATCCAGAAAGCTGGCTGTTCCAGAGGCGGTTTTGAGCTTGTTCTTGGGGTTTCTGAACCTGGAGTTCAGCTTCTTTTATCCTCCGCGCTGACGCCCCTCCCACCCTGGGAGCTGGCGCCAAGGAGGCCTGTCTGTATCACGTCAGCCGTTTCTCCCAGGTGCCGGGAGTCTGAGCACATGGATGGGAACACGAGAGGTCCCCACAGGCCCCGAGCACCTCTCAGCCCTCCCCGCCGAGCTCACCGATGATTGTGATCCCTGGAAGCAGCCAGAACATTCCACGGGAAACTGATGAATGAGGAAACCGCAGTATTTCCTCACACCTGGGTGGAGGTGACTAATGACCAGTAGACACCACCCTCTGTTCCGGGAAGGCCCGTCTCTGGGGACAGTAGCAAGAAGCTCTTTATTTAAATGTAAGGTGGGGAGTATCTGGCCCTCATTCAGTAAAGTCTTGGGAGATGCAGCTGGAAAAGTCCTTTGAAAAATATCCAATTAACGTATCTCATGGCACGTTAAAAGAAAAACCTTAATAGCAAAAAAAAAAAAAAAAAGGCCCTTAAAATGGCATCTACATATCCATCGGGTGAGTAGGTTGGAATTTTAGCCTGGAGTATCTGGGGGATTTTCCTTCACTGTCAGCTCCCCTCTCACTGGGATTTAAATGCAGGAACAGTTCAGAGAACAGCTGAGTCGGAGTGAGACGTGGGATTGGCAGGTCCCCTGCACACTCAGAGCCCAAGTCGCTGGTCAGATTCTGGCTCTGCCCCTCTCAGCTGTGTGGCTCTGAGCAAGTGACTTAACCTTTCTGTGCCTCAGGATCCTCGTCCGTAAGGGCTGTTATGAAGACAGATGGAAGGGATTTAAATATGTCAGTATGTAACGCATTCAGAGCCTTGTTGGCACAAGGCAAGTGTGTTGTATAAGTGAGGGCTGTTCTCGTGGGGTCCTGACAGGGTCTTCGCATTGGCCAGACGATGCTGACCCCCGCCTGCCCTCTGCATCCAATGAGCCAGCACGACCCCTTGAGGGGTGAGCCCTGGGACCCACCTTCTCACCTGAGGTTCTCCCTCTGGTACCTGCCGTGTGGCCCAGCCCTTCGCGGGTCTCTCTGGAGCTAGCGAGCAGCGGGATTCTGCAGACCAGGTGAGGTCACTTCTTTCTCATGCAGACAGGATTGCCATTCCAGATGGATAAACTTTTATAAAAAATACATTTGTGTTCAGTGCTCAGTTTTTAAAAATTATGTCAGTTGCTTTATTGGCTTAAGATCAGCAGAAGAAAAAAGGGGGAAAATGTTTGCCTTTCAGACAGAGCGATCCAAAATACTGAACTCCCCCCACCCTGCCCCGAAGGCTTATTTATGGCTTTCTTTTTGGAATTCTTTCCTTTGGTGGTGAAGACATGCACAGCGTCTTTGAAGTGGGCCAGACATGTTTTCTGCATGTGTGATTGGCTGTGGTCTCCTCAGGGCTGGTTCTGATAAACCGGTTTCCTTATGGTTTCCAGCCATCACTGGGGGATCAGTGTCCCACCGGACTGTGCACAGGACTTGATTGCGGGGGACAGATAAGGGGATTTCACAGGTGGATCCTCAGCCCCCTGGGAGCAGTGGTCTTCAGGCCACTGCGGGCAGCGTTTTACGGCAGGGTCTGTGACCCCGGGACTCACCGCCCTGAGCCGGCAGGCTCCGCACTACCCTCCACCCTGTTGCTTCCAACACTGCTTCTGTGTCAGAAGCTGCTTTGCATCAGTTATACATCCGAGGAAGCCAGGCCCCAGCACAAAAGAGCACGCAGACGCCTCCGTGTCAGCCCAGGACCCAAACGGCAGCATCCGCCCCGGGGATTCAGTTCCCATCGTGGTTATGGGCCAGTCCAACTTCGACGGAAGAATGATCGTTCAGGCCTCTGCTTTCCTTCTCAGAGCAAAACCTATGATTCCGTAATTACATGTCGATTACAGGTGACAATACACGGAGCAAGTACGACCAACACGGAGGAGGTGCTCAGCAAACTTTATTGCTCTGACACTCATGATCCCACGTGGCTTTAAAAAGGGATTTCAGAGAAGAACAGCCTCCGAGATGGCACCTGTGATTCTCCTCTATGCAATCTCATCTAGTACTGTTCTTCCCCTGAGTCAGTATTCCTAATGCTCTCCTGTCTTACCAACAAAAAATCTGCACCCACTGTGGCTACCACACAATGTCTCTACTTCCCTACAGTCAATATCCAGGAAGTTTGCTTTGTTGACTTTTCCTTGCTTTCCTTCAACCTTTGACCCTCCACTGCTAGGACACCAACAGCCCCTGAAACAGCCTTCCTCGCCGCTCTGGATCACGTGCCTCCGTGGCTCTGTCTGTGCTGTCCACTGCGCTGTCCAGAAGCGTGGCCACTGGGCAGGCAGTTACTGAACACTCGAACGGTGCCAGTGCACCAGGCAGGTGCATCGTTCCTTTAACTTTATTTCAAATTTAAATTTGAAAGCAGTTACTGAAAAAGTTTTCAGTATAACTGCAACAACTTGGGTCTGTGTACCCAGTTTTTACAGCTGTAAATGCTGTGAGATCTAAATACGGAGCAAGCGTTTCTGATGAAAATATAGCATCTGAATGGAGATGTGCGGCAGGGTAAGATACACGCTAGCTTTCTGAGATCCGTAATGAAAAGAAGAGCGTAGACTCTCTCAACATCTTTTACACTGATTACATTTTGAAATCATAATATTTTGGCTGCGTGGGGTTAAACGCACTATTATTAACATTGATTTCACCTGTTTTGATTTTCTTTTTAATGTGGCTACTAAGTAGAACCTTAGTAGCGGGCATCTTATTTCCAGTGGGGCGGCACTGCTGGGGGCCGTCTGCTCCTGGAAACTCTCTCCTCCCTTGGCTTCTGAGCGCCAGCTTCCGCCTGTTCCCTCCGCCGTCTTTCCGGGTGCAGCTGGGCTCTGCAGTCACTCCTCGACGTCAGGGCTTCTCGGAGTCTGTCCTTTGTCCTGGTCTCTGGTCACACGATGCGGTCCTCCTTCCCCTTTGCTGGAATGTGGACGGCCCCTCACAGTTGCCTGAGCACCTCCGCAGACGATTCCAGCAGAACGTGCTGGGGCATCTCAGACTCCGCCTGCCCCCGTTCGTCCCATCCCCTGGCCTCAGTCATGGTCCTCTCCCTGTGAGCTGTGCCATCATCGTTCCTGATGGAAACCAGGCCCAAACTAGGGCCCCCCTCCCTTGTGGCCCCGTCTATCAGATACTGAATCCTATGGCTTCTCTTTACTCCAAGAGCTTTGAATCGGCAGGTGCTGCCAGAGCGAGGAGTCCAGAATGCAACCCGACAGCTCTTCCCTGCTTAACACCCTCCAGTGGTGCTGATTTATTTATTTATCTTTTTGGCCGTGCTGCCTGGCTTGTGGGATCTTAGTTCCCCGACCAGGGATTGAACCGGGTCCTCGGCAGTGAGAGCTCGGAGTCCTAATCACTGGACCGCCAGGGAACTCCCTGGTGCTGATTTATTAGAAAAACTGTTTGAGGCTTTTTTGTTTTTTTTTTTTGGATCATGGCAATTCATTTTTAAAATTGAGATAGAATTGACATATAACATTATACTTGTTTCTGGTGTACAACATAATGATTCCATATTGGTATCTGTCGCAAAATGATAAGTCTATTTAACATTCATCCCCTCACATAATTACAATTTTTTTTCTTGTGATGAGAACTTTTAAGACCTACTCTTTTGGCAACTTTCAAATATACAGTAACTATTATCCACTATAGTCACGTTGCTGTACGTTGCATTGCCAGGACTTACTTATTTTATAAGAGGGAGTTTGTAGATTTTGACTGTCTTCACCCAAAATGCTTTCTGATGTGCTGAGACTTAACATGAAACCTGAAGAGGTGTCCAGGAGGACAGAGGAGCACAAGGGGCAGTCCAAATTTTCATCCTAATCCACTGGGACAATACAAAGCTCTTTGTCTCCCAGACCCTCATCGTCCCCACCGCAAGCTCCATCTATGCCAACAGGTGTCCCCTGGTGTTCCATGCTGCTTCGTGCCTTGCTCAACCTTCTTCCTCTGCCCAGAGACCCATCCTCCACCCACCTCCTGGTAACACAGACCTCGGTCTTCGACAGAGTCCTTACTGAGGCCTCACCCACCACAGGATAGAGGTTGCCTCTCTGGACCCCTCTGAGCCACGTGGAGACCCCCGTCTTGTTACCTGTGCAGCCAAGCACCACGACCCACCAGCCTGGCTGCAGACAACCTCACATGAAGATTCATGCCCAAATTGTGGCCCGATTGCGATGGCTCTGAACCAGAAACTTAGCTGCCCTGGGGTCCTCCTTAGCTCTTCCCGGGGGTGGTCTCTGACCCCCTGTGGCTCAGGTTTGCCCGTGTTCTTCTCCCTGCCCGGTGGGGCAACTCACCTGGCCCCTTCCAGTCAGGGGCCACCGAGGAGCGGGTGGCCTGGGAGAGGTGGGAGCAGTATGGGACGCGTGGTCTGCAGCACAATGATAAAAGCGACCAGAGGCCAGGCTGCCTTTTACCCTAACCTTGCCCTGTTCTAAACAAGGGCAGAAATAGAATCCTCCTTCCCGCCATGGTGGACCTTGTCCACTGTAGTCTGTCCTCTACTCAAAACATTTCTCACGGCAACTTATCCCACTGTCTTATAATTTCTGGCTTATTTCTCTACATCAACTATTAGACCATATTATTTTTAGGCTAGAGGCTGGAGTTTATATATAATTTTTCAGGGCCTAGTGCAGAGTCCATAATAAAGGAGGTGTTAGAAATTTATTGAATTCATAAATCAAAGGATTTCCTCGATTTACCAGAATATCCTCTGGCAGGAAATCCCTCTTCAAAAAAGACAATGGTTAAGAAGACGAATTCAAAGTAGGAATTTATTTAAAATAATCTCATGAGATATATTCTTAAGTTGCTAGAGAGCCAGCCAACAATTTATACCTAGCATCTGTTTGTACGGTATTGGAAAAAAATTGTGGCATACAGAATGTGAATTTGAAGCCTTTAAGATATGGAATCAACAATGAAAAAATTAATTACTTTGTTATTATGTTTTACTTAGCTTGTGCTAGGCCAGTGCTATAGAGCACTAAGGAGGAAAATGGACCAATATATTCTATTGAAATTTTAAACGATGACAGTAAAATTGTTCTGGTGAATACTGAACTCATAAGAAAGCCCAGTCAACCAGACATGGAATCTTGCAGGCATTTCCTGGGATGACGCATTTCCTGGATTTCCCCTCCTCTCTCATGATGAAGCTGCAGTTCCATCAGTCAGGATGGCCTGGACACTTCAGTTCACTAATGGAAATAATCATCACCACACTCTCAGGGGATCTATTGAATGCTGGGTCCATTTGTTACTCATAACAGATCAGAAAGTTTTCACCCGTCTGGACAGGTTTTATTCATCAGTGTGTGTGTGTCACATGTGTGCACAGAAGAAAGACTTGCCAGGTTTCATTAAGCAGAGTCTTTAAGGAACGCATGAGCTGCCTTGTTTCTTTTAGGAGAAAACCTGGTGTGCACTGTCTTTGATCTGGGCACGAGGCAGCCCTCGTTAGTACAGAGTGGGACGGACCACCATTCTGATGGCGCGGATGAACTTGCTGAGGCTGGACCTGTCAGAAGTGACATTAGTTTAAAAACTTAAAGCCACACTTTGGAATAGTAAAAGCCCCTTTGCTTTGAAAGTCTGTCCACAGTTTGCTAGATCAGCGACAAGATGTGAATTGCAGTTTGTCAGTATTGTAAGTGTGTTTTGGGGCAAGATTTGCTGACTGGGCAAGAAATAAGGGTTATTTTATTCATGTATGTGTGTTTCTGAAAAATTTCATGAACGTAGGTGTGAAATAGGACATCGTAGAGAGTGTTAAAGAAGTCTTTCAAAACAGGCTGTGGTGCCCGGACTTGGACCTTAACCCAAGGCTGGCATCAGCCCTCCTTCAATCAGGGCATCCTTTTAGGCTCTGTCTGTGGGGTATGAACTGTGGACAGACTAGGTCCCTGGGGTGCTGGGTGACGGACCCGTACATGTGTTTCACTGCAGGAGAAACCCCTGTGTGACTTGGAAGGAGGAGCAAAGTGGTGGCTGCTTTTACGCTCATGGATTGGAGTAGGGCCGGCCTGCTGCAGGTCAAGCCCAAAGCCGTCAGCTGCTGGCTGCCTTGTTGGAGGGGCAGCTGTCAGACCTGGGCTCCGGTTCCCAGGCGTCTCCTCTTTGTAGTCAGTTCTCCTGCGGGTCACCCAGGTGGCCACGGCTGGAGAGGCCGTGATGCTGTTCCTGTCTGTCTCCCTGGCACGGCTCCCTTCCCTTCCTGGGGGCTGACCCTACAGACCTCTGGCCGAGTACCAGCCCCAGAGGGGGCTCAGCCAGCTCTCACGACAGAGGAAGGGCCCCTCCCTGTAATTAACCCTGAATTCCACATCACCCTGCGTGGTCTGCGGCTGGAACACACCTCAGCTGTTTCTGAGAAGAGGGCTCTGGGGAGGACGGCGGCCGGCTCTTCTCCGCCCCAGAGATGACAACTGGGGCAAGAGTGTGCTCTGGGGGCTGGTCCAGTGAGAAACGGCTGGGGTGGGCACCAGGCTTGCCTCTGTCCCATCCCAACCAGGCCAGGCCTGGTACCAGCAGGAATCTGCAGAAAGCAGTAGGCAGGGACGAGCATACCTAGACCCTCTTGTAGACGGAGAGATATTTCCCATCTCAAAGCCAGAGAAGCCACACCCGCACAGCCTGCCCTACGCCCAAGGCAGAAAGGATGGGACTGGGTCTTTCAAAAATCTCTCGAAAGATTTTAGAGACCGAACTCAAGCAGGAGGCTGCATGGAAATTTCTACCAGGCTGTGTTTCTCAAAGACCCCTTGTCATTATCATTTCAAAATAGCTGAATTCATAAAAACTTACTGTGCAGCGCTGAACGCCTCTCATTTCAGAGGTGTTCCGGGAAAAGGCTGACGTGTAGCGGGAGGGCTGTGATCTGAAGACTTAAGTCAGTACCCTGGAGCATGGAATTCTTCCGGTGACTCTATTTGCAGACAAGGTCCAGTAAAAATCACTCGTATCCTAAAGGCCCATCTGTGTGGTGTGGGAGCACTTTTTGCCTTTGAGGGCAGGCACGATGGTGTCCCAGCTGGCATGACAATCGCAGGATGGGCTGGTTTGCAGAATGCTGTGGGCAGGGGAGAGGCGGCACGGGGTGGGAGCAATGACTCCAAGGGTGCTGGGAGAGGGCGGGGTGCCGGGGCCCTGGTGGGAGGCTCCCTGGAGCAGAGGGGGCAGACCCGTCCCACCTGTGCCAGCTGGCACCCACCCTCTCAGAACTATAGTCTGTGAGGCTATACGGGGCCCAGAAGCTGCTGCAGCCACTCCTCCCACAGGGAGGAGGCCTGACCGGCATGGGCCTGGGTGATTGAGGGTCGGGCAGGTGGACTGCGGCCCCGGGGGGGTGGGTCGTGGCCCTGAGGAGGCACCAGTTTCCCCTTCTGTCTCAAGCTCTCCTGCCGAGAAGTTCCTCAGGGACATCAGATCCAGGCCAGCCCAAGGCAGAAACTCTGAAGACCCCGACACTTGGCTTACGAGCAGGTCTTACGAGTAGATATCTACCAATCTGATCTGTTTACTCCGACAGTGAGGGGTGTCCTAGCTCACCCCGGGCCAGCCCAGTGGATTGGAATTTACTTCTTGTGACAGAAATGCACATGGTTACCAGGTTCCCTGATTCTCTTCAGTCACTCAAGACACATTTCACTTTATAATTTAAAAAATAGGTTCACAGGTTCAGTTTAAGGAGGCTCACGTCCAAGGATGCACGACAGATGGGGTGAAATTACGTAGCCTATTGCAGACGGATCTGAACACAGGTCTGAGGTGGAGCAATAGGAGTTGGGAGGTTTCCCTTTCCACCCGGACCCCACAGCTGACCGGCACCCCTGCCTCACATCCCAGGGGGCGGCGGGGGCTGGGGCGGGGCAGGATGAAGTAGGAGGGGGCGGAGAAAGGAAGGAGGGAGGGAAGAGGAGGGAACAGGCAGGAACACAGAGGGGCGGGCGGATGGGCACGAGTGGTGTGGGAAGGCCATGGAGGGTGTTCCTCGATGTTTCCAGCTCTGAAACAAGTTAGCACACCATGAATTTTTTTCTCTCCAAACAATCAAAATCAACACACAGGCAGACAAAAGCAGGGCTCCCCTTTTGCCAGGCTCCCTGCACCTGCTCCCCAGCCCAGAATGGAGTTGCTGGCGGGGCCTAGATTCCCATGTGTTCCTCTCCTTTCATCCCGCACAACTGGAGATGTGCCGCCCCCTGCGATGGACGGGGCCTGTCCTCAGGGGCCCCCCAGACTGGACCCCCTGCCACCTGCCCTCCTGCTGCCTGTGGACACGTCCTTCCAAGGGCCCGTGGCCTCCCAGTGACTCACGACAGAACGGGTCTCGTGTGGGTTAGTGAGGGACCCAGCTGTGATGTGCTGACAACTAAGCCTCTGCTTCCACAACACGGTTGGGAGGGTGTGTTTTCCATCTTCTAGATTGTTTGTTCATTCTAAGAAGCTGCAGTGTCCGTGGCAGTGACGTTGAATTCCACCCCGACTCATCGGCACCCGTGTCTGTCTTGCAGGTGTCACGGCGTCACCATCCTCCGACACTGTGCTAAGCCCTGGCTGCATGTGGGGATCATGGGAGCTTAAAACTTTACCTGTGGTTCGTTCCGCCCCCAGGGCTTCTGACCTAAACGGTTTGGATGGTGGCCTGGGCATCAAGATTTAAAAATCTCTCTGGGTGCTTCTCATAGGTGGTCATGAAGAAAACCTAAAATCTAAGTAAGATCACGCCCCTCCTCTGTTCCAACCTTTTAAAAAAATTTTTATTGGAGTACAGTTTTATTTATTTATTTTTTTGTGGTACGCGGGCCTCTCACTGCCGTGGCCTCTCCCGTTGCGGAACACAGGCTCCGGACGTGCAGGCTCAGCGGCCACGGCTCACTGGCCCAGCCGCTCCGCGGCATGTGGGATCTTCCCGGACCGGGGCACGAACCCGTGTTCCCTGCATCGGGAGGTGGACTCTCAACCACTGCGCCACCAGGGAAGCCCTGGAGTATCGTTGATTTACACTCTTGTGTTAGTTTCTGCTGTACAGCAAAGTGAATCAGTTATACATATACATATATCCACTCTTTTTTAGATTCTTTTCCCATACAGGCCATTACAGAGTATTGAGTAGATTTCCCTGTGCTATACAGTAGGTCCTTATTAGTTATCTATTTTATGTATAGTAGTGTGAGAGAGTTTTAATGTTTGATGTTAGGACTTATCTATCAGTGTTTCCCCTGGTAACATTATCTGTAAATTTTTCTGTCTTCATTTTTTCATTACTCCAGTAATTAATGGTTATTTCAGAAAAAAGAAAAATACAGATATACAAAAAATTAAAAGCAGCTGGAAAATTTGCCATCTATTGATTATAATCATTAACAATTTGTGTTTTTTAAAAATTAATTTTTATTGGAGCACAGTTGCTTTACAATGCTCCAAACCTTAAATGACGTCCCATCCCACTCAGCCCAGTGTCCCCACCAGGCCCCTGTCTCCCCAGATCTCAGTTCACATTATTGTCTCCTCCGTTCATCCACTGCCCCCTGGCTGCCTGTGTCTTCTTGACCAAACAGTCTCCCCGATTCAGGATCTTTGCCACCATTGTTCCTCCCACTGGACCACACTTTCCCCTGTTCTGGGGAGTATCTGTGCAGCCGCCTCCTTCATTTCTTCAGGAACCTGCCCAAATGTCTTCTCACCAGAGGAGCCTTTCCCGTGAGGCTTAGAAAATAGTGAATCCCTGCCTCGCCCCATTTCACACTCCTAATCCCCTTTCCGTATGTTATTTTTCTGCTGAGGACTTATCTCCATCTGATACGTTATCGATTTACCTATTTTCTTATTTATCAGCTGCCTTCCACCCTCCAGAATGAAATATTCATGAGAACAGGGAGTTTGCTTCTTCACTGCTGCTTCCCCAGTGCTGGTCATAGGTGCACACGAGATGCTCCATAAATGTGTGCTGAATGAACGAATGGATAAGTGAACCAATGAATCAACAGCTAGATGTGGCTTGGGAACCCCGTGGTCCAGAGCATGGCTGTCCAAGGTGGGTCCTCAGCCTGGCCTCCGGGTGGGAACATTCCTTGCCGGGGCTGTACCTGTGCCGACACCATAACCCACTCCGCCTAAGGAAGCACCGTCACGGGAATCCTTTAACTCCAGAATCCTTCTGCTCTGACATCTTCTCCCCGCCGTCAAGCCTACGGTGGATGCCAGAGCATAATCAAAGGTTCTTTGGTGAGCAGTGAGGAAGATCAGGAGGTACTAGGTGAACTGGTAACTTAATGGTTTCAGGTAATTGAACAAGTTGTTATTAAACTTATCAGTTTCTATCTCCTGAAAGACTGTGCCAGTGGGAACCAGAGCTTGGCGGGCAGTGGCTGACTCCGTCTTTGGGAGACTCCTTCTCTGTGCTTTTATGAGCAGCCCGCCAAGTACCAGGGGCTCTGCTACAGTCACCAACCCTGACGTCGCAGGGCCGAGCATATCGGGTGTGTTTCCGGCTCACACCGTAGTCCCAGGTGGTCAGGCATCTCTCTTAGAGCCCTTCTCAGATTGGGGCGGGGAGACAACAGTGATTCCAGCCTCAACTCTGCCGCCAGCTGCGCAGATAGGAGGAGGCTTGGGACGCCGGTACGTACACTGCTCACCAACTTCAGGGAGGCCGAGGAAGGCGTCTTCCTCCCCTCTGGGCAGGGAGGTGGGGTGGGGAACAGCGTTTCCCTGACCCCTGGTCTCCGCTGCGGTCATGCACGTTTATGTCGCAGTTTACCTCCTAGAGGCGACCTTGTTTCTAATGATGTGAGTCGCGCCAGGAACTGGCTCCCGGATGGATGAAAGCTGAGAGGGTCCTAGGAGTAGGGAGTAGAACAAGACAGTTCCTTCGATGTGGGCCCTGGGGGAGGGCAGGGAGCGGAACTTCGTGGATTGGCCCAGACTCCCTGTTTATGCAAATCTTATAGATTTGTGTGCAAATCACTGACCCCCCCCCTTTTTAAACTAAACATATGTCACCAATTTGAGTTAAATGGCCAGACAGGAGGCCAGGCCTACTAATGTGTGTTAGCAGCTGGCATTGCCCCAGCAGGTCAGATCATGGGATCTGGAAGGCTATGTACGGAGACGTCATTAGATCTAACCCTTTACCGTTAGCTATGGGGTGACTGAGGCCCACGGGAGGGGAACACGTCCTCAAATACAGCATCTGGCAGGAGTCCCCCGACTTCTCACCCCAAACCTGGGCTTCCTCTGGGGCTGCAGTCCTGCTGGATCAGGGAGCCCCCTGCCAGTGTTGTCAGTGAGCTGCTGGGAGGCTGGGGGCCTTTGCTGGAAGCTGAGCTAGAAGGAGTGATGGCTGTTCGTGCCCTGTTTCCAGGAGGGAGCTAGAGCCTCTTGTCACCCTGCGTTCCCTGTGGCACCAGAGGAAGCAGCAGGAAGGCTTTCAATAGCCTTGGGGAAACACACTTTGTTTCAAAGGCAAGTTGTTTTGTGTCCTTTTCAGGGCAGTTAATTAGCTTCCTCTGCTTTATATATAGTTTTCCAGGAATAGGCAGATATGCTTCTCACCACCAAGATATTAATACCCCAAGCAAAGCACTCGAAGGAAAACAACCACCAGGGTGGGACCATCAGGTGCGGAGCGAGCAAGAAGAGAGCGAGAGCGAGAGCGAGAGCGAGAGCGAGAGAGAGAGAGAGAGAGAGAGAGAGAGAGAGAGAGAGGGGTTCACTGCCAAGAAGGGAAGTACGAACGTAGACAAGCCAGGGCACTTTGCTGTGGATTGCGATGGTCTGTTTCATAAGCAGCGCAGAATCCTAGGATTTTCTGTGGCCCACGAGGTGACATGAAAAGGAGCTTCTGATTGTATTTTATAAAATGTTATAATTTTATATATTATTATCTGATGCTAAACATATCAGAATTCACTGGTAACTCTAGGAAGCGTGCTGGGAATAGTTAGCAGTCGTTTGCCAGTCACCTGGCAAGGTGACCCCACCTCCCTCTGCTAACTCACCATCGTGGCATCAAGAGGACACGAGACCGAACCTCAGTGATCAGGCCGTGCGGACGCTGAGCCGTCCCTTGTCCCTAAAATAGTGCGCAAGGCACTATTTTAGGAAGACAATCAGGGAGCAAGTCCACAATGGAAAATCCCTGGTTCTGTGAGCATTCAGGGTTGAAATAAATGTAGATTTATTTCATCTAGGAAGCCAAGGTACAAAGCGAAAAACACAGCCTTTATTGCTTAACTGGAAAATCTACTAAGATGGAACAAAGGAGACTTTCTTTTTTTCATTAAGCTAGTCAGGAAAGCTACCGATGCTTCACTACCAATGCTTTACTACAAATGCTTTAGTTTTGGGGGCGCCAGTCTTTGCTTTTATCCTGAGTGAAAACTTTGCAAGCAGCAGGTGAGTTTATCCTCAGTGACACCTGTCACATGGCTTTGTGTGTGTGTGTGTTTGAGTGTAAGCCCATAAAGGTGGGATGGGGGTTGTGTAAACACTGGGCGAGGTGGGAAAGTGGAGCCGTGGCTCGGGCGATGCTGGAGGACCCTCACGGACGTGGGCACAGCTGGGAGAGAGGAGGGAAGGTCTGGGCGCTGTGGATTGGGAGGGGGAAGAATGGAGACGGGGCATGTCCTGCCCTCCAGCATACACCCTACCCTGAGACATACTCTGCTGAGGGCGCACTAGGGATAAGGGGGGGCTGCGTTTTCTGAGGTTGCTGTACCTAGGGCGCGTGGGAGGCAAGAGGACAAAGGCTCCCACAAAGGCACCGCCTGGAGGTTGTTGGACGACACAGAATAGATGCCCAAAGGTTGGAGCAGAGGCGGGCTGAGCAGTGCTTACTGTGTGTAGGACCGAACTCTGGCCGTGTGGATGCAACGTCCTGCGTTCCATTAGGGCAAAAAGTTAGGGTTGTGACTGTAGATCTTACAGAATTCCTGTAGACTAGACGGGTGACTGTCAGCAATGATTGGGAACCAGAGCTTAGGAAGGCAGAGACCTGGGTTCTCCCAGGACCTAGACTGGGTGGAGCGTGTCCCACACCATGGGGACCACTGGGCTACAGCTACTAAAAGTCACCTGGGGAGCTTTAAAAGCGCTGATGCCTGGATGCCATCCCAGCAGGACTAAAATACAGCAGAGTCTCAGGAGGTGGGAGGGGGACCCAGGCAGCTCATGTTTCAAGGGGACCGCCAGGTGAGTTAGGGGCTGAGAAATACCATGAGAGGCCATGTCCCCCCCAGTTCACGGGCCCCCAGAACTGGCAGATGTGACCTTATTTGCAATCAGGGTCTGTGCAGGTCAAGGGTTGAGTTCACACGAGAGTAGTGTGAGCCTCGAGTCCGATGGCTGACATCCTGGTGAGAGCAGGAGAGAACTCAGAGATGCACGTGGAGGAGGGGGCCTGGCAGACAGAGGGAGAGATCGCATCATGACACTGGGAGCCAAGGGCCGCCTGGGTCGCCAAAGGCTGGAAGAGGCAGGAAGCATCCTCCCTGGAGCCTTCAGAGCGGGCACGGCCCTGCTGACGCTTCGATTTCTAACTTTGGGCCTCCAGGACTGTGAGAGAATAAATGTCTATTGTGTGAGCCTCCTTTTGTGGTCATTTGTTCCAGTGGCCCCAGGAAATGAGTACCGAGGGCATCTATAATACCTGACTCATGCGGCCTCTTTTTCTAAGGTGCAAACAGATTTATATCCAAAGACCCTCGAGCGAGGGGAGCAGAGCCCCTGCAGCCTGTTTGTCTGTGGAGAGCCACAGAGACTCAGATTCCCCAAATAAGGGGCACTTCAGGGGTTGTAAGGCTGCACGAGGCCCGGAGGAGGGGGCCCTTCGCTGAGAGGTGGGGACGTTTGGAGAAGAGCCCAGAGGGTGAGGGGGTGACCACCCCCCTTGGTCGCTGAGAGCGACTCTGCAGCGAGGTGACCCCAAAACACGGCTGTAACTGTGCCCTGTAACCTCCCTCTTGGTCATTTCCCCGGTGACTGTGCACCAGGAGAGGGGGAATGGTGACACTGCGGGGCATTATCAGATTCTGGTTGTGAAATGACACCACTTCCTGAGGCTCACGTGCTACTATGATGCATCCGCCAGTGCGGGGGATTGTTGGGGTCGGGTGATGAATGGGTCTGACTCAGGTCACCCCCTCAGCGGGCCAGGTGCGTCTCTGAGCCCACGCCACACGTAACCCAGTTCTGGAATCTGTCACTGTGACAGAGACACTCAGCAGAATCCCCACGTTGTTTCTCTGACACATGGAATGACCCAAAGGCTATTAGGTGGGAAAGGCCGAGTGGAAGACTCTAGAACAGCCTCAGAAGCATTGGGGCATCCCTGGGGGGCCTGCAGGGATTGGTGCCACTACCAAGGACTTGAAAGTCAGAGTTCGTGCATCCTGCCGTATTTCCACTTAACTTGCCTGTTCGGCCGGTGCAGAAGACGGGTGGGTTTTAGGAACCACCCAGTCGGGTGGTGGCTCCAGTGCGGTTGCTCTTCCAGGTGTGTATTCTCTCCGCGTCCTCTAGCGTCTGGTACGCAGCCATCAGGCTGGCAGATGCTTTTCCCTCCATACCTGCTGGTAACGAGCACGAGGAGCAGTTTGCCCTCCCAGCAGCCCTGGTGACACACCTTCGCTGGCCTGACCCAGGGAAACGTCACCCTCTATCCCTCTGCCACAGTCTGAGCCACGGGGCTCCTGCCGGTCTCTGTGCCGTGAGGGACAGGGCACTGACCTATGACATCGTGGTGACGCCATGCTGATCAGACTTGTGAGCAGGGACTGAGCTGGAGAGAAACAACCCAGACTCTGATAAGACCTCTGCGTGACAGAGGGTGCAAATCGATCCCACAGAAACTCAGGGGCCATTTATCTCAGTGAGCATTTTGAGGGGTCCAGTGCTCCAAACTGTGCCAGAAGGTACGTTTCTATATCTTGTAATTCCTCCGCTAAGAAGGAGGCACAAAGTCAAGTGGGGCTTTTTGGAGCTCGAAGGCAACAAACACTTCCCTTGGCCAGGTCACTCTGACCTGTTTGCTGAGTGACCCCAAAGGCTACCCGTTTGGGTGGGTCTCTCAGCAAAAGAAGGGTCTGCAGCAGACAGCTGTTCGCTGCCACTTCAGCCCCGTGATAAAGCGTGTTCTGTGAAGCTTGGTGTGTCTCTGACACGGGAGACTTTGTCACACCCCTGTAAATGAATCAGAGAATACGTCTCTAGGAGTCTGGAGTACAGCCACGCCGTTGTGTAGGTAACTGTTCCTTTGAGAAACAGCTTCCGGCTGGTTACAGGGCCACGGAGATGGAGTCTCTAAGCCCACGTAGAGAAGATACTGAACACTGGGCCACGGGCCACTGTGCACGCCACCCCACCCATTGTGAACTGGGTGTTTTCTGCTCAACCCACCGGCACGCTGGACGCACAGGTTCCATCACTGGGTGCAAGCGAGACGTGCACTGTCCGACTGGAGCAGGTCCTGAGGCACAGGTGATGCCCAAGCAGGTGCCTCCCGTTCTCTCAGGCCCTGGTCCCCCCATCTGTCTCCTCTCTCCTCCGCCGCCCAGCCTCGTCGGGGATTCCCTACGACGGTTTACTGAGAAGGAGAAACTTCAGCTCCATTCTGCGTGACATGGTCACCCAACGATGGGTGCAGTAAGGCATGAGACTCTGCTGCTACTTCAGGGAGAGACTTAGCACGTCTTCGTTTGTATGAGGGATGCTTGCATTAGGTGAGATGAAAACATAGGTTTCCTACTGTCTTTACTTGGGAATTAAAAATGGTTAAAAAGTGTACCTGGCTGTCTAGTGCAAAGGGGTGGACTGCAGTGATTTCGTCCTGTGTCACTGGGCTCAGCTGGAACTGTAGACCCACATGAGGAGGGGGCGTGTGATGTGTGGAAGGTCGGGGAGGAGGGAAGCAGAGGCCAGAGCCCCCGAGGCTCTGAGAGACACAGGGTCTCCAGGCTGCTCTCCTCCCCGGTGAGTGTCAGTCAGAGCCGCTGGGGTGTCCACCATGCTTGCTCTGCCCCACGCCATGTCCAGTTGTCTTCCTGACGTGGCCAGCGGTGACCCAGGCCCGCCTTCCGCCAGCTCTTCTCTGCCATCCCCCCACCCACCGCCCCGTACATGGATGTGCAGGGACCCGGCCACTCTGGCCAGTGTGACCTCGTCCACGGGGGCCGGAGGGGCAGTTATCCACTCCCTCCCTGGGGCCTTATTCCTTATCTTTGATTTCTATAATCACTAAGAATTGTTGACACCCAGAGCTTGGGAGGGAGAAAGTCGCCAGATCCTTGCAGAAAGGACAGCAGATCTGGCCCTTCTAACGGGAGCCCTTCAGGAACGAGGTGACCCACCTGTTGGCCGCCCCGCGGGCTCAAATCTCAGTCTTAACTGTGCAGTTTTCATCTCGGTGACCCGGCCTTCAACGTGCACTTGTGGACGGAGAGGCAGCTGTGACCCAGACTCTGCCAGTCTGAGTGCTAGGACGGTTAGGAAATAAGGTCGTAGCAAAGTCTGTGTGTGGGAAGGATGCAGAGAGGATGCTCCCGATTACGTCAGCGGGCGGGTCATGAGGCCCAGATCTCAAGCAGCCCCTTTACCTGGAAAGTTAGCAGCCAATAGCAGAGCAGTGGGAGCCTCAGGGGAAATTGTTAGAATGTGTCTGCCGTCTCTAAAGGCCTCCAGGTAACCGTCTTTCTATTTTGACTCCCCAAGCACACGTTCATGGAGCTGGGATTGTAAAAACAGACTTCTAAGATGAATTTGGTAATATTTCTTACCTGAACCCCCAAACAAACAAACAAACCAGCCAGCCAACCCAAGGGCCTTATAAGGGTCACTGTGGAATTCTAGAACGTCTTAGTTCCAGAGATCCTTAAGTCTGGAACTTTCAGAAAATAAACTGAGCACCATGAAATTTGTCCATCTTTGCAGGGCAAGGGGACTTTTAGTGTGTAAATCATGGAGAGAATTTAGTCACTAAACCAGAAGCGTGGTGCTTTCCTAAGAACTCTGATAAAACCAGAGAATCTAAGTTCTCATCTGGGTGTTCCCAGAAGAGTTACTTACTCTCTTTAGGTCAAGTTTCTTCATCTCTAAAACAAATAGGCTGGGCTAGATCAGAGGATAAATTAATCTCCCGATGCAGCTCGAATCAACTGGAGACTTTGGGCTGGGCTGCGGTGGGGCTGGAAGAGACATCCGCCTGGAGCTTGTGGTTTAACGAGAACCCGCTTTTCAGACCAGGATCTTTGAGGCTCAGCTCCACCACTTGCCAGCTCTGTGTTCGAGCTTCAGTGCCCTCAATTTTAAACTGGAAATACTGTGGTACCTCCATGACATGGTGCTGGTGATGGCTAAATCAGGTGTCTATCAGATACCGAGAAGAGCGCCTGGCACCTGGTCAGAGTTCAAGGAATGTTAACCGTTAGGATTAGTGTTAGTGACAGTGTTCGTATTATTTATTCCCTACTTCCTGGTTCCCAGGTGCCACCTGTGCTCTGATGGCAGAACCAACTGCATGCATTTTAGAAACAGTGATCCCCAATTCCAAACCCGGAGATTTCGCGTCAGTAGGTCCAGTTTGGGAGCAGGGATCTGGATTTCTGAAAAGTTTTTCAGGTTCATGATTACTGGTAGCCTTGTTTTGAAATCCAGGCTCTTACCAACATACCCGTGCGCGCACACACACACACACACACACGCATACTTATACACTCACACACTTGGGTAAACACTCTCCCACATTTGCGTCTCTGTAATAAAGTCGATTTAAGAACAGAAGTATAATTTGAAAGAGAAAGAACTCCTCAGTCTCGCAATAAAATGTTTCCTTGCTGGTACCCCTACCTCTTCTAAAGGGTTGCGGTGGCAGGAAGCGCCCTGTAGCACGGTGAGGAAGCCTTCATTAGAATTCTTCATCTGACTTTCAAAAAGGCTTCGGGAAAGGCTCTCTTGCAGGAACGCGGGGGACGTCCGGCATCTGGACATTCTTTCCGCGTGATGGCACACATCTGGCGCTCCGGGACCCGCGGAATATCTCCCTTCCAGTTTCCCTCCAGATGTCTGAGGATGTGAGAAGAGAGCCCAACGGGGAGAAATTTATCAAACTCGGACCAATTAAATGCTGCAGCCCAGCAGGGCCCTCGTTGGTTTGTTCTCGCGCTGCCCAGGCCTTCAGTCAGACAGCTGTGGACCTTTCCGTCCCATGCATTTTACACGCACACGCCTCGGAGGCCGAGAACCGAGTGAGCAACGGCTGCACACGTGCAAGTGAACATCCTGGAACAGACACAGTGGACGGTTATCTGGCTTCCATGGGACCCAAATTAAGCGAATACTATTCACATTCCTGCCCAGCTCGGCTGTGCCTTCTCAAGGTGCTGAAACTGAATTCAAAAGCCAAAAACATGCTGCCTGGGCTTAAAGAGCCACTGCCGATTGCAAACACGTGGCTTAGCAATGCGTGAGATGCTCTGGGGTGACATTTGGGCTTGTTGATTCAGTGGGATAATCACCAGTAACATCATTCAGATCCCTCGCCCTTGCACACAAGCACACTTAAAAAACTTTGTTTTCTTAAAAGCACTAAGTAAAAAACCAAAAAAACTCAGATGAAAATGCTTAATGATCCTGAAGATGGAAACTAAATTTTGGATTTGAATTTTACCGACGTCAGTGGAAAATGCCACATAAAGCAAGATGCTTGCAGTTAGGATTTCTTACAGTCTTGGGTGCAGTTTCTAAAACAAGGGAGATTAAGATCCATGACCATGAAGAGTCTGGTCAGGTGTCTTTAGGTCACAAGCAAAAAAGAAATCACGCAGGAGACATGTCTGTTCCATCAGTCAAGAGTGCTTGTGGGTGCCAGGCAGCGCCAAACCACGTGCTTGACTCAGAAAATAGCCCCAGGTGTGGACCAGGACAGGGGAGGGTCACAGATAACCTTGTGTCCCCTCCAGAATTCAGGCTGGAAATGCTTCGTTGCTGGCAAGTGTCCAAGTCCCTTACCTTTGCCAAGTGACTCTGGGCAGGACTGGTGGCCCTGCCGCGGGGAGGACATGGGAATGTGCTGCACAGAGATCCTTGAAGAGACTGCTGATGACCAGGCCATTTACTGTTCGGGAGTATTTTCTTTGGCTGTGTGCCATTAAAATAACCCCTGGCTGTAGGAGGCTGTGCGGATAGGGTGGGCAGAGTGCCGGGGCACAGTTTGGAGGGTCTATTTCCTGCTCTCCCCCTTCTTCTGAGATGACAGGTGTGCAGGACCCCACAGTGGGTCCGTCTGTCCAGGGTTCCCAGTGATGCCCACAGGTTGTCATCAGGAGCCGCTCTGAACTAAAGCAGGACGTAGCATGTGAGGATTTGTGTCTTATTACGTAGGCGATTTCTTTTCATTTTATTTCATTTCTCCCGACCTCCAGCGCTCGGAGTGGAGTCCATCACAGCTCCTGGCCACCGAGCGGGTTGAAGGAGGGCTCTCGGTTTACTACCCTGCAGTGAACCAGCCCCTAGTTCCTGAGGTTCTCCGAGCGACCTCTGTATCGTCATCATCTTTTCTGTTTGATGTTAGCCATATTCTGAAACATTTAAGGGAACCCCAAAGTATTGAGACTCCTGGCTCTGCCTTTAGCTTTAGGTGAGAAAAAGAAATATTACGAGAATATTACAGTATTGAGACTCCTGGCTCTGCCTTTAGCTTTAGGTGAGAAAAAGAAATATTACGAGAATATCTTGTAATCACCTTCTAGTGTATTTAATGATCTGATTTATTGCATTTATTATAGTCATGGGCAACTTCACAGTTATATCAATAGTGTTTATCCAATTTAAAACAACTCAAGTCTTTCCTGTAACTGGTTAGCAGTTGTGAATATGCCCATCTCCCAATCTCAGTCCAGTCGTATACTCAGCAGCGATAGATGGTTCTAACTGCTTTTCCCCAAGCGCTTATCGCTGCGTTTACCTATGCAGTAAACATTTGAGTGTCTATTGTGTGTGGCCTCTGTGGCACATGTGCCAATCACTCCTAAGCCAGTTCACACGTGAACACTGCTCCCTGACACGCGCTGAGACCACTTGGTCCAAGCAGTTGTCAGACCCAGTGGGATCCCCAATCTGCCCAGCACTCGGGGGCACTGGGCACTGCTTATCACCTCCTCGAACTGCTTCCCTTGACCGCTCTGACATTTTGCTGTTCTAACTCTCTGCCGACTTATGTCTTAAATGTCAGAATTCGTCACCACGCTGCTCTTGGTCTTTTCCTCTGAAGCTGTCGCCCTGGCTGGGTCACCTCATCCCATATGCTGATGACTCCTGCATCTTTCTCTCAAGGCTGATGTTGCCATGGAGACCTGACCTCTGCCCCCACCCCACCCCCGGGGGATGCCTCTCAGCCTCTATCTGAGAATGATGTCATCTCTGCCCCAGCCCCCTCTCTTCCCAGGTTCTCCATCCCCTGGTCACCAGTGTCAGCTGATCCACCGTGGATCCTTTCGTGAGACAGAAGCTGCAGAAAACGGATCCACCTCCAGGAACTGTGTCAGTGTTGATCATGAGGGAGTGACAGAGCCATCCAATACCAAACACTGAAGGTTGGTCTAATATATTAGAATGATTTTTCCTGAAAAACATGAATCACCTTAGTTTGAGATCTTTCTGGAGTGACCGAGAAAGGATGGCATTAATGCCACTTTTTTGGCAGGCCACTGGGCAGTTTGCTTCGTCGAGTGACCTGTCCTGGGTGTCAAGGACGAGGCAAGTTTGGGAACCAATCACATCTTGTCCTGTTCTTGGGAGTTTGTCAGGCGCATTCAGAAGATGGAGATGGTGGGGTTTCAGGAGAATTCCTATCCGTGGCCTCGGTTCTGTGTCCCCAGAGCAGCCGGTCCACACAGCTTCTGGGTACAGGGTAACTGGGCTGTGCTGTGTCCCAGTGTCTGTGCCCAAATTCCTGCGGCTGCTGGAAACCCTCATCCATCCATCCATCAACTATAAATGAAGGGGTGACCTCCAATGCCACTCCTAGGTATTTACCTGAAAGAACTGAAACCAGGGACTCCAACAGGTACCATTACAGCCGTGTTCATAGCAGCCCTATTCACAGTAGCCGGAAGACGGAAGCAACCCAGGTGCCCATCAACGGAAGAGTGGATAAATAAAATATGGGATAAATATGCAATGGGATATAATCCCGCCACACAAATAATGAAAACACAATATGTATACAAAACGGATAAACTTTAAAAACATGCTCAGTGAAATAAGCCAGAAACAGAGGGACAAATACTGTACCAGTCCACTTATATGAAATATGCAGAATAGGCAAATTCATTGAGACAGAAAATAGATTAGAGGTCCCCAGGGGCTGGGGGGAGGGGACAGTGGGAACTTATTGCTTAATGGGTACAGAGTTTCTGTTTGGGGATGATGAAAATTTTGGAAACACATCATGCTGATGGTTGTACAACATTATGAATGTAATTAAGGTCAAAATGGCAAATTTTATAAATATATTTCACCAGAATAAAAAAGTACGTAATTGGGGGACTTCCCTGGTGGCACAGTGGTTAAGAATCTGCCTGCCAATGCAGGGGACACGGGTTCGAGCCCTGGTCCAGGAAGATCCCACATGCTGCGGAGCAACTAAGCCTGTGCGCCACAGCTACTGAGCCTGCACTCTAGAGCCCGCGAGCCACAACTACTGAAGCCCGCGCGCCTAGAGCCCGTGCTCCGCAGCAAGAGAAGCCATCGCAATGAGAAGCCTGTGCACCACAAGGAGTGGCCCCCCGCTCGCCGCAACTAGAGAAAGCCCATGCACAGCAATGAAGACCCAATGCAGCCAAAAAAAAAAAAAAAAAAAAAAAGATCCACGTGCTGTAGATCTTCTGTTTAAAAAAAAAAACAAACCAAAAACGCAATTGGAGGGATGACATTTACCACAATGGTTCTTAGTGCACACCTGTGAGGGGGAAGTTTCCAGGGCAGGAGCCAGGCCTGGTTTCACTGTAGCTTTGAAGTCCAGCCCAGAGGAGGGACCAGTGAGAGAGTTTGGAGCTGGGTCTCAAAGCTGAGCCCTGAAAGGCAGTGGTATCTTATTACATGGAGAGATCTTTTCATTTTATTACTCTGGAACTCAGGTGCAGAGTTGGTTAGTCCCTTTTCACTCTAAAAATGTGGGATTCTATCCCCTCTTTGTGGAAGGGGCAGAGATAAAGGCTGGCATGCACTGGGTGAGTGTTCCCTGGCGACAAGCTTTGGGACCAGCCTGGCTGCAGGACACGGTGTGGAGGACACACGTAGAAGCTGGACGTGGAAAAGCAAGTGAAGTGAAGGGAGGCCTTGATGCTTAGCTCAGAGAGTTGAGCCTGAGAGGCTGAAGGTTCCTGCGTAGGGTGGTGCCGTGGGGAGCGTGGACGGAGGGAGCCGGCCCCCCGGGGACTAGATGGGCACTTCCTCTGCAGGCTGGACTCTCCCGACAGCCTCACGGAGGTACACACGGCCTCGTGGCTTCAGTGCGGAGCCAGGCGCTGCCCATCCATGGGTTGTAGTTATGTTGAGCAGGGCTGTCTTTTCCACCTTGGCTTCTTCAGTTTTTTTCCTAAAAGAAATTAAAAAAACCAAAAAACAAAAAAGTACTCCTCCCCATTTCCCTTAAAGGACTGTGGCATCTTCAGATCTGGGTACTTGAAAGCTAAGGCTGATTGTAATTTCCGATGGACATGATGTGCGTTTGAAATTCCTTTCCACGTCAGATTATTAAGCCTGTCCTGGACTGAGTTCCTGGAAGTGTTTTTCATTAGAATAATGGTCCTCAGCTGAGAGATCAGAGGATCTGATACCCCAAAAGGGGAAACAGAAACAGAAACAGGGCATCGTCAAGTGCTCCCCAGGGGACTTCAGGGCAACTTGGCCAGAGAGAAACTGTCTCTTCTCCATGCTGGTCCCCGGGGAAATGGTGCTGGGTCTGGTGGGTGACCAGGGACTTCAGTGACAGAATCTTTGTTTTTTTACTGAAATCATGAAGAACAGGGAAATTGGGTTCAACCAGCCAACCAACCAACCAAGCAGCCGTGTTCGTTGGGCACCTACTGGCTGCTCATCCCTCTGTGGTGCCAGGAATCTGTTAATAAGACAAAGTCCTTGAAAGAGAGTAAAACTCACAGGACTTGACTCCAGGGACCAAGATGAAGCTCCAGCGTGTTTGGTGATTTTTTTTTTTTTCTGATCTAAATATGCCCATCCGTGTAATGCACACGTGCACACTTGGCCTTACCTACAGAGGGTTTCAGGTTGGCGGAGGAAATCCTTGTGAAATTCTTTTCTCCTCCTCCCGTCTGAAATTTGACTTGCTTACTGCAGCCTGTTAATGGCCTTGAGAGCGTCTTTAATCCTTAGCCAGGGTCTTTAAATATAATACATCAATAACAGGTTCACTTTGAACTCCTTGCTCTTTTCCCCCCGTACCCTGCAGGGTGAGGCTTGGAACTTTCAAGCCCTGTAACAGATTCTTCCTATTAAAGTGTCAAAACTCATAAGGCGCATGTCAAGGAATTCGTGCGCTTAATTTAATCCGTCTCCCCTCCCCCTACCCAGTTTCGTGGGTTACTGTTGAGGGCTAGCGCTCACCCTGCGGGTTTCTTTAAGCCGACACAACCGCAGGCCCCGAAGAGTTGGCCCCATGCACCCACCGCGTTGCCCTGAGGGTTGTATGCGGTGAGTTTGTTGCTCCCCGCCTGTCAGGTTGTTCCTGTTTTCAGTGTGTCCAGGAAAATCCTGTCAAATTCAAAACTTCCTTCCTCCCCAGACCTATCTTTGATCTGAGAAGCCTGGGCACGGACCGTCCGAGCAGCTCACTCCGTGTGCATTGGTGCCTGGAGCTCCTTTAGCAAGAATCCCAAGGCAAGAAGGTTTATTTGTTCTGTCGGCCAGCTCGGTGCTGGATGGCCTGGTCCTTGCCTCTGGGGAGCTCCTGGATGAGCCCCGTCCTGAGGACAGCTTTGTCACCCAGGAGCCCTCCCCGTGCTCTTGCACACTGTGTGTGGTCGAGGATTTTTCTCCCCCATGGAAGCCGTGTGCACGGCTCCCCAGCTTCCCTTCCTGACACGTGGGAATAGCCACACGATTGCTCTAAGCTTGTGCTAAGTCATTGCGTTAAGTGGTGCAGGCTTGGTTCTCTGTTCAAATGAAATCTTTATTGCTCACCCCAGGCTCCCTTGTGTGGATGAAGGGATTTTTCCAGACGTCAGCCAACGGGGGACACTAATTACTGTACACGCTGTTCACTCAGAGGCTCAGGGATGCAGGTGTTGTCAATGTTTCCTACCTTGGGCTCCTGAGGGAGTGAAGTCAGTAGGAACTCACTTGAGGTTTAAGGGGTTGGCCAGAGTTAACTGAAGGGGAACACTGAAGATGTCTCCTGACTTTGGAAAAGTTCCCCATGTTTCTAGACCCAAATAATCAAACTGCACAATTGGATTCTGTGATGTTACTCAGACAGTTTCCTCACTTGTTAATGATAGAAATTCACTTTGACAGTAGACACAACAAGGTCTCACAGGATGTTCTGGAGTCTCACTGGGGAGCAGTGACTAATGGAGGGGAAACTTTCACTTTTCGACCTGATTTCATCCTTGGCCTTGCTGGTGACCTTTGGCCTCCTGCCCACTCTCTCAGTATCTGTTTCCCTGTGATTGTGATAGCTACACAATATCAAAGGGGCCTTTACGTGTCATGAAGAACTTACGTGATAAGAAATATGTTTATACTGAAGAGCGTTGACAACGTCAGACTCTGTCTATACAGGATGTTAAAATGTCTTTTGTTTTAATCAACGTGGTGAAAAAGCCAGTGTGTGGGTATCATGGAGACCCGTGGGCTTATGGGCTGACTGTGTTTTCCTTCCCCGGTGGTTACTTGGGCAGCGCAAGGTAGAGCTTGGTGCTCTGTATGCACGACCAGCAGTGGCATGAAAAGCAAGGGTCACGTGGTGCCAGGTCCTTCGGGGAGGGTTGTCTGTTAGCCCTTGACTGAGCTCTGCGAGGAGAGACGTCAGATGGAGGGCTCCTGTGTTTTTGAAACTGCAGTGAGCAGAGGGCCGTCTGGGAGTGAAGACTTTCCACAGTTTCCGGTCCTCCTGGTCTTTGTTATTCTTTCCCGCGTTCTGATTACAGGTTAGCCCTCCCCAGCGGCCGGCCAGCCAGGGGCTGGAAGCCAGGGAGTCACACGAAGGGGCAGCTGAGCACTTTAATTACAGGCCTGGGGGCAACTGGGATGTTTGCCCACTGGGCTCCCCAAACTGGCCGGCTGAACCGTGAAATTCATCAGCGGGAATTCCTAAACAAGGAGCAAGCGTAGCCATCAATACGGATTGACTGTCCATTTAGTGTCAAAATGAATTCTTTATCGCTTGCTTGAATAATCTGACTACAGGGTATTAAACCAAAGAGGGTTTCATAGATGCTTAATCATTAGAGTTAATTTTGCTAACATAAAAGTAATTTGTTAACAGAGAAGACAGCAGAATTTTTTTCGATAAAAAACTGAATGAAAAGATTACTGAGAGCTTTAGAAGTAAAGATTTTAATGACTCTAAGTAGAAATAAGTTAGAATACATATTAAAAAGAATCTCCTGTTCTACAAAGTGAACATACACAAGGGGCAAAAAGAAGTGATGACAGCTTCCTTGATATAAAGGGATTTCAGCAAATCACTGGAGCTCCGATCACGGGAATAGCGTTCTGGGTGGATCAGAATATTGGTTCCATCCTGGGCGCCATGTTTCTAGAGGGATGTTACAAACTCAAGAGCAAAAAGAAGGGATGAGATGGTCGGGGGCAGGTCTGGAAACCATCTCAGGTAAGGAGGGGTTAATGTATTTATTCTGGAGGAGGCACAGGGGATGTGAGAGATTTGCCTTCGAACATGAAAAGACTCTTGCAGGGAAAAGAATGGACTTTTTTTTTTTCAAGGGGGGAATGGTTAACATTTCAGAGGGAAAATTCCTTTCCATATGAGAAATATCTGTTTAAGAATATAATTTTCCACCTCTGGCTTGCTGCCTCCTGAGCACGAGGGCCTGTGCACTGGATACTTAGGCAGGGATGCTGGGGAGGAATGACTCATGTCCTGAGGGGCCGTGTGGATGAGATGACAGGAAGGCCCCTCTCTTTGGATCTAGGTTGGGGTTGGCTGTCCCCTGCCTTCCTGTCCCCATTTTCCAGAAGCCCTCATCAAGCCTGCTCCCGTTACCCATAGTATTATTATGATGAAGGTTTGATGAGCAGTAAAGGCTAAAATTTTAAAGAGAATAAAATCACAACCCATACAATTTCGAAATGAACACGTGTCAAAGATTTCACTTAACACATTAATTAACGACAGATTCACTCAATGTGACCACTGGTACCACACGTCTGGAGTTAGATAAGTGATGAAACGAATTCACAAACGAATGCAGAGCTGGCGGAGCTGCTTAGTATCCACAGGGCGATAATCAATTGCATTTCACTGGGTACAGTTTGCATTTCTATGGATAGGAATAAGTTGCATCAGTTTTCTACAAGCTAACCTTTACCTCTATAGAGCGAACTGTCTAGTCAATGGCAAACATCCCCAGAGGTGTGTGGGGCATTCCATTGGAAAGATGGCCAGTGATCTCTACTGCCCACTTCAAAACCTTCCACAATTTTTTCCTACATGAGTTGAAATAAGAGAAGTTCTCCCTAGAGTGCTTGGCAGATGGTAAGTGCTCAGTAAACATTATCTATCATGATCATTGCTGGTTTTTTTGCCCAAGTCCTGGGCAGACGAACCAGCTGGTGGTTGATGTGAGGAACTCTTGGATCAAAGTCTGGACCACCAATTTTTTTCTTCCCTTTGGAAATAGACACACATCAGGCCAACAACTTTCATCTCTCACAGATCAATGCTTTTTATGTTAGGAAATCTTTTTTTCTAATGTGTACACAAAAAAACTCCTTTTCCTTGATCCCTTCCAATTCTCAGTTCCCTATGGTAGGAAAATTTCTCTCTGACTCAAATTTGTAGTTAAGTGTAAGAAAAATTCTAATTCTAATTCTAAAAATTCTAATTCTTCCCTCCATTAAGGAAAGAACAGTTTGTAAATTTCAACTAAAGTTCAAATGATAAAGTTCAGATTTAGTCGTCTCAGCAAATTGAAGCCAAACATCCATTGTTCTGAGTAGCTGGACATTCAAACACCGACACAGGAATCATGTAAGTTAGCAAATTTGCCTTTATATCTGTCTGTCTGTCTATCTGTCATATAAAGGCAAGTTAAACACTCACACAGGTGAGACTTGCCATGCCCACCTGAGTCCTACATCCACGGTTCTGAACTATCTCTGTATTTTGAGGCACTGTTGTTCCTTGGAACTACGGTTCACAAGTGACTTGCGTCCAGCTATTCTCAGACATCCAGACCTGGGTCAGGGAGAGGCCGAGCTGGAGGAGAGACAGAGCTTGAGAGAGCATGGCTGTGGCACAGAAACCACCCCTACCAAGAAATTCGGGCTGTTTCCCATACTATCAAGTTATTCCGAAAGAAACTACTGTTGACTACGATGGAAATATCCCATTACTAAAAGAGTAAAATGTTTGTCTGTGGAGTGAAACAGAGCTGACCCAGCTAGATGACCAGGGGCAGTACTGACCATGGTCTCGCCTCGAGCGCCAGGCTGATGAAGACTCAGCTTTTCACTGTCCCAGAGGAACAGAATTGAGACTTCCCTTGTAGAATTTTTTGCAACTATCTGAAGGGCAGGAAAGCACTGCCCTTCTCCCCTCTGGCTCCAGCCATCAGAGGTTCATGGCCCGTCTCACTGCTTACACAGGCAAAGCCGGAATCCCTCCCCTGGTGACCTCAGGGGGACATTGGGAAGATCCTCGAGCTAACTGTAGGAATCTGTAGGAATAATAGATAATCGTTATCTTCTAATATTTAAAATGCAAGATAATTAAACTCTTAATAACCAACTTGTGGTTTAGGACTTAACATATCCTATAACAATATTCGAATCATGCTTTATGTGTTGAAAATTTTCACTAAAGATTTTCAGTCAAAAACTTGCACATAAAATTTCCTGGGTCCACGTCTAATGGACCTAGAGGCTGTCATACAGAGTGAAGTAAATCAGAAAGAGAAAAACAAATAGCGTATATTAACGCATATATGTGGAATTTAGAAAAATGGTACAGATGAACTTATTTCCAAAGTAGAAATAGAGACACAGATGTAGAGAACAAACGTATGGATACCAAGGGGGAAGCAGGGGGGTGGGATGAATTGGGAGATTGGGATTGACATATACACACTACTATGTGTAAAATATATAACTAATGAGAACCTACTGTACAGCACAGGGAACTCTAGTCAGTGCTCTGTGGTGGCCTAAATGGGAAGGAAATCCAAAAAAGAGGGGATGTATGTATGCATATGGCTGATTCATTTTGCTGTACAGCAGAAACTGACACAGCAGTGTAAAGCAACTATGCTCCAATAAAAAAAAAGATAAACAAACTACAAGGATGTATTGTACAACACGGGAAATATAGCCAATACTTTATAATAACTATGCATGGAGTATAACCTTTAAAAGTTGTGAATCACTATATATTCTACACCTGTAACTTATATAATATTGACACCAGCTGTGCTTCAATTAAAAAAAAAATGTCCTGGGTCCATGTCTAAACTAAAGTCCATTGCTACGTGTGTCAGGTGAAGATCTGTTGATGGAAGAATCTAGTTTACCGTACATTCAGGAACCGAGTGTGTGAGTTTGGTTTGGGGGTTACTTTATTTCACCCCCTCACTCCACTCAGCTGCACATGAAAAGTCACAGGATTAGTTTCTGGGTGTGGCTGAGGGCCCGCGGCCTCTCTGCCCATGAATCAGGGAACCAGGGCGCTTTATTAGATTTGCCCTAACCTCGTCCAGAGGGATGGTGTGATCGCGTACATGCAGCAGACGCCGAATGCCAAAAATACTTCCAGAAGTGCTCTGGGACTCTGCCATCTCCCCAAGAATTCAAGACATCTCCATGTTCTTTGGTGAACGGTGTTTATTTACTGTTTCAGGCCAGTGACAGCTCTCTCAGTGCCTCTCCTGGCCTCAGCTCGCTCTGTCCTGCCAGCTTTCCATGTCCCCCCACCGGCTGTGGTCTGCAGTGCTGAGCACGGAGCATCTGGGTCACATAACTGTTTCTGGTGCCAACACACGTTTTCTTTCCCGTTTTATCTCTGCTGTAAAGAAGGGAGATTGGCTGGTGAACGTGTCCTGGTCTTTCAGGTTCTCCTCTGGTTTCATAGTCCTTGTAACCCGGGCGCCCCAAACTGAGTGCTTTAGTGATTATGGTAGGATGACAGCTTTATCCTAACCTGTCACTGGACAGTCACGTTTGGGGGGTGTTTACGCACGCAGGGCTGTGATTGAAACAGGGGAGCTCAGAAGGGCCTGGAGGAGGCTCGGTGTGAACAGGCCGTGCCGCCCGAGTTCCACTGCCACAGGGCCAGCTCCACGTGATGTCTGGGCCTGCAGGGCACCCCCGACCCCAGCCTGAGACCCCCGTGCAGTTGACCTGTGGCGGGACACTGACCGCTCTTCGGTACTTGGCAGGCCTTACATTCCTTTTATTTAAGTGGTGTGTGCACATTTTTGGCGTAGCTATTTATGAGCACGCTTATGTCTCAGTCACCATGCTTATTAAAGACACAAATACTTTACCTCTTAGCAAAGATGAAAATAGTTTTCACAGATCTCCTAGCAGGCAACACCACAGCCTCGCCAATCCCTTTCATCTGCAGATTTCAACATAATAAAGTATCGATCTGGGGAACAGAGCTTGTTTCAGTGTCACATTCCGAAATGTATAAAACCAGATTCACCAGGGCGTCCACCTTGGGCTACTGCGAATGTCCTTGAGGCTTTGTGGAGTGATATTGGAATAGAAAGCGCTGGTGGGGTAAGAGAGACATGAACCTCCAGGGTGTGAGATGCTTTACTCAAGAGCAGAACATCTTCCTATCGGTTGCCTGGTTACTCATCTTAACTGGGTGTTACACCGATCCACAAAACTCTCCTCTGGCTCCAATGCCCTGAATGGTCCTGGTTCCACACCACAGCCTCATAGTCAAAGCTCTCCTGGTGCCGGACCCGGCCTGAGCCCCAGGGTGGGAAGCTGGCTGCATCTGAAGGTGTGGCTCTTGTAAGCATCTGATCCCTGCCCCCTCCCCCACTCCAGTCTGAGAATCTGTCTTTCAACTGAAATGTGCAGGACATTTAGTGTAATTACTGGTATAATTGGGTTAAAGTCTATCCTTTTACTATTTTTTTAAATCGTCCCCCGCCCCCCCCCACGTGTTTCTTTTCCTTTAATTGCCCTTTCTTAGGTTAATCTTTTAAAAAATTCATCCCTCTCCTATTAGTTCTTTAGCTGCATACCATTTTACTGTTCTTTTCGTGGTTACCATAGAAACTGGGACATCTTTCCTTGACCCATTAAAGTCTAACATAAATTAATTCTTTCACCACTTTCTGAACAAAGGGATCTTAGAACGCTTTAACTCCATTATCTCAGCCTATGATAGTGATGCTCTTGGCTAGGGATGCCTGGGGTGCTCACCTGGGCCATCCTACCTGCAGCAGCCTCCACAGACATTTCCCTGACCAGGATCCAGTGATGTGGCTGGACCGGGCCTTGTGGGTCTTATGACTGCAGGATGCACCTCAGCGACAACTGTCAGGGAACTTTGGGAAAAAAGATTCATGACTCACAGGTCCTGGAAGACACACAGCACACCTGGGGCCACACATCGAGGTTGGGGTGGAGGGAGGGAGGGAGTGAGGATGTGGGGCTCTGCCTTTATTAGGGCCCCAGGTGGGGTGCGTGAGGTTTTATGGGTTCACTCTTTATTGGTGAATTTAAAGCATAAGAGTGGGAATCGGGGCACAGGAAGGGAGAAGAGGGGTTACTTGAGTGGTCACTTATCCAGGTCACTCAGGGCCTTCTGAGAGGGGGCCTTCCTGGGTGGGCGGCTGGCTCCTTATCTATTTGGTTTGCTAGTAGCCAAGTCGTCTGGCTGGAGGTCCATTCATTCGAGACGGATGCCTTTGAAGTGGATGCCGGGCAACCAAAAGCTTAATGTCAGGCCCTCACACCACATCCATTTACCCACCCCCCTTTCTTTTGTGCTCTTGCTGCGTGTGTTTTAATTTTATGCACATCTAAAACCCTTCAGGGCAGAATGACTGTTTATTCGGTTGGTATTGATTTCTGTTTCCCTGCACACCCATTGCTCTTGGTGCCTTCCTGCGCCTCTGGGGTCCGCCTAGGACAATGTCTCTTTGCTTCCGAGAGGTTGCTGAGCACTGGATCCAGTCAGGGATGGAGATGAACCAGGAGCTGCCTGGGATCCAGTTCCTGGAGGCTGGTCCATTTCTGGTTCCTTCTTGATCTTGGGTCAGCCTTTCAGGATCTGTGTGGACAAGCTGGCTGCTTCCCAGGGCCTCTCTCTCCTGAGACTGAACTCGACGTTTTGCCCCCAGCACCATGATTTGCAGAAATCTCTGCTCAGCTTCTCGGCCACTGCCTTTGCTTTTGGAATTGGCATCTGCCCATGAGGAAGAGCGGCCCCCAAACCCACAGCTCCTCTGGGGGCCTCCCTCTTCTTCTGGATGTGCAAATTCTCGTGGTTCTGGTAGCTCACGTTCTGCTCCAGCTCTGCCACTTAGTGGCCGTGTGAACAGGAACAATTTACCTCTGTAGGCCTCGGTTTCCTCATCTGTTACATGGGGACATGATAGGAGTTTAGGATTATTGGGGCACAGAGTACACCCTCAGTAGGGGGTAGCTGTGTTACTGGTGTCGTGTTGTTAGTTTTGTCATGGGCTTGTTACCACAGATTTAAACTCAGATACTATTGTAGCCATGGAGATGAATCTTTTCCTTTTAAGTTTTGTTAGAACCGGTAAAGGTGTTTTAAGACTGGATCTTCTCACCTTCTAACCTATGCAGGATTTATGAAATCATTAATCTGAGTTCTTTCATATCCCTTTTCCCAGTATCATCGCCGGAGAGCCCGCGGAAGCTCCCTCTCCTTGGAAACTTTCTTGGTGCTCCCAGCAGTGGGACCACACTCCGCTTTGGGTGCTACAGCACTTGCTTCCATCCTGCACAGGGAGCTGAGAGTTTATGTGCATAGCTTACTGCACAAAGATACCAAAAACTCAGAGCGGGCATGTGGGGATCATGGATATACGGTTTTATATTCCCCACCAGCTTTCCCTGCAGCACGGTGGCAGTGTGGGGTGGGCTCAGAACAGGGATAGAAGAGAACTGGAGTCAAATCCTGTGCCTGTTAATTATCCTGTCTTGGGAATGAGGGCATAATGGTTCCTACTTCTCAGGGATGCCGTAAGGATTAAACAGTAGCTCAGCACAGCGATGGGCATCTACGAAGTGCCCAATAAATAGTAACTATAGTTCAGGAAGTATTGATTGACAAATTAATAGGGACACCTGAGATTTTGGCCATCTCTCTTCAGGGTCTGTAGCCTAAATGCCAGCTTCCCTTTTCCCAGATCACATTCATCAGATGCTCACCAAAGTGAGCACGTGCTTAGCCGAGAGCCGCTCAGGAAGAACCCCGCAGACCTGGCCTTGCTCTGCTGCCCTCACGCCCCGTCACTAAGCAAGTGCCAATGAATCAGCGAGGCAGCCTCACGAAAACCACACGGGCCAGGAGGAGCCTCTCATGTTTAATACATTGCAGACCCAGGGAACTGTAAAGATAAATTAAAGCCCGCAATGCCATTGCTTTTTGAAGCCCTTAAAAAGTTTTTTCAACCATGGGGCGAGGAAATATGGTTTAAAACTAAGGGACGCATTAAACACGACAGCATCTTCTTACAGTTTTTCTGATGACTTGCACCCATCCTCAGAGTATCACAGGCATTTTCGTTTGTTTTTCCAACAAGAAAAGAGAAGAGAAGAGAAAACTTGACAATAATAAACAGCTTTAATTGTCAAATGTGTCTTAGATCATATTTATGTGTAGAAACATCCTGGCGGGTGGAACAGAAACCTCCTGGGGGGATGGATGGTGGATGAGGGGTGGAGTTGCAGCGTGGAGGGAGGAGGGGACCCCATTGGGCAGCTACCTCTGGACTTTTCCACGTGAGGCTCCCCTCGCAGCCTCAGACACAGTGGGCTCAGCACAGTCAGGCCCGTGGCTTCAAGCACACGCTGCCCAGGATGGCGACTTGGCTGAAACGCCCCCAGACCTGGAGAGGCGCCTGCTTCCGCACAGTATTAAAGGTCCCCGAACCATGCTGCTTCCGGATGGGCCGTTTTAACTTCCACCGCTCCCACCCCTTCCTCCACGGCCTGCCCGTGTATCTCCCCTCCCCCACCCAAACCGATCGGAGCTGCAGCCTCATATGGACGCGGTCGTGAGCTACACTTGCTGTCAGATAAATGAACAGGTTCTCTGCTGCTTCAGGTCCCAGGGGCCTCCCCTCTCTCTCTTCAGCTTCCTTTGCATTCCCTCGTCTCCAAACACAGGGCCGGTGTGAGCAATGGGACAGCTGATGGACCAGAGGACAACAGCTAGGACCCTCCAGGTCACGCTCCTTCCCTGGACATCGGAAAAGGGAGTGACAGCAGAGGGAACTTCCTAATTCCCTGCCTCTGCATGTCTTTATAGATGTTTCCTGGAGCTGCTTCCCTCTTTCAGCCCCTCCTCATAGCCTCTGTGTGCAATCCTGGAGGAGCGCTATCTCTCCTCCACTCCATCCAGTTCAACCCCGTCCAGTCCAATTAACTGGAAACCAATCTGATCCGCACTGGGAGCCAGTCACCAGGGGCCATTTGTCTCTGCCTTCAAGAGCTCAATTAACTGCTATAGTAATTTGTTCCTATAAATTTACACATTGATTTTAAAAAACCCGAAAGCTCGAGCAAAGCACAAAAAATGAGAAAAAAAATCACCTTTAATCACACTCAGAGATTCCACCTTGATAATTTTACTATGTACATGTAGGTGTGTATATAGTACATATACACACACATTCGGATTCTGTGTTTTAGTCACACGTTGCCTTGCATCTTGGTCTGTCTGGGTATTCCCTGCTTTCCAGTGTCTGTGTCCCCATCGGCAGCCGCGGTGGACGCCAGCGGCGGCTGTTTCCCCCGTGAACGTGTTGAAAGGCTGATGCAGAAGTAAATCGTTACCTGTGGTCCGTTCATCTTTATCTCCTGAGGCTGAGTCCACAGTAATAAGAAGGACTCTATTTTCATTCCCGGGCGTGATGCCCGTCCACGGGAGACCCGCCATCCCTCACGGCCTGGCTTGTTGGGAGGATCACCCTGGGCTCTGAGACAGAGGGTTAAGCAGTCAGGTCAGAGCGCTCTCAGAAACGCAGCCCCTTTGCAGAGGGTCCCGGAGCCTCTCCCCAGGGGGCAGGCAGTTGAGAGGAGCCTTATCTGTCAGAGCAATCATCAGAAGTTGTACGTTTTCTGCACTACAAAGGCGCTGCTTTCTTCTCTTCGGCCCTGACAGGCGCTCTGGAGATCAAGACAACTGTTGGCCACAGTTCTGAAAACTCCAGATAAAGGCTTTGATTTGTTAATTAAATTTTTGCTATCTGCATGTGATATCTCAGCCAAATTGTATCCGCTGCAGGAACAAGAAGAAAGTCCCTCACTTCAAAGGGGCGCCCACTCGGTGACCTGTAATTATGGAATTTACTGTGGGGTTAGCGCTGTCTGGGGCGCACCTGCCGCCCTAGCGCCCCGCACGCCGCCCCCAGGCACAGCGCTGGTGCTGCGGGCGCCAAGGTGCCTGGCTCCGCGCAAGCGCAGAGGGGCCGAGCAGGCACCTGCAGGCGCGTCGCCCGGCCCCGCCCACCGCGCGCGGCCCCGCCCATGCCAGTGCTCAATGAAGAGAACCGGCCTGTTTATTGACATGAGAGAGGGGTCACACCCTGGCTGCTGGTTCCAGGCACGTCTCTGCCCTTTCGTTCCCTGTGGGGCGGGGACTTCATTAAAGGATATTTAGGGGTCCCTATATAGGGCTGTTTCCCCAGGGGAGCACACTCACCAGTCAGCACTGGCGGCTTTTCACAGGAGTGCAATCCAACGCCGCAAACCATCTATAGGGCCGAGTATCTACCGTGTGGGGTAGCTTCTCCTCTGCTGTAAACAGAGCAGAGCCTGGTTTTGAGATTCCTTAAGCAATTCTGCAGGTCTTTCTGGTGGACTAACCCCAATGCAGGCTTTGGTTTGACTAGTTTTTAAAAATCTTCCTTCCTCTTTATTTTTAAAATTCAAAGTTGGTACTGTAATTTTAAATATGATACAGAAAAAATCTCCCTTCAAGCCATTTAGGATAGATGCACAAGTACAAACTGGTCAAAAAGTATGAAATTCGATTAAGAAAGAAATTTGGGGTCTATACAGCTTTCATGGAATAGACTGGAATGGATTGTTTCTCCGAGGGAAGAAGGCCTGGTTGTTTTGACTCAGGGTGGGTCTCGTCATGACTGCAGAGCTGGTCTTCACGAAGTGAGGGTTCACGCTGGGAAGAGGAAGTGGGGGAAGAAAAGAAACTGTCCAGTGACCACGTGCTGCATTAAAGGGTACAGTCTAACGTGAGACACATAGATGTTGAGCTGTTGATCCGGGTCTGAAAATGCAGGCTTGCTGGTCATCAGGCGAGATCTGCCCTCTCCTCTCTCTCTCACCATCACCCCATCTGCTCCCGGGCTCTCTGCAGAGAATCTGCTTTCGTTTGCTCTTGTATGGCTTCTTCTGAAAAGTGGCCTCTGGAGATCACTAGTGGACATTTCACCAAGAAGGATATTAATGGTGTCAAGCATGTTTTAACGCAGACCTTGTCACTCGAAGTAAGAACCTTTTTAGAAACCACAAACTCTTTGGTATCTCTTTTCCTGGAAGCCTAAAAGAGAAGACACAGCACCAGGTCAACAACCACAGAATTCACGGCAAGGAAGAGAACCAATGGAAAAGCAGCAGCAGCACAGGGAAAGGTGTGTGTGTGTGTGTGTGCGTGCGCACGCGTGTGTGTGTGATTGTGACATCATGACACTCAATGTTTTATAGACCGAAGCTAAAGAATCTATTCTGGAACATTAAAATGGGTACCACTACTTCTAGCTTTCATTAACACTTACAGATGCCAGGCTCTATACTGAGTAAATCCTTCCCAACTATTTTCTCATTTAATCCTGACAGTGACTTTGTGAGTCAGATAATTTTATTGCCGGTGAGCAATAGGCTCACAAAGGTCAACTTCTAACAAGGTCACACTGTGCTAAGATTTGATCCCAGGTCTATGTCTGTACCGTTCTCTTCCATGTTACACTGTTCCCTAAGGTGGAGAGAACGACCTTCATAAAGGTACCTGAATACTTTCTGAAATGATATAAGATAGAGGAGTAGCCAAGGCCACATTTGTTCAAATATTAGAAGACAGACACATACTGTTATTTTTCAAATGAATTAACCTCATAATCCCAGGAATTTCTGCCCCTCGCCCTCAGATGATGATAATACTGTTTATAGTTTGGCTGTAACTCCTGAGTCATTTATGTTGTGAAGTTCAAGGAATAGTAGGTAACTTCAGATCTTAAAAACAACAAAAATCAGAGAAGAAAGACCACTTACAGGAATAAAGAGAAGACAACAACCTTAAATTCAAAGGCTTGAGAGGAAGATAAACGTGCCTTTTTTCAAAATGTGCGTGAAGTCGAGAGACCACAGATAAGAGAAATGAAGATTTTACTATAACATCTTCCTGTAATCGTTGGAATGAAGAGTGGCTTCCAAACAGAATATGGTAGAAGGTGCATCCGAGGAGCTTTGCATAATGAGCTTTATGTGTGGGTGAATCAGTGGTGGGTTAACTGACCACGCCTATTGTGAGTTTAACATAAATATTGTAATTTCGTTTGTGCAAAGCCTATCACTATTCTCTTACACACCAGCCTCCGTGATTCAGGGAGAAGGAGGGCACACAGGCAAGGCCAAGAGGAGATGCTTCCTTCAGAGGAATGTTATGGTTTGACTCCACCCAGTGAAGGGAACAGCTCTCTTCTCCTGAGCCCCCTTCCCTTCCATTTGCCTCCCAAACAAACGTGAACAGAACAATCATAAGCGAGAACTGTCATGTCTGTGGGAGGTGCCTTTTGGAAAACGATTCAGTGTCCTGTATTCCTTTGTGGCGACTGAGAGGGGCATTAGCCACACATTCATGTTATTTCTGATTTATGACCTCACTTTACATTGTGGTTTAAGGGAATAAGGAATCGGAGCTGCTGCTGCATTAAGGTGTAAGTCCGAGGTGCTGAGATCCCCAGTCACATCTGGGGGCTCAGGGAGGTCTCAGCATTGCCCAGTCATCTCCCGCCGTGTCAGAAAAGAAGAATCCCCCCCAAATCTGCCTTAACTGCTGCCGTTCATGTTTCCTGAAACATCACGAACACTTTGGGGTTATTTGAAATGAGTTGGGTTTCGTATCTGTCCAATTGCTCAGAGATAACAGTGAGCAAATATTAAGGTTCCAATCCTCCATAAGTCCTAGAAAACAGCATTAAAACTGTTTTGAAGTCTGTTTAGTCATCAGCCATGAGAAGGGCCAGGGTGACAAATTAGGATCAATACAGGGGCCTCAGGATCTGCGTCAAAAGGCCTGACAGCTACGGTCCCCTGTCCATATCTCTGGGGTCTTCCACGGGGTGGTGTGAAGCTTCTAGTAAACACAGCAGTGGGCCTCGCCTGGAGCCCGTTCCTCCCAGCGGCAGGGAGGCTGGAACCACAGGGTGTGACGGGCATCTCCCTGATTTGTTCTTCTCTTCTAGGGAAGAGGTCACGAAAACCGCGCGTGTGCGTTTTGACGGATCCTTTCAATCGCGTCAGGTTGGCACAAATGGACTAGAGGTGGCACAAAGCCCCTTTCCCTGGGGCTGGGGCAGCTCCTGTCTTCAGCCTTCATTCCTGACGACGGCAGGAGGCCGCCCACCGATCCCTGGGAGGCTGCCTTCCTGGGCCGCTGTGCACGGAGGAAACTGCAAGCGTGGCTTCCTCCGAGCCTAAGAGAGCAGATCACAGCAAAGTGCACCTGTGCAGGGTGGCCAGGGCAGCGCGGTTCTGAGCTTCAGGGAGAGAGGCTGGAACATGCACGCCCGGGAGGCGAGTTGAACAAGGCCTCCCCTGTGGACCAGAAGAGACCTGGCCGGCGGCCAGGTTCCACTGCTCTGTCTGCAGCCAGATATCTGGGTTGGAATCCCTGCCCTGCCGCTTAGGGGCCTGGTGACCTTGGGCAAAGTCATTGGTGCTCAGAGTGAGTCCCTTTCTGATAAAATGGGGCTGGTGATAGTATCCGCTTCATAGTGGTTGTTACGAGGATCAAATGAATGAATACATGTGTGTCCTTAGAAGACTCTCTGCTCTGTAGTTATCAGTTATTGTCACTGGATGGTGGGTGAATCTTTTTCTCATGAGCTTTAAATATCTCCTTGGTGTGCCCTCTGGTCAATCTGAGAGACTTAGGGTGAAGCAGGCTTCCATGGCCATCAGCCCAACACACCACCACTGTCCCCTCTGGGTTTAGAGGGACAATGCGTGAACTGCAGGAGCATAACCTGCCCTTGATTCCGGCAGATGGGGCACTGCACATAGGCAGATATGGCATGTGGAGTGCCTCCACCAGAGGGTCTGTGTGCGGAACCCGAGAAGCCGTCGGGACATGGCCCTGGGCTCTCCCTGGGGAGTGTGGATCCACATCTTAGCTCCGCCATGGTCTAGCTGTGTCACCTGGCACTTTGCCAATCAGTGCTCCAGGCTCTTCACCAGGAGAAGAGGACTAATACATGGTGCTTCCCTCCCAGGGCTGATGGGGGGGCCAAGTGCGTTAGCACATCGTGTAAGACACTTAGAATAGTACTGTGTGTCCTATGCACCATGTGAATGTTAACTCTCTACCATTCTTTTTATTAACAGGGAATGAGGACCCAGGTTCTCGGGGACACAGCCACTGAATGCCAAATGGAAGAGCTGGTATACATTTCTTAATCAGCTAATAAGCATTTAAGAATACTCTGTCAGACACTCTGCTAGACCCCGGGGATGCAGAGGTGAAGAGGATTCTGGGCTTCAAGAAGCACAGGAGCTGGGGAGAGAGGGTAGAGCCTACTTCACTGGGGGATGCTGAGGTGGTGCTTCCACAGCCAGCAGGTGGTGGCCAGACAGGTAGGGCTGAGGGAACCACAGTGAAAATGATGGAAGCTGCAGCCCTTTGTAGTGGGGGCTGGGGAACAATGGCTGTTTGTTATGGCCAAAGCACAGAGCAGGTGGGGAGGGTGATGTTGAGGATGGAAAGAGAAAAGGGCCAGCTCATGGAGGACCTTTATGTCACGTGGAGTTTGACTTTGTATTGAGCCAATGGGAGTTTTTTGGTGGAGTTGGGCATAGTTCAGAGTCAGAGAGCCTTGAGAATGCTGGGGACCAGGATGATTAAAGTATGCATTAGCCTTTGACCATCTGAGACCGGAGAGCTACTTTTCAGCCCCTGAGTTCCCAGTTCTTAGGGGAGCCATTTTCCTGCCCCCTTGGAACCTGTGTGGCCATGTGACTTCTCTAGGCTACAGGAGAGTGTTTTATTGCTACGTCTGCACTTTTGCTCCCCTATTGTGGGAGCCACAATAGGGGAGCCAGGAAGACACGGAGGTGCCCTGAGGCTGAATCACAGAGCTAGCTCATGGAGGACGGCTGCCTTGAGAGTCACCAGGACCTGCAAGGACTTTGGTGTGTGAGAAGTAAGCTCTGTTGTGCTGAGCCCTGGAGTGGGGAGGGCAGAGAAGACTCTACTGGGACTCAGAGGTGGCCCTGAGTCCTTTGGTTATTTTTCCCTCTGTGTAGAATCAATATATTTAAGGATCAGTGGGATTTCATAAGAGTTTATCTTGTAAAGTTATGGTTGTATTAAAAATCCTCAGAAACTGAGGTTTTTATCCCTAGGAATAGTAGCCAGGTGCTAGAAAAATATGTAAAATAGAAGATTCCCAATTAATGTATCTTTCCTTCCTCCTTCCTTTTCTAAGCTTTGTAACTGATGCTGATTTGTTCTGACCTGAGAGAACTGCCCCTCTTCCCTTCTGCTCAGACACGTACAAGTTCTGTTTTATTCAGTCAATCTTCATTTGTATGTAACCATGTATTTACCATTTACTATTTCTGGTCTTCCATTTGGGGACATTTCCTTCTGCCAGAAGAAGAAAATTTCTTAGTATTTCATTTAGCGTGGGTCTGCTTACCACTTGCATACTTGGGCTTTTGTTGGTATAAGGTGTCTGCATTAACCTTCACCCTTGAAGATTATTTTTGCCATGTACAGTGTGATACTAGGTTGACAGTAATTTCCTCCCGTCTTTTGTAGTCATCTTTCCATTGTTTTCTGCCCTTCATTGTTCTTCTGTTGAAAATCAGCTGTCAGTCTAATTATTGCTCATTTGAGGTTACTTTGTCTTCTTTCTCTGGCTGCTTATAAGATTTTCTTTTGGTCTTTTTGGTTTTCTGTAGTTTTATTGTGATGTGTCCAGCTGTGCATTTCTTTATCTTGCTAGGGGTTTGTAGAACTACTTGATTCTGTGGATAAATAATTAAATAATTTGTCATTCTTAGACTAAACAAATGCTTTCTGAACACATGTCCCAGAGCTAGGAGTGTAGTGGTGAGAACAGACGGGAAAGTAGGCAGTCTCAGCACCAAGGCTGCTGTACCTCTGGGTCAAGCACGGGTGCTCTGGGAACACATTCTGCTGGGGTAGTTGTCTAAGCCAGGTTCTGAAGGACAAGTAGGGGATCGGCAGGTAAAGCATAGGCAGAGGCTGGGACAGTGTGTCTGAGCAGAGGGTCCATGAATGCAAGGCTCCAAAAGAAGAGGGAGAGAAGGGCTGTGGGGCTGGAAGTAGGTCAGCGTGTCTGCAGAGCAAGAGCAGAGAGCTCTGAAGGGGGCTGGCAGGAGACAAGGCTTTTTTATCAAATGCCCAACTCCAGCTGCTTTAGGCAGGTTTTCCTTCCTATGTGACATCTTTCCTAGGATGATTCAAACCACCTCAAATGCAGCTTGTCCAAGGATCTGGTTTATATTTCCCAAATCTCTGCTTCCTCCAGATGCCCAGTCCCGATGACCCCATTGCACATACTGGAGAACCGGGCGTCATTCTCTGGGTGACCTGATGGCCCTGATGGTGTGATTCTGTCCCTTTTACCCCTATAGTCTCACCTCTTATCATGCTTTGTCTTGCCCTCTCCACTCCAGCTATGCTGACCTCCTTTGCAGTTGCCTCCTATCAGATAGATTTTATAAATGGTGGTCCTTCCTCCTGGAAATCTTCCCTGACCACTTCACTGCTTCCTTGAAGGAGCCTTTCATCCCCTACCCCACCCACCACAACTTCTCATCCCACATCACAGTTCCTCTCACAGTGCCAATCACAGCTTGTAGTCAGATGTTGATCTGCGTGGTTGTGTGTGTGGTGCTGGCTTCCCTGCCCCTCTAGCTCCATGAGGGTGGAGACCATGTGTGCTCTGCTTACATTTATTCCCAGGACCTGGCACAGAGAACATGGTCAATAAATACTTGCTGAATGAATGTTCTGTAGTTATATTAAAGAGTTTGGGTGTTATCTTGAGGGCAATGAGGAGCCACCAATATTATAAAAGAGGGAATGATTTCATAAGAGTTTTTGCTTTAGAAAGCTCACTTTTGATTACAGTATGGAAAAGTGTAGGGAGCCAAGACTGAAAGTGGAGAAGCCTGATGGGGCTGTTGTATTAATGCAGGTGGGAGATGAGGCTGCCCCCCTCCCCCACCACCAACACAGCAGCAATGGAGGTGGAGGCAGAGTGCAGGATGTGAAGAGTGGTAGGGTCCCACCTGGTGAGATCTGGTGACTGAACGATGGGGAGACAGGATAACGTCACATCTCTCATCATTGGGTTGAATCGTTGGGCTGATGGTGGTTCCCTTTATGAAGCAGGGAGCAGAGGAAGGAGTAAGAGGGTGGGGTGCTAGAAGTACCAGAAGAGGAGGATGACTTTACAGAAAGGAAGATGATGAATTTGGCCTCAGGCTTGTTGAATTGAAATGTAGATGCCCAGGAGGCAATTGATCTTAGTCTCACTGAGAAATCAGCCCTGAAGTCATAGGGCTGGGATGTGTCCTAAAAGCCATCGCAAAACTCTTCATTTGCAGTATGCCTCGGCTCTGAGTGACTCTGAGGAACACCAAGGACTCAAGTGTCACTTATAAGTCTTGACATACAAAATATACATGTTTGCATTTTATAGGGAGGTAACAGCAAAGGGACAAGTGTGAATGGAGAACTTCCTGAAGTGACTTGAGACTGGAGATCATTTGCCTCGGACTGGTGCTGTCAGTTGAACATAGAATTTTCAGTAGAGCTGGGGAAGGTCTGACAGCGGAGGTCAGAGAATCTGGACAGGCCAGGCAGACAAACATCCCGCCTGGCAGGGCCCCCACCCCTTGCAGAGAGCTGTCCCCCTTAGGCCCCTTCGTCTTGCAAATAGTTTGTTTAGTTTTCAGCTCTCACGAAGAGGGATGTAAAAAGATCAGCCACAGGGCAGACTCAGCAGGGTAAACATTAACTAGATGGTGACCTGGCCTCTTTCCCCAACTGATGAGTAATGGCTTGAACGCTCAAGCTGAGTTGCGTCCAGCCTGGAGAGTCTATATTGAATTTTGGAAGATGATAAAAGAGAAGCAGAGGCTCCTAAATGGGAACCGTTCTCATGTATGTGGATGGGTTGTTGCTCCGAGTCTCGGAGGCTAACGTGGCCAGATACTCACCCTGGTGATACTCACCCTGGTCAGTGTTCATCCAGGAAACTGAGGTGTGCCGAGAGCTCGTTCTGAGATGGCTGGACGCTCTTCCCAACCCAATCAATCCAACTGCTACTCATATCCAGAATGCTTGGTCTTCGGGGGAGCTCAGGGTGTTTGGCTGATATCTGAGTCCAGGGGGAGACCTCACGTCTTGTGGGGCAACAGAGCCCTTGTCACAGGAGGGATTCTTAGTGGGACCTGGGGAACCAGTAAGCCACTTGGATTTCACAAAGGGTTGGGTTTATCGGGAACTATATTCAATATTCCGTGATAAACCATAATGGAAGAGAATATGAAAAAGAATGTATATGTGTGTATAACTGAGTCACTGCTGTACAGCAGAAATTAACATAACATTGTAAACCAACTATACTTCAGTTAAAAAAAAGAGTTGAGTTTATCAAAGAAGGTCATGCAAAGGATTCCTCTCTCATCCCTGAGTCTCCTGAGAGGGGCTCTCCTCCCCGGGGTTTGGTCCCACTCAGTCCCTGGAGAGACCACCGAGGGTCACCTGCTCCCACTCTCCCACCTCGTGACGTGGCAAGAGATGTCAGCATTTTAAGTCTGTGTATTGAGAGTATGAAAATGTCCACTGTTTCCTCACACACTGATTTTACGACAAGACCGTTTCTCTTCTGTCCTGTTTACTTTCTTTAGTTCTTGGTTCTGCACTTCAATCACTATGGCCTGATAAATACAGCTCAGCCGAAGCCATCGTGTTCAGGAAGCCCAGGGGATTCCCACTTAAACCGTTTGCAAGTGTTGCCTATTCGTGGGGAAATAAGACCCTCAGAGCCTGACGCGCCTTACATGCTGACATTTGCCAGATAATGGAATGGATGAAGATAACCCTCCCTGAGTCCCCGTGGCTTTGAGCCCCTCCCTGATAGATCCTGAGGTCGAGGAGGCCGTTGTGGCTTTAGTGCCCAGTATTGGGATTTCGTGTTCAAACCAACCCCACCATGCTCTTGATTGTATTATGGAGAAATGTGGAAATAAACTGTGACTATCTGTGTACTGTTTATGAAAGCACTATGAGTCATTAGACTTAAATGGAAACACTTGCATTTGAGTTCTAACTTTACTTTGTGACATGGGACAAGTCATTTAACCACCTGGCTTCAGTTTCTGTGAAATGTGAAATGAAAATTGAGCTACAGGATATTTAAAGTGCTTTCTGGCTGCCCCCTCCCTCCGGTTCTGTGATTCTCAAGCATCCTTTGCTCCCTGGTCCCCTAGCCCTCACCCTGTGTTGGCAGCATCCAGGGCTGTGCTCAGCTTGGCTGCCCCTCCTTGGTGTCTCTGTCTCCTGAGTCCCAGTTCCTGGCTGAGGCCTAGTCATCCCCCAACCATGTTCCTGTCTCCCCTCCTCCTGCAGCTTCCCTGCCCCATGAGCACAGAGTAAGCCAAGTCTGTCTCCCAAGTTCCTCCGTCTCCCCTTGTATGTTCCTGTCCCCTCCTGCCACCTCCAGCCTCGGTTCCAAGCTCCAAGCCAGTGTTCTGTCCTGCACAGACCCTCTCATGAAAGAAGAAGGTCACCTGATGGGCTGATTCGCAGTGAGATGCTAACGACAATGCTCTTTCCTTTTGGGAAGCTGTTCCATCTATGGCACATTCAGTGTGCGCCAGGCTCACGGCTATCCCTCTCCCAACAGTGTGGTGAGATCAGCACCGTCACTCCATCTACGGCCGGCACGATGGACACTCTGAGCAGCCCCATGCGACTGCCCTGGGGGTCACTTAGAGGGGGACCAGGCAGTGCTATAGGGAGATAGACTATGGACGTGAGGTGATTCCTGGAGCCTCTGAGCGTGCAATCCTGATGTTATCACATGCACCCTCTCTCTTTCTGCATCCTTTAGCTCAGGCCGAGAGTCGATGTTCCCTGCAGCATCGTGGGGACCTGCTGGTAGCACAGCTTCCTCCGCGAACCCTAGACTGGCCTCTAGGAGCCCGGGCCCTGCCTCCCCAGTCGGCTAGGGTCCTTCTGCTCTGGTTTCCCTCCAGGGTGGGTCCCTCACATTACTTTTGGTGGGGCAGGAGGGGAGTGTCATTAGTTTTGCTAAGGTTCATTATGTTAACATCATAACTCACGTCTGGAAAATGAAAGAAAAACATTTAGATGCCAAATGTTTATTGGCTTCCAAGGATCAACGTAAATATTCAAATGTACAAACCCCAAATGGCAACCTGCCAAACCAGGCGTGTTTGCTGGACTGTTTGTTGTTGATGGTGAGTAAAGAGCGGCTTCTGAGACCTCAGTTTCGAGCCTCCCTCCCCATGTTTCGGATCTGAGCACAGAGGCGGCCCAGGAGCTTCCCCTGGACAGGCTGCATTTCTATGGAAAAGCACCGGCCTCGTGACTCAGGAGGGGGCGTTGTTCTGAGTACTGACATCCTCGTGACGGGGAGAGAGATTTCCATCACTGCTGTCCTTTGCCAGGTGGGTCTTTTTGTCTGGTTTCAGACAGAGAGGAAGAAGAGGTCTGTGCATCTTAAAGTTCATCCTGCTTGAAAAACAATTATTTACTTCATTTTGTGCCGATTTTTCATGATACACTCGTATTTGGATTTAAGGCTCAAGCTTGAGCCATGAGTTTGAGGGAAGCAAAAAGTCATTTGGGGAATGTTGGAAACGTCTATTAGTAACTTTCGTGTTATAGGACCCTCTGCTTTAACTGGTGAGGCGGTCTCTCCTTGAATCCTGCTTCTTGAGATGAAAGATGAGATGAAATGGGTCTGTTCGAGGCACTTTGAAATGAGGTCTTATCAAAGTAAGGGAGGCGAACAGGAAGGGAAGGGGAGACAAAATGTCCAATTTTCTGTATCTTGTAGGAATGGAAATGTACTCAACTTGGTCCGGCCATGATTTTAGATACCTTCGTGCTCATTAACATCACAAGGAGCCACTGCCACATGCCACACAAGCCACACGCAAGTAAAGTGTGATCAGATGCACCGCAGGCCCCAGTCCCCAGAGTTCCTGACAGTTCTGTGAATTCACCCTTGGAAGCAATTTGAAAGCCACACTTGATGGGAAAAGCCCTCCTCTGGTACTTAGGTGAGGATTTGAAGTTCTCTGGCTGTTGCCCGTTTGCATAATGAGCTCTGATGCTCTGATGGCCATCTCATCCTGGCCATGCGCACAGATGTCCTGAGCACCTATTTGTAAAACACTGCTTAGAAATCGGGCGTGAGGCAGAGATGAAACAGCAGGGTGCCAGTGATCCCAGGAGCTGTCAGCCCTGAGCCCTGGCCTGTCCTGACGCTCAGGGCCAGTCTCTGGGCACAGGGGACACCTCGGCCACCAACTTGACTGTAAGCGTCTGTGAATCTTGAACAGGAAGGGGAGCGGCTGAGTGTCCACAGCCAGCGGTCACACGGAAGCATCCCCAAGCCTGGCTGTGACGGGTCACCTTTTCAGACACAGGCCCAGCCTCACCAGGGCCAGGTGGGAGAGGACGCCTTGGCCAGGAAGCCTCTCAAGTCTCACCGAGGTTCTTCCGTCTGGAGTCTGATCCCCAGGACGCTCCCAGCCCCACCTGAGCTCCAGGGACATGCCGCCAACACGTGCGGACACTCGACAGAGGCAGACAGCTTGAGTTAATTGACACGAGTGACATCACAGCAGGTCTCTGCGCTGACACTTGAGCTCTGCACAGGCAACTGGAGTCATAGAGGGTACATTGAAGGGAGGCCAAGAGAGTGTTCCAAACCCTGAAAGGAATACAGAATGGGTTGAAGAGGAGGAGGTTTTTGAAAAGGCGGCTTGACAAGGCCTGCTGGATGGTGGGTAATCCAGCTTGCCGTATGTGTTGTTCAAGCGCAGGCTGTGAGCAAATCGGCTCCTGGTTAGTACGATCCCCGGGGAGAGCAACTGGAGCAATTGCTGTAGTTCTCAAACTTCTCTGACTACAACTCACCGGAAGAAACTTTCACTTCCTATTCTGGTATCCCCCTCCCATCCACACACGTACAAACCGCAACAGGAACTTCATGAAACAATACTTGCCCTTTTCTACACATTATGCACTGACATCTGATCTATTCTATTCTATTCTTTTCTATTCTATTCCTATCCAATCTTTTCATTAAGATACTGCTATTCAGTATTTTATCAAATTGACTCCAAGCCAAAAGAGTTGATCTTTGTTCGTTTATGGCCGGGCCACTGCATATCTCATAGGAGAGAAATAAAGCCAGGGACATAGATGTATCTGGGTGAAGCATAACCCCTCATTTCTCTAAGGGGTGGTGGAAGAAGCTCCCACAGGGACCCCCAGCTTTGTAAGCATCAGTTGACACAGGGACCGGCTTTCTGCTCCAGAACACCGATGGGGCAGGGGCGCTCCCTTCTATGGAATCCCCACTGGGTGTACTGTGACCTCCCATAGTTTCCATCAGATTACAAATAACAAGAAGATTGCTTTCTTTTATGAGATGGTTCAGCTCATGAGATGCTGGCTGAGCAGCTATGAGTTTGAGGAGGAATAACTCTGAGGATGGTTTAGGGACATCGGAGGTGAAGCCCTTTGCAGTGCGCTAGGGTTTCTCAAACTCTGCACTATTGACATTTTGGGCTGATAATTCTTTGCTGTGGGCTGTTATGGGCTGAATGTTTGTTTCCCCCCCAAATTCGTATGTTGAAGTTCTCACCTCCAATATGATGGTATTTAGTGATGGGACCTTTGGGAGGTGACGAGGGCTGGGTAAGGTCACGAGGATGGGTCTGCATGATGGGATTAGTGCCCTTAGAAGCATAGTGAGACCAGAGCTCTCTCTCTGCCATGGGAAGATACGGCGAAGGGCTGTCTGCAAGCCGGAAAGCGAGCTCCTGCCAGACACCAAACCCTACAGGACCTTGAACTTGGGCTTCCGGCCTCCAGACCGTGAGAAAATAAATTTCGGTTGTTTAAGCTACGCAACGTGCAGTGTTTGCTGTGGCAGCTCAAGCTGACACCTGTACTTTGTAGGATGTTTGGCAACATCTCTGCTTTCTACTCACTAGATGCCTGTAGCGCCCCCCTCCCCCTCAGTAGTGACAATTAAATGCTTCTGTACATTGCCATGTCCCCTGGGGGGCAAAACTGCCCCCATTTGAAAATCACTGAGGTGCACACCGGGAGCAAGTCTCTGATTTTGTGTTGTTTACCCTGTACGGGTTCTGCGGATGGGGCATGAGTGAGAGGGGGGTTCATCCTGGGAACGGCCCTCACTGGCCACCTCTGGACTCTCATTTGTGCCACTGTGACAGCCTGAAGGTAGCTGTGGGCACCTTAGAACTCTACGGCCCTTGAAAGGAACAGAGCCTTGCAGTCCATGCTGGCCCTTTAGTCTCCTCCCTTCCCCAAGGGCACTGCCACGCTGGCTGGCAGAGAAACAAAGCTCAGTATCATTAATGACCCGGTTTCTCCTCAACGTTTCAAAAACACTGTCTTGATTTGGCCACCGTTACTCACATGGAAACTTCCGACACATGGATTTTGGAGAAGCTCCTTTTTAGACAAGCTTGGATGAGACAAGCTTTGAAATTTGGACTAAAATCAGAGGGAAGCCTCTGGTTAATTGCCCTTAAATTACCTGGGACTTTTGAGATGCTGAAGAGAGAAAATACTGCATAGACATATCCTGACAAATCATTGCCATCTGAGGTGGTTTGGATCAACTTTCCAATAAAGGGATGATGTGTCTACTTCCAGTTGAGTTTTCCCCAAAATGGACATAGCAGCAGTTGCAATATTTCATAACTTCTCTCTGGTGATTAGTTTTAAGCCTGGTCCCTGCTCTTTTCCAGGCATTTCCAGAACCATGAGAAATACACAGCTCCATTCAGAGTTTATGGGCAGAAAGCACCCCACGACCCGTGTGGGTTGTTACATGGAGACCCTGGCGAGGTGATGGGTGCCACTGTGAACAGGGACATGCAGACCTCTCTGGGACCCTCCCAGCTTCTTTAAAGTCTTGATAACAAATGTTGAGTCTCGGAAGTGGTGGCATGCGCTCCCCCGTCTCTCTCCTCTGCCTCCCCGGCTCCATCGAACCCGTCAGCTCTTCCCTGTCCTGTCTGAGCCACTCTGTACCACAGACACACTCCCCGGAGCATGCATCGCTGGGCTGCACCTCGTCTCTTGGGTTTGCTGTTGCTGTTCTCCGAACCCTAACAGACGGGGAGGAGACTTCTCTGGAAGGGCTGAGTGTCTGCGTGGAAGGCCTGGCACCTGCACGGAGGTGTCTGCGTGTGTCTGGAGGATGGCTGGGCCTCACGGGTCTCCCTCCTGGGCTCTCTCCTCCGTCTGCCATGCACAGCCGCTTTCATCACACGCCAGATTCTTTCCAACTCGGAGCCTTTAAGAATGTCTCCGTTTGGTCCTTAATTCATTCAGTTATTGTGCGCTAGCGCTTGCTGTGTTATAGGTGCTGTGCTTGGCAGGGCAGAAGCCAGGTGAGTCTTTGAGGAGCTCACCACCTAGTGAGGGAAAGAGACGTGGGCACCGGGGACCCTGGTGCGTGTGGATTGTAGAAAATTCGGCACTAAAGTATAAGTCAAATAAATCAAATACTGTAGGAAAAAGCACGCTTAGAGTTTGGCAAGCCTGGTGGGACCCAGGGGCGCTTTCTGATTTTCAGCTGAATTTCTTCGAGGACTGTCTTATTGCTGTTCCTGGATCTTGGCATCGGCTTGGTTTCTCTGTCCTTCACTGGGGTCTGGCCTTGCTCTCCAGTTCCCTCTTCACGCTTCTCTCTCCTCCCGGCTGAGCTTTCTTGGGCGCCGCTGGGGAAATGGCTCCTGAAACAAGCTTCCCCTTGTTGGCTGTAATCCGCCCCGGGGTGGAGCCTGCCCCCTGCTTTTGTACATTGCCATGTCCCCTGGGGGGCACGCTCCCAGGCCCGTTGGCTGTAATCCGCCCCGGGGTGGAGCCTGCCCCCTGCTTTTGTACATTGCCATGTCCCCTGGGGGGCACGCTCCCAGGCCCGTTGGCTGTAATCCGCCCCGGGGTGGAGCCTGCCCCCTGCTTTTGATCCTCACCTGTTCTCCAATACACTCAGCCCCTCTCACACCTGCTGCTTTGGTGTCTCCTGCTCAGATCAGCGTGTGGACATCTGCTCCCAGGCAAAACACACGCTGGCTGGGTGTGGGATTGGACGGCACCCGGGAAGACGTAGAGCTCATGCCAGTAGGAACCATAACAGTGATTAATAGCCAGGGTAATAATCATCTCGCTGCAGTGGCAATGCACTTGAAAGAATATTCTTTGGGTGTATTTTTTTTAATGTCCCAAATGACAGGAAGATTGGGCTTTTGAAGACATAAAAGAAGCCCAGAAAGGACTAGGCTGGGGTCCATGTCAATGGCACTCACTGTAGTCACTGAAGTTGGTTTAGTGACTGGACACTTTTAGGTTCTGGACATTTTTTTCTTCTGAAGTGTTTGAAAAGTGTAAATACGGGAGATAGAACAATGAGGACGAACCGTGGGGCCCTGCTTCGCACGTGGACTCTGCCATCTCCTGCCCTCGAGATGGGGGCCACCTGACCTCTGCTAACTCCTCCCTTCTCAGTTTTTAGTGCCCCACACAGACCCTGGGATGATCTTAAGAAGTGTTGCCGTGAACTCTGGGTGTGCGAGTCTGACTCCTCGGACCCCAAGCGTTTCCCTGCTGCTGGACCAGCCCCTACTTTCGAGCACAGATGGATCGAATGGGTCTGTCTCGCCCGCAGCATCCCAGCCAGTCTCAGAACCTAACATGTGCTTTCAGTCTCTCCAGCCCTGGGACCCCGTCCTCGTCCTTGCAGGGTCCTTGCAGGAGTGAATTCACCCATGGTAGCTCCTGTCTGGGAATGGTATTGCCTCACCCTGGGGCACGGCACCTATTCCCCCCAACGAAATGTTCCCTTCCTCCTGCCTCGAGGACCTTAGACCTCGCGCTGACCGTGGCCCCCCCTCCCCTCAGTGCCTGACTCCCTCTGCTGTGGCCAGCTCTGCGGGTCCCCTCTGCCCTGCCCACCGCCTGCTGTTGACTTGCTATAGGGACCTGGGCTTGCTACAAAGAGCCCTATCTCTTCCACCTAGAAATAGTAATTAAAAGTTAAACCTGGTATATATGTGGGCAACGGAATATTATTCACCCATAAAAAAACAAAGAAATCCTGGCTTTGTGACAACATGGACGGACCTTGAGGGCATTGTGCTAAGTGACATAAGTCAGACGGACAAAGACCAACAGTGTATATGATCTCACTTATATGTGGAACCTAAAAGGAAAAAAAACTCATAGATAAAGAGATCAGAATTATGGTTACCTGAGATGAAGCCTGAGGGTGGGGAAATTTGTTGAAGGGGATCAAAAGGTACAAACTTACAAACCATTTATAAGAACCAAGGATGTAAGGTACAACATGGTACCACAGTTACCACTGCTATATGATGTATAGGAAAGTTGATAAGAGAGAAGATTCTAAAAGTTCTCATCACAAGGAAATGAACATTTTTGGGGGCAACTATTTGATACAATGGGTGTTAACTAACCTTACTGTGGCGATCATTTTGCTGTATATATATATGTCAAGTAATTATGCTGACACTTTGAACTTGTATACAGAGCTCTGTGCCAATTATATCTCAATAAAACAGAAACAAAAAAAGTTAAACCTAAGGTGGGTGCCCACGTTTGGAGCTCAAGGCAGTTCACCCGGGAAAGGGCCAGGACGATGGGATGGGGGCTTCAGGCCCGTCAGGAGCCAGGCCCTGGTCCACAGCTCCAGCCCCGCCGGATGCCCAGCTGCAAAAGTTACCCGAGAGGAAGGGAAATCCACTGCACCAGATGCCAGAACAGCTGAACATCCTCTTTCCTCCTTTGCTGAAGCCACCTGCCTTTCATTTGTTCCTGGAAGCCTTGCTGCTCCTCTTTCTTCTGTGGAAGGTGCCACACACCCTGGTTCACACCCGTCCACAGGCCAGTCCCCTGGATGCTCGTTAGCATCGATTTGCGTCCTGAGCGCTAGCTAGTGCCAGGCCCGTGGGTCCCCTGCTCACGGTCCCTGAGCCCCTGCAGCCACCCTGCGTGAGGGTACAGTGCTGGCCCCAGGGAGCCCTGTGGCTGCTCCTGGGCTGGGCACCAGGCAGCCTCGGGTCTCAGCCAAGTGTGCGCGTGTAAACCCGACTCTCGCGTTGTTTTTTCCCTCCTGGGATGTCGTCTGCTTGAACGCAGCCCAGGGAGCCAGAAGCATGGGGGGCTAGGGCGCCCTGTGTCCCCAAGTGAACCCAGAGGCCAGGAGCGGGGGGCACTCTGACGCCCTGTCACCCTGGGTCCAGGCCCTCGTTCCTGAGCCAGCCCTGCCCTCGGGCCCTGGCTCTGATCACTGGAGCTCGGCCTTCTCCCCAGCTCTGCCTCCACGCTGCCCCCGGGATTGGCAGCTGGAGTTTCTGGTGCTTCTTGTGCCTAAGCCCTTCCCGGGAACGTGCCTGAGCCCGGGTTCCCTTGGCCCCGTTTGCAGGACGATTTTGTTGCTGCCTTAACTGGTCATTCTACCTCCCTCCCTGGTTCATTCTCCCCGACGTACCGATTGTCAACGCTCCACTGAGCCACACCTCCTCCTACTCATAGAAGGGACTTCAGAACAGAGCAAACCCAGACACGTGATCTCGCCTTTCTCTGGCTCGGAAATCTTCAATGCCTTCCCCTAGTCAACCAAATAAACCCCAGTCCCTAGAAATCAAACTGGCCTAACCATCTGATTGGTGTCGCTGTCCCTCTTTGTAACCCCAGCACCAGCTACAGCCACGTCAGTGCCGTTCGCGTGGGTCCAGGGCCCCTGGGGAAAGCCCTGGGGCCAGGTGTGTCTCAGAATTCAGAATCTCTCAGATTTCAGAAAGGGAGTAATGCGCGTGTGTCATTCATATACCATATAAAACCTACGGCAGGGGCGGGGGCTGCACCCCATCATCAAGCATGTTAATATTTCTGCAGAGAAACGTCTGGATGCTTGTACTAGGTAGGTGACATAGAGACTATAAATAGCTTCACGGCCATTCAGGGCAGGTTTTGCTGCCAAATGAGTTTGAAAGTTTTGTGTTTTGGCGCTTTGTGAATTTCAGGCTAGAGGCAGAAGCACGGTGGGTGTACCTGTCATCATTGCTGTGAGCTGGGTGGCCTCAGAGGGATGAAGGGACACTGGGCTGGCCCCAGGTGATGGGTGGGGTCAGAAGATGTCTGGGATGAGCAGAGGGCAGAGGCTGGGCAGCCGCTCATCAGGCAGGGACGAGAAGGCTCACTGTGCTGGGTAACCAGGTTTACCCTGGGAAGGGCAAACATGCGGCACAGCGGGCCCTGCCGGAGACGCCTGCTGTGAGAGACAGATACAGCTTCCCTTGGCCATTCAACGTTTGATTAATTCCCAAAGTGGTTGGAACCCTCCCGTGGACACTGGCAGGACTTGGGCACAGGGGGAAGCCCTCACTGGCAAATCTGGAAGAGACCAAACGTGGTGCGTCCATGACGGCCCTGGGAAAGCGGGGCCCTGCCGGCACCCAGACCCTCCCCGCTTGGAGCCTGACGCCCTCCGGGTCTGCAGGTTGTTATCAATGCCCAGACCGACTGCTTCATCACAGGCTACCACTCTGAGCATCCATGCTAGTTCTTAGGGGAGACATTATTTTGAAATATGAAAATATGATTCAAAGTCAGTCTTTTTTATTTGGACTTAGGTTATGCCTCACTCCCCAATTGTCTTTACAGTATTTCTATATCTCGTTCTAGCAGAAGGTTCTCAAGAGCGGCTTGCCCCTCGTCCCCGCTTCTTCTCAAAGGGAGGCAAGAAGCATTCTGCATGCTCACAATTCTGTGGGCCCGTGTGGGGCTTACACATCTGGATGTGGTCGCTGCGGGGAGGGCTGGTTAAACCCAACAGTTGGCGCGTTTGGGAGACGGAGCAGTTTGGTCTCCAGCTCCTTCATCTTCCTTGGTATGTACTTGGCATTTCCAAAAACACGTACGCTGCTTCTCATTAGCAACAGAGCCAACGCTGCAATAAGTGGGTTTCTGATAAAAGCCGTTAGCATCCATTCCTCTTTTTTTTTTTTTT
>NW_020175053.1:3896006-3976605 GCF_003031525.2 Neophocaena asiaeorientalis asiaeorientalis
CAATTTACTTTCCTACCAACAGTGCATGAGGGTTCCCTTTTCTCCACACCCTCTCCAGCATTTATTGTTTGTAGATTTTTTGATGATCGCCATTTTGACTGGTGTGAGGAGACACCTGGTTGTAGTAGTTTTGATTTGCATTTCTCTAATGATTAGAGATGTTGAGCATTCTTTCATGTGTTTGTTGGCCATCTGTATATCTTCTTTGGAGAAATGTCTACCTGTAGTTTTCTTTCTTTGTGACATCTTTGTCTGGTTTTTGTATCAGGGTGATGGTGGCCTTGTAGAATGAGTTTGGGAGTGTTTCTCCCTCTGCTATATTTTGGAAGAGTTTGAGAAGGATAGGTGTTAGCTCTTCTCTAAATGTTTGATAGAATTCGCCTGTGAAGACATCTGGTCCTGGACTTTTGTTTGTTGGAAGATTTTTAATCACAGTCTCAATTTCAGTGCTTGTGATTGGTCTGTTTATATTTTCTATTTCTTCCTGGTTCAGTATCAGAAGTTTGTGCTTTTCTTAGAACTTGTCCATTTCTTCCAGGTTGTTCGTTTTATTTGCATTTAGTTGCTTGTAGTAATCTCTCATGATCCTCTGTATTTCTGCAGTGTCAGTTGTTACTTCTCCTTTTTCATTTCTAATTCTGTTGATTTGAGTCTTCTCCCTTTTTTTGTTGATGTGTCTGGGTAATGGTTTATCAATTTTGTTTATCTTCTCAAAGAACCAGCTTTTAGTTTTATTGATCTTTGCTATTATTTCCTTCATTTCTTTTTCATTTATTTCTGATCTGATCTTTATGATTTCTTTTCTTCTTCTAAATTTGGGGTTTTTTTGTTTTTCTTTCTCTAACCGCTTTAGGTGTAAGGTTAGGTTGTTCATTTGATATGTTTCTTGTTTCTTGAGGTAGGACTGTATTGCTGTAAACTTCCTTCTTAGAACTGTTTTTGCTGCATCCCATAGGTTTTGGGTCATCGTGTTTTCATTGTCATTTGTTTCCAGGTTTTTAAAAATTTCCTCTTTGATTTCTTCAGTGATCTCTTGGTTATTAAGTAGTGCATTGTTTAGAAAAAAATAAAAAAAAATAAAGTTATTAAAATAAAAAATAATTATTAAAAATAAAAAAGAGAGCAACCAAACCAAAAAACAAATCCACCAATTATAACCAGTGCTAAAAACTATACAGAAAAAAAAAAAGAGAGAGAAACTGCACAGACAGAACCCTAGTACAAATGGTAAAAGCAAAGCTATACAGACAAAATCACACAAAGACGCATACACAAACACACTCACAAAAAGAGAAAAAGGAAAAAAAATCTATATATATATAAAAAAGGAAGAGAGCAATAAAATCAATAAACAAATCTACCAATGATAAGAAACTCTGAATACTAAACTAAGATAAACATAAAACCAGAAACAAATTAGATGCAGAAAGCAAACCCTAAGTCTACAGTTGCTCCCAAAGTCCACCTCCTCAATTTGGGATGATTCGTTGTCTATTCAGGTATTCCACAGATGCAAGGTACATCAAGTTGATTGTGGAGCTTTAATCCGCTGCTCCTGAGGCTGCTGGGAGGAACTTCCCTTTCTCTTCTTTGTTCTCACAGCTCACAGGGGCTCAGCTTTGGATCTGGCCCCGCCTCTGCGTGTAGGTCGCCGGAGGGCGTCTGTTCTTCGCTCAGACAGGACGGGGTTAAAGGAGCGGCTGCTCGGGGGCTCTGGCTCACTCAGGCCCAGGGGAGGGAGGGGCACGGATGCGGGGCGGGCCTGCGGCGGCAGAGGCCGGTATGACGTTGCACCAGCCTGAGGCACGCCGTGTGTTCTCCTGGGGAAGTTTCCATGGATCACGGGACCCTGGCAGTGGCGGACTGCACAGGCTCCCGGGAAGGGAGGGGTGGATAGTGACCTGTGCTTGCACACTGGCTTCTTGGTGGCTGCAGCAGCAGCCTTAGCATCTCATGCCGGTCTCTGGTGCCTGTGCTGATAGCCGTGGCTCGCACCTGTCTCTGGAGCTCACCCAGACGGTGCTCTGAATCCCCTCTCCTCACGCATCCAGAAGCAAGTCTCAGGCAGTTCCAGACTCTTTCCTGGACTCCCTCCCAGCTAGCTGTGGCACACTAGCCCCCTTCAGGCTGTGTGCATGCAGCCAACCCCAGTGAGGACTGGGGACTCCCTGGGATCTGACCTCCGAAGCCGGAGCCTCAGCTCCCAGCCCGCACCCACCCCAGCAGGTGAGCAGACAAGCCTCTCAGGCTGGTGAGTGCCGGTCAGCACCGATCCTCTGTGCGGGAATCTCTCCGCTTTGCCCTCCACACCCCTGTTGCTGCGCTCTCCTCTGTGGCTCCGAAGCTTCCCCCCTCCGCCACCCACTGTCTCCACCAGTACAGGGGCTTCTATTGTGTGGAAACCTTTCCCCCTTCACAGCTCCCTCCCACTGGTGCAGGTCCTGTCCCTATTCTTTATCTCTGTTTTTTCTTTTGCCCTACCCAGGTACATGGGGATTTTCTTGCCTTTTGGGAGGTCTGAGGTCTTCTGCCAGCATTCAGGAGGTGTTCTGTAGGAGGTGTTCCACGTGTAGATGTATTTCTGATGTATTTGTGGGGAGGAAGGTGATCTCCATGTCTCAAACTCCACCATCTTTAAAGTCTCCCCCTGTTCCCTTGTATGAACCACAGCCACGATTGTGAGCACACGAACCCTCGTTCATAGAGACAGCACACGTGCAAGGAGAGAGGTCAAGCAGCCACAGCACGTCTGTCTGCAGGTGACCGCGGCTGTCAGGGACCACCGAGGGGTGGGGCCAAGGTGTAGCGGGGTGCTGGCTAATGGGGATTTTCTTGCCTTTTGGGAGGTCTGAGGTCTTCTGCCAGCATTCAGGAGGTGTTCTGTAGGAGGTGTTCCACGTGTAGATGTATTTCTGATGTATTTGTGGGGAGGAAGGTGATCTCCATGTCTCAAACTCCACCATCTTTAAAGTCTCCCCCTGTTCCCTTGTATGAACCACAGCCACGATTGTGAGCACACGAACCCTCGTTCATAGAGACAGCACACGTGCAAGGAGAGAGGTCAAGCAGCCACAGCACGTCTGTCTGCAGGTGACCGCGGCTGTCAGGGACCACCGAGGGGTGGGGCCAAGGTGTAGCGGGGTGCTGGCTGCAGACTGGACCACCTGGGAGACATACACCAGCAATGACAGCAAAGCCCCCAACAAAACCCTGATGACCGGGTGCCGCCCGCCAGACTGTCATTTAATAATTAATAATAAATCTTGTGACTTAATAACTAATTGGTTTGGGGTAGGTCCCCCAAATGGAAAACTATAAACACCTTCCAGACAGTTCTAAAATGCGGCCAAGGTAGAAACCCCACTCTCAGTTCTCCTGCATCCTTGTTCGGCAAAGTGAAGTACAGATGTGTTGATCGCCTGACCCAGGCTGGAAGGGTGAGTTTGGGGCAAACCAGGGATCAAAATTTAAGGTCTGATTTGCCGTCACTGTTGCAGGGTCACCCATTGGCTCTCTTTGCCTGGGACTGAGGGACTTCTGGGAAGTGAGCTTTGTGTTTAAAACCCAGACTCGGACCAGAACAATAACTTTGTGTTCAGCCAGGCGCTGCTGCCGAGAGCCTTCCCCTCTCACGTGAGCCACGTCTCACGGTCACAGATGCCACTGATCCACACAGACTTCCTGGATCCCTGCTCCCGCCTAGCCAGACCCACGGCATGGGCAACACTGCACGCATCACAGAGGGTACGCTGCCGTTCGGTGACTCCCCCAAGACGGGCAGACGGCAGATACCCAAAGCCGGGTCTCTTGATTTGTTCCGGATTTTCTTTCTACTAAACCATATCCCCATGACCTCTGAGACTTGACACCACTAGCTGGCTGGTCTTTAAGTCAGTAAAGCATTCAAGGTCAGATTCATGCCATCCTAAAAGCGAAAACCCCACAAGCTTCCCCTTTCCCTGCAACTACAGCCCCGTAGGACACTAAGACGATCTGTCGCGTTCAAGGTGAAGATGCCCGTTGAAAACGCGGGTGTCCTCTGTGGGAAGAAGCTGTGTCTGACCCCCGAGGCCACCTGCGACAGGGGAAGTGCTCCCGCATCGGGTGGTCCTGGCCGGACTTACCCGCCTGCCCATCTGCTCTCTTCTTCCTTGAGTGTGAGCTTCTCGAGGGCTCAGTCTGGCACAGTTTTGGTTTTATTCTTGGTGCACAGAGTGTGGGATGATGCCAGGCCTTGGTGACCAGCATCTCCGATGGCTCTCTCCGCTAAGACCAGGTCTAACAGGGGCTCCAGAGGGGCCCTGGTCAGAGGTATTAGAAATAGTCTTCCACCCCTGATGTCCTACTGGGGCACAGTGTGCAGCTCCCTCTAGAATTTTCCTTCTGTCCTGGACGGCCCCGTGAGATGTGAGGTCACAGGTTATGCACAGAAGATGCTCTTGGGAGAATGCCCCTCAGTCCTAGGTGCTGCCTCTGTTCTCCAAACACCTGTGCTGCGTTCAGGGGTCCTTGACCCACGTCAGTGAGAGGCTCTCTGTCCACCACGCAGTAGAACCTGCCGTCCACACAGCCCAGGAGGGGATGCTGCGAGGTCACCGCCACCTGTTGTCTGCCTCACGCTCCTAGTAACTGTCACGGTCCCCTTTTCCCAAAGCTCTCAAATGACCGAAGACTTTATAGTCAGAACGTCCTGCCAACACTCTTGCAGGTGAATGTGTGCTTTTCTTCATGCAGTAGGAAATGTGTTTGTAGATAAAACTTTAAAATGTGGCTCATCTCCCCAGTGACTGGTCATCTCTGAGCTCGCCTGGGGCCCCAGTGTCCGTCACGGACATGCGAGAAGCAGCCGTGGAGGGGTCCGGGAGGAGGTGCCCTGGACCCCGGCTCATCCTCCAGAGCGGCTGGGAGTCTTTTCACATCGTGGAGCCACAGAGCTGACTCAGACCAACGAGGGGAAGGCCACAGGGGACGGGGCTCCAAGGATGTTGTTAGAGAGGGGAGCCAGGAGGGCCCTCCCAGTGGGCGGTACCCTCAGGCTGCCCCCCCCCCCACCAACCCCGATGTCCTGGGCGCTTGGTCCCAGAGCTCAGCCGGACCCACCCTGGCTCAGAGGACAGCCTGAGGCTGAAGTGCCTCGATGACAGGACCTGGGGACGAGGTGGCCCCGAGGTGACAGAGGCCAGTCTAGCCTCTGTGAAGCCAGCACCCCCGGGGTCAGAGTTCATGGGCAGCCAGTGCCGTTGAGGGTCCGGTCCTCACCAGTGTGACCCTGGGCTTGGACAAAATCCATGGAGCTCAGTTGTGGGTCAAGGGTTTTTTCCTTCTGTGAGTTGTTGTTTTGTCTCCAGAGCTCTGAAGAGGAGAAGACAGGGGTCTGGGGCCTTAGAGGAAGAATGGGGACGAAGGAGTTGGGGGCTGCTGGGAGGGAAGGAAAGAGAGTCACAGAGAATCTGGAGGTGATGGAGGAGGGAAAAGACACCCCAGATTTACACAGTCCTGTGGTTCCCGGAATCCTGATGCCCGGGCCCTGGATCTTCTGCCAGGCTGCCTGCTGGACAGACAGTGGTGGGTCTCATGGCCGCTGTCCTCTGACAGAGCCCGGGGCTGAGGGAGCATTAACATGTCAGCCTTGGGGGACAGCTGTGCCTGGTGGCCACGTGTCCTAAGCACCCGGCTCAGCACCCAGTGGGCGAGGCTGGCAGAAAACCCGTGGATCGGGCGTTTCCAGCAACGCTCAGCCATGCAAGGGAATCGTTCCTCTAATGGGGGCTTTCTTCTTCTCCCACTCGGGGGCCTGGGTGGCCATGAGCCCAGCACATCGGTCCAGAGACAGCTTATGGCAAAGAGGTTCTGGTTATTCGGCAAACGCGTGGCCCAGTGATTGGGCTGGTTAAACACTTCTGGACGTAGAAGTTTCCTTGTCCAAAGGGAGCAGGTGAGAACGATTAGAGAAGGAGTGGGGTGAAAGGGGGGCCCCAAGGGCAGGAAAGGCTGGGGAGGGCAGCTCGGTCCCCAGCCAGCGTCCCCTTAATTACGGTCGTCACTGTACTCGCCATGGGGAGACAGTCCTGGGATCCTCAGCCACTCCGTGGGCTGGTGACTCGTTCTCTACACCACAGAGACCCATCCCAGCCATTGTGTGGGGACCAAAGCGGTCCTCACGCGGCCAGGCTCCCACCCGGCCCACAGTGAAGGGGCTGTGCCTGGGCTGAGGCTGCCCCGGGGTCCGGGGGTGGCGCTGGCAGTCACACTGGGGCTCCAGACTTGTCCAGGACACACGAGGACCCTGCTTGCTGGGCAAGGGAACCCAGTCCGATGGTTTCCAGCAGCGATTAGAGCTGGAAGAAGGCCCATCACTGCAAGGACATGGGGATGAGCAGCGGGCCGAGGGACCCTGGGGGGACACATGAGCTGGGCTGGTCAGGTCCCTCTCGGAGGAGCTGATGGTGGCGCAGATCCCTGAACGGTGAGTCTTGTGTGCGCGGGCTCTGGGCACGTGGGCCCGACAGGGGCTGGGCTGAGATGCAGGAAGGGCCTCGGGGACCAGAGTGCACACCATCGGGTGGACACAGGGCCCAGTGAGGGGCCAGGATGGGACTGAGGTGGAGTTGGGTCCTGACACCAGCACAGGTTGGGTGTGGACGGGGGGCTCTCCAGCACCGAGGGCCGGACCACCCACCTCTGCCACTTCGGCCCTAGCCCTGCCAGCCCTGCTTCCATCCACACCCGCGGGGGCCGCAGGGACCAGGCTGTGGACGTCCTCCAGGGGCTCAGACCGCCTTCTTGAGCTGGTGAGGCCTGGCTTCCAGCCTCAGAGCGCATGGCAAGGTGGCCCAGGACGCATGCTTTGGGGGGCTCCTCTGTCGGTCCGCAAGCGTGCATTCAGATCCCGCCTGAGCAGCTTGAATGAGCAGTGCTTCTCACCTGTGACATCGGGATGACAGGAGCGACACGGATGCCCCAGAGGGCTCTGGATGCCAGCTCAGAGGGAGGCGGCACAGTGGCAGCCTGTGGTCAGCACGAAAGCCGGTTCAGAAATACAGATTATTAAGTGCCCTCCTGAACACAGAAGACAGGAGCCTCTGGAAGAAATGCACCCTCAGTGAATTTGGCTTCTGTGCACAGATGAGCTGGCCCCCATCAGCCCAGGCCCTCACCTGCGTCTGTGCCCCGTATGCGGCCTGGTCAGCGAGGATGTCTGGGTTGTCTAGTTTTTTTTTTTTTTTAGACGTTGGGGGTAGGAGTTTAGTAATTTATTTATTTATTTTTGCTGTGTTGGGTCTTCGTTTCTGTGCGAGGGCTTTCTCTAGTTGTGGCGAGCGGGGGCCACTCTTCATCACGGTGCGTGGGCCTCTCACTATCGCGGCCTCTCTTGTTGCAGAGCACAGGCTCCAGATGCGCAGGCTCAGTAGTTGTGGCTCACGGGCCTAGTTGCCCCGCGGCATGTGGGATCCTCCCAGACCAGGGCTCGAACCCGTGTCCGCTGCATTAGCAGGCAGATTCTCAACCACTGCGCCACCAGAGAAGCCCCGGGTTGTCTAGTTTTGATGTGGGTTTTCGAGGGAATGTCCTTGACGTTAGAAAACACCTGCTGCGGTGTTTAGGGGTCAAGAGACGTTATGTCTGTGACCTATTCCCAAGCAGTTTAGGAAAATAATAACAGGCAGACACGGGGAGACACAACAGTGTGTGTCAAGTGTGGGCTGGTGTGAGCTTGTGGAATCTGGGAAACCTGGGTGAAGGGGACACAGGGATCCTCTGTGTCATTTTTACAAATTTTCTGTGAGACTGAATCATTTCAAAATAAAAAGTTAAAACTATAAATACATAGATGCTGCCCACAGAAAAGCCTACGATGGGTAGTTTTTTTTTTTTTTTTTTTTTTTTTTTTGGGAGGCACGTGGGATCTTCCCGGACCGGGGTACGAACCCATGTCCCCTGCATCGGCAGGCGGACTCCCAACCACTGTGCCACCAGGGAAGCCCCCTGATGGGTGGTTTTTTAAAATAAAAATATATATGCTGGCATATAAAGAATTTCCTTTCTGCGAGGAAGCATGAGGCAGGGTTAGCAACGATGATCCTGGGAAGAGGTTCACTTCGTGTCTACACTGCTTGACTTTGATGATCCAGTGCGTATTGTTGGTTTTATATAAAAATATGTTATCAACAGAGATCATCCAGGTGGAGAAAATATTGTCCATTAAAAATGTTTCTTCTTCATATTTCTCTTGATTAAAAAAAAAATGCCCACAAATGAAGAGCCCGGGTTACACTGAAGGTGCAGAGGGCAAGTGAAAGGGAGAGAAGGAAGCAGGAGGGGCCGTGAAAGCGGACATCCAGGCTGGAGAGTGGGGGAGTGGGGCTCGGGGGTCAGCCCCGGAAACCCAGCGGCCCACCTGTGTCAAGGGCAAGTGCAGAGGTGCTGAGGAGCCCTCACCCCACCCCATTCCCACTGAACAAGCCAGCAGGCTCAGCGCCCCTTTCGACTCTGGAGGCAACATCCCAAGGGCTGGTTCTGCGGGGCGTCCAGCTTACTCGTAGGGACTTAAAAAAGCCATCCGATCTGGTCACGGGCTGGGTCTTAGCACATGTTGGTTCATGCCTGTGGTGTGAAGAGCCCGCTTCAAGGCAGAGAGGAGAGGGAGCTGGTGTCTCGTCCCACCGTGGCCCTGGGCGGCCCGGCCTCAGCCGTCTTTGAGGGCAACTGTGAATATTCTTGCCGTTAGAAGGCAGAGGGTAAGGAGGAGGGGCAGGCGTGAGGGCCGTGTGCAGCCCAGGAGCTTGGCCTCAGCGGGGTGTAACTCACGGTCAGAAAAGTCCCTCATCATCACAAGCAGTGTGTCTCTTTACGGAGCTGTCTGTCCCCAGCATTTGAATAATTAGCTTCACAGAACTGGGAAGCCACAGAGAAACTGTATGTCTGAAGTAGTGGAATTTAGGCTTCTAAAGCTTTCACTGGAAACATCAAGTTCTAGTCCATGATGCTGAATAGATTATCTTCAAAACTGACCTAGAGCATTTTCTTTTTTTCAGTTTGCTATATACCATTAAGGATATTTCTGTGAGATTGCTTTTACATGTGCTTGGGTTTTAAACAATTGTTTCTTCCTGTATTGCCAGAAAGTGGAAAGATTTTTAGGATAATTCCGTCTAACCACTGTTTGAATTTTCTAGGGTGTCACAGTGTTCTAGCCTCATAATTTCTATGAACTCAAAAGGGAGGAAAGGGATGATGAACTGATTGAGGGGCTCTATGTGGGAAAATGAGGAGATTCTTCAGAATGGGAGGTGAAGGGACCAGTTGGGTCATTTTGTCCAAAGAGAGAGAGAGGGAGACTGCTCCCGGCATTCGTGGACTTTCTTCTGGTTCCATCCTAAGTGACACAGCGAATGAGCTTTCCCATAACCTGTCTTTGGAAAAGTGTCCAGAAGCCTACAGGGTTTCCTGAGTAGGAAAAACTCCTATTCCGATGAATTTTCTTGTGGTTCCGTGTCCTTTGCTGACGATGCTGTTCATTCTGTCACAGTAGTTATACCCCCCCAGGATGACAGTTAACAACTTTTGGTTTATGTCTGTCGGATGCCTCCCTATTGTGTACTGTCAAAACACCTTCGACTTGTAATTGCTTCTCCACTTCCTGAAGGCTCAGAGCTGGAGTCAGAATTTTAGGTGATCCGAGCTGAAGTTCAAGCCCAGTGTTACGTCTGAATGTGAGAATCAGGCAACTATTGGTATTTTCCAGTGATGAAGGATGTAAGGTCTGCAGCTCCTGGGCTGGACCTGTGGGTCTGCCCCTCACGAGCCTCGTGACCCTGAGCAAGTTATATGACCTCCCCAGCCTCCGTTTCCTCATCTGTGAAATAGAGACCCCTATAGGGCAGGGCTACACACATAAAGTGTGTAGCATGGGTCTGACTGCTGAAAACGTGCCTGACTGTTGGTGCTGGGAACAGAGTTCCAGGTCTGGAGAAGTCGTGTGAGATTTAAAGCAGATTTTCTCGGAGTTTGGGGCTTTGGCCCCATCTCTGTGGGGTATGGTCTGCTTCTCCTGGAGTAGCCGTCACCCCGGGCTGGCCCAGGGCCCCTGAGCGGGGCTGGCGCCTCTGGGACCGGCTCCTTCACAGCTGCTAAGAGCATCCTCCTGCCCTCCCCACGTCATCTCAACAGCCCTGCTCTTGCACGGCTCCCCCGGGGTGAGCAGGTGCTGTGGTCCCCGCAGGGCTGCCCTGGAGCTCAGGTGTGCACGGCATCGTCAAGGTAACCCCCAGAAGTGGGAGGACTCCTCCCTCCCACTTGAGGGGTCTTGGCCCCCACCAAGGGTGGGAGAATCATTCTTCTCTCCTCTCTCACTGTCACCTTTTGCTCTTAGGCCACCAAGCCCAAAGCCCCTGGCCTCAGTGCTGTCCTAACGCTGAAGCTCCGTGCTTTTGGGCGCCAGCACCACTCTGCAGGGGTCTGGGTGGGTCCAGGGTACTGAGTGAGCCCGAACTGCAGATCCAACCCCTGTCCTCGTATCAGGAGAGGCCCCTCCCCTGCACAAGGTGGGGAAGGGCAAGGACTCCCCTGGGCCCAGCAGCTACGTGCTTTTAGACCTGGGACTAGGGCAGAGTGTCAGCCGCTGGTCTCTGCTGGGGGTCCTGCGCTCCTCCCGTGGCCCCAGCCATGCTCCACATGTCTGTGATTGCAGAAGAGTCACTCCTTCTGGGTCCCCAGCTCCACTGCATTCACCTTACAAAGGAAAACCTGTTCTCACCCTGCGTCATCCGGGCGCTTCTAACAAGAGTTGCCCTCCATCTGTTGCAACAGATTTTTAGATTTTCCTGGTTGTGATGCAAATCAGCCAGGTAAGAACCCCCTGAATCCAGGTGCAGCCAGCACCGCCGGGAACGATGGCCATAGCTGCAGGGTCTCCCTGGGCCCGGCCCCTGGTTGCGATCACTGATCATATTACTGAGCGCTTCCCGATTCAGTCATCGCTGAGTAAACTCAGCCCGACACCATTACTGAATGGTATTTGGCTGTTTGGCTAAATCTGCCACTGTTTCCTGTGTGATGTGCCAGCTCTGCTCTGGTCCCATTATGGCCCATGTTGGTCCCCATTTACTAATGTTCATTCTTGCAGGAGGAGTCATGGTAACTTCGGTCGTCTCGCCTGGCCGGTGTCCAATTCCTAATGGAAATACATTAGGAGTATCTTTTGTATTTGAAAAAGCAAACAAAGGTGGCCATTCTCATATTAATCTCCAGCGGGACAAACCTTCACGTCAGAAGGAACAAAGCACTCGAAACAGCCTCTTGGATATAATGAGCTTCTAAGGTGTTTCTCTCTCAGAGTGTTCCCTGTCCCTCTGTCATGTGGAGGGCAGTTCTCTTGATGCAAACACCCCGAATGTGACAAATGTGACCAGGTGAGAGCAGGTTGTCCCTTGAGCGGTGAAAGCAGTGGAGCTGGTAGCCCCGGAGGAGTGAGCCTCCTTCTACAAATACAGACACGCCCCAGAGCGGCTGGGGGCTGAGGAACAGTTCGAAGGGGTCCTGAGGGGGGACGAGGTGCCTTTGGTTCTCCACCTCCCGGCACATCCTTTAATCAGCACAGGTCGGCGCTGGTCTAATGGGTGTACGTGTGTGTGCATGCGTGTGCAAATGCATGCACGTGTAGAGTTTAAAGAAAGTGTGAACGCCACATTGGATTCTCTGAAATAACCAGAACTCTGTAGAGTCCGAAACAACCAGGCGAGGGACCCCCGTGTGAGCAGTGGGCGTAGGGTGGGGGGAATGAATCCTTGTATGTACTTCCTTCATTTGGAGATGTAACAAATGATATTTCTCGTACTTTATCTCAAATGTGTGCTGACACTGTTGTAATTGATAGCTACAAATCCAGTGAAGCATTACTGAATACGTGGCAGCTTTCTGTCATCACATATTTTCCCAATCAGTGTCCCAGAGACACAGCTGCCGCCATGCAGAACTTACCGGTTGGTTGTTCAAGTGGGACCTTCAGGCTTGGAAAGGTCGGGAACTCCTGCCTTTTGTATTCGAGCCTCACTACGCTCAAGGAGCCGTCATCTGTCTGGTTATTTTGTCCCAGTATCTTGGGGGACAACTGGGCAGTTGCCCAGGAACAGCCCTGCCGCCAGCCTACGAGGTGACGGTAGCTGGGGAGCAGATATCCCCTGGATACCGTGCTAAAGCTGGTGACTGGGCCTTCCTCACGTCTGATGGGCACTTGAGGACTGGATCCAAAACAGAACTGCCACGTGCCCTCCCGCCGGCTGCCCTGGGGCCTCCCGGGACAGTGGCCTGGCCCACGCCTGGTGCAGAATCAGGCCATTTCCTTCCCCTCTCTGGAGTCAGCTGGCATGTGGGAGGAGGTGTGGACAGAGTGAGTGGAGCGCAGACCCTCACACGAGCAGGCAGCTGGCTGATTTCTGACGGGACACCCGGCTGCTCTGCAGCACTTTTACAGACAGATCTTCACACGTGACCTTCACAGTGTCACACATCCTGGCTCTGCGGCCACTTTTCATCCTAAGCTTGCTTTCGCTGCTACAACAAGATGAAAGGGATGAGCATCCTTTCCTGACTTGGTCTTGGGTGTCTCGGGGACGGTATTCCTCGCTGGGTGCTTGATAAGACGTGGGCTTCTCTGTTGAACCCTCCAGTCAGTGAGGCAATATTCTAGCAAGAAGAAAAACTGTAAATCACCATATCAGTCATCATATTTTTCCAGAAGGAGCTGGAGGGGCAAGGTACACAGGGTAAGAAAAACACCTTCAGGCCTCCAGTGTGAAGGAGGGGTGGCTGAGGTCTGACTCCAGCAAGTCAGTGGAGACGCTGAATGCCCCAGTCTCCTCCAGGACCAGCCATCTTCTCTTTTTCCATAAAGCAGGGCATGGAGTAGCAAACTCCAACGCTAGTTCCAGATACATTTTTATTTCACATCCCATGTGTCATGTGTGCATGGCCTCTCAATATCTCCAGGAAGATATTTGATCTGTCAGTAAATACTAATAACATCACAAGGATTTAGAGCTTATTAGGCAATTAACTCTAAAAAGTGATGGAAGTGAGGTTCAGAGGAAAGAATCTGAGTTATTATGCTCATAAGTATTCAGTCACCATGAAGCTTCAAAGAAAATGACTGCGAACCACAGAAAACAGGGGAATCAGGTGAGCGCTGAGCACTGCCCGGAGTGATGCTGGGAGAGCCACAGCTCAGAGCCAGCTTCCCCGTTGTGACCTGCACAGATGGCCGGGTTGGCACGGTGTTTTAGTCAGTTGTCTGAATATTGGGGAAAACTCATTTCCTTTATTCCTGGGTTACATTTATGTAGAGAACTCAGGGAGCATACATGAGACTTGCAGCCCCAGGTAGGGAGGGAGTTGGGGTGAAGATGGTGAGGTTTTCTTGGCCCCCAAGCAGGGAAGGAGGTAGAGCTCACAGGTGTGGGGAATGTGTTGGTCACTCGAAAAATCACCCGGTGACCGTGCTTCAGACCAGCCGTGGGGACCAGCCATCCCATGTGGAGGCCACTGGTGACACGGCTGTTCTCCTAGGTCTGCTCCAGGGGAAAAAGCAGCAGGTGTGCAGACACGGTTTTGTTTTCGCTCTGTCAGGAAAACACACAAGAAACGGTTTGCTGTATTGGAGCAGCGAGTACTGAACAGACCTGCCTTAACCTCAGGCATTTGGAACCCTCTCCAGCCTGGGCGCTGAGCAGAGGACAGAGGTGTCCCCAGGGGAGGTGGCCGTGTCCTCACATGCTCCTCATTGCATGAGGTTGGAGACGCGTGGCCTTTCTGAACCCTCGGCTCCAGTGGGGCTCCCTGGAGGGCCTTCCGGGGGGAGCAGAGTTGGAAGGTCAGTGGCCTCTATGGCTGTCACGTCGAGGCTGCCCTTCCACAGGGCTGGCCTCCGCTGGAGAGTTTTCTTCACCGAGTCCTTCTGTCAAAATGATTCATAAAACGGCCCTCAGCCGTAATTTACACCTTGATGCAAACATAAATGAGTGGGTTCCCAGCACCGGGATTTGGGCCTTTGGGGGTCCCAGACAGGGAATGTTTGTGGAGAAGGATGGTTCCTGACTGGCCTTGGCAGGTTTCTGGGGAGTCCAGCCCTGGGTGTCCTCTGTGGGTCCTGACCCAGAGCCCCACAGAACCCCGCAAAGAGGCCGTCAGACCCCAGGGCGGTTGAAGCAGGGGGGCCTCAGGGAGGCAGAGGCGCGGTTTTCCTGACCTGGTTCTTCCTCCTGTGCTCCGTCGGCCCCTCCAGGGAGACTCAGAAGGACGACGGAGCTGCTGCCCCACTCACTTCAAAAGACAACGTTCCTTTTATCTCCCGCTGTAAGATTAGGAGTCCGGGCACACTGACTTGTGTCTGAACACTTTAAACACACTCTTGGGAAAACATAAACAGGATTTATACAAAATGCTTTAATCCCCCGCAAAGAGCAATGAACTCTCAGGAAGGGGCACCAGCCAGCGGAGAGCTGGGTGAGTGGATACTTGCTTTGTCTGTTTCTCACCTGGGCCTCAGGAGCGGCCTCACGTCAACCATAAACATCTCCCCAAATGTCTCTTGGACACAGGTGCTGAGCTGGGGAAACAGGCGAGCAGAAAAGGTCTGGGGCTGTGAGGGGATCAGGGTCTCATATTTATAAACAAACCTCCATTTAAAATGTTGATTGATCTGACTTTCTTCTTCTGGGGAGTCTAGATGATTCTCACGAGGTTCTGCCATCCACATGCTCCTAAAAACATAAGTGTGAGTGGAGTTTTGGGAGATTGAATCATCAACCCATGCAAGTGCTGGGATGTGGCCGTGACTGCGAATTCTTTGGAAATGAACCCTGAATGTAACTGTTTGGTAAATCAGCACTTTTCCAGCCTCATACAACCATAGGTGAGCAGATTTCAAGATGGTCTCCTGCAATGGGCTTGTTTTGTGGATGAGGAAATGGGGACCCAGAGAGGTTAAAGTCTTTCTCAGCATCACACAGCAGCTGTAGCGACATCTGGGTTGTGTGTAAAGCAGGACGTGTTTGCATGTAGACCCAACACTGTACATGGTGATGACACATTGGCCTTTCTGCTTCATTTCAAGAGATGGAGTAAGGCCAGCAATTTACAGACTTCATGGTAGGAGAAAAGATACACAGCTGCATGCACAGACATGCACAAGCACAAACGCAAACGCGCGTGTACTTTATTTTTGCAAAGGAAAGGGAAATTGGGAAAAGAAGTGTTGACACCAACTCTCACATCCTTAGAAGGGAAGCCAAGCCCTCCGTTCACTTGAAGTGTCTGATATATTAATTACGTTTTCTTAAAACTACTCAAGTTCTTAAAATAAAGTGGAGAGCAATTTAAAAGTCAGGTGGGACAGAGAGGAAATGACTTAAATATCCATCTCTCTTCCCTGTGAGTTAATGTCTCCGTTGTCCGTGTTCTATTATGTCTTTGGAAATAATAACTCTGGAGGTTTATTTTCCTTTTATTTATTTATCAAGTTATCTTTTGGCGGCCCTGTCTGGCCGCAGGGGGACCGGGCCTGGGCCTGTCCGGAAGGGCTGTGCGGAGAGTATTGTTTGCCTTCTGTGCCTGAATGAACATCTGGCCGAAACTCGCAGCCCAGGGCCATCTATTTGTTTTTAGAGTGTGGTCGTTATTTTCTGCCCATGTGCCCCAGTCAGCCCGAGACACTCTTGGATCCTCGTCAGTGGGAAAGGACCAGAACGCCCTCACTAGTACTTTCTTCTGTCGCCTGCAGGGCCTCTGAGCTTTTCCTGATGGAGCCATGGTGGCCAGCAGCACTTTAGTGCCCCCTGGTTCCCGGGGGCTGGCAGGAAAGCCGGAGGACCCCACCTCCCAGGGTTGCAGTTCTCTGGGCTGCATCCCACCCCGCCCAGTGATAAAACATAAATCACAACATGACAAGTGGTGCAACGGATGTGCCTTGGAGGGGTCGGCCCTGGGCTGGTGCGGTTGAGCCCCTCCAAGTGGGAAGGGCTTATCTGCCATAGTCCCGGCCTCTGTGTCGCTGCAAATGGGACTTAAAAGCGACGCTCTAAGTGGATTAGGCCTAGAGATTAGCGAGAATATCCTGTGTTGAAAGGTCTGGATTTCACTCTCCCCGGGGACCCCGAGGATTGCGAAGGACCAGTATTTCCAATGCTGTGGCAGCAGCTGCCACGCGGGAGACCCTGTTGCCGAGAGATGGGGAAGGGGTGGAAGAGGCCGTCCTTTCACGCTGCTTTGCCCAGGCCTGACCCGTCCCTGTGCCCCAGATGCAACCCCCGCCCCGCCTTTAAGGGTCGTGCGTTACCCAGACAATCGCCAGGTGAGTCAGAACCTGGAAAGGACAGGTCAGAAGATTCTCTTCCAGAAACGTCCGGGCTCCTGAAGTCACTTAGCACAAAGGCCGGAGGGACTCGTTTGATGTTGGGGGTTGTGGCTGAACGTCCTGCTGTTGGTCTGGATGTGCAGGGCTGGGGTGAGGGGTGGGGGTTGCGGCGGCAGCCAGGCGCCCTGAGGGTCCCACTTCCCAGGCCTCCTCGGGGCCTCTCTGTCCTGGCAAACTCTGCTCAGGGGTTGGGGGGGTAATTGCTCTCAGATGCGGAGGGGACAGATATTATTCACTGAGCAGGAAGCTGCTTGTGGGGCACCTGATGTGGAAGAGGCCTTCGTTAATTGCGTGTTGCTTTCCTCATTCCTGCGGGAAGAGCAGGTAGTGGTCCGGCTGCTAACTTGGTCGGTGCCTGTGGGATTTTGTCTCGCGGGAATTTTCCATGTAGCTCAGTCCTATGTCCTCACTGCAACCCTCGAGCCACAGGAATTGACTCTGTGGTGCAGCTCCCCTCCAAGAGAACCCGGGAACTTGCTCGGGATCATTGCTAACAGGTGGCAGAGCGAGGATTCCAACCCAGAATTTTGCGTTTACCTGGGGCTGACTTACTGCTCCGATGCCGGGGGCTGCCCGCTGATCAGACCGAGGATGCGGATTTTCCACTGGGTGTGGGATCCTCACTTGGCTCCGGGGAAGGCGGGCTCCCCCCACCCCAGGCTGGCCGCTGCACGTGGTGGCCAGCTGCGGCTCCCATCCGGGTAGGGGTGGAGCAGAGCCAAGGCTGCACATCAAAGAGGGGCAGGGAGGTGTGCTGGCTCCTTCCTGACTCCGGCCTCCGCCGCACGCTTCTCCGCCTGTGTGAAATTAACCGTGGCCGGACCACTGGGGGATCCCGTTTTGCAGGACAAAAACTGTTATCCTAGCTTCGTCCAGTCCAGTTGCAACTGGTCACAGGTGGGCAGGTGGTGGGCTGCAGAGGCTCCTTTATAGGAAGTTCTTACCACTTTCACTGGAGGTGAAAGAATCTCTGACCAAACAGTTAAAACTGCTTAAAGTAAAAAAAGCAGAGATCAAAGTACTATAAATTCTTAGTCGTTTAACAGTCTCATGGAATGGGGTAATCTGACTAATTTTTCAAAGAATTAAAATAGTAGAAATTTCTTTAAAAAAATTCTATGGAAGATAATAATTTAGAAACAAAAATCTACTGGGCACCCACGTTGTGCTTTGTGTAAAAGTTGTACAAGACCCCGGAGAGGTTCTGGTCCAGTGGGGAGACAGACCTTTGAACAATCTCAGTCCCAAACGATCAGGACTGCGGTTAAAGTGTGTACAAAACGTTACCGAAATAGAGAGCACGGGACTGGTGACGGTTTAGAGGGGTGGGGAAACCTCAAACTCTTCCCCAAGATGACAGTATTTTGGCTGAATGCTGAAGGATGCCTGGGACATCTGTAGGGAGGGCAGAGAGAAGGGCATCTGTGACTGAGAGCAAACTGTGCGTGCGTCGGTGTGAAGGCGGGAAGGGGCCTGGTGTGTCCGGGGACTGGCTTCGGGGTCATGCTTCTGAAAGCCATCCGTGTTCTCTATTGTAGATAAAAGTGTGGAACCCCAGCTCATTAGAAGGTAAACCACCTTTTACTACATTGTCTGAGGATGCCCAGGTTTTGAGGTTAAAGAAACTGGGTTAGAATCCTGGCTCTGCCATGCTGTTTGTTTGTTCATTCATTCACTCAAATACATTGTCAGGCAACGCCTGGTCCCGGACACACAGAAACGAGCAAAGACACACACACTGGTGCCAAAGGCAGGCCAGGCTGGGAGCAGAGTGTGTGGATGGCACAGAACAAGGGTTTCTCCCGAGCTGATCCGAGGGCAGGTGGTGGAGTCCGTGGCATGGAAGGTTTTCATAGAGGAAAGGAACTCTGAGCTGAGTTTTATACCTGAATGAAAGTTAGGAGGCCTGAGGAAGGTGGGACGTTCCAGGCAGAGGGAAAGGGAATGGGGAGGAGGACCAGCCCGTGAGTTGGAAGAACCAGAGTTAAGCCTGTCCTGCGGTGTAAACTCTGGTGGGCAGCCAGGGCAGGGGCTGGTGGCGGCTTCAGGCCCGGGGATGGAGGGGTCTGTACAGCACCAGATCTGTTCCACATTAGAGTCACCCTAGGGAGCTTTACAGATGGATCAGTGTGCAGGTCCCACGACAAAAGGTCCTGACTGAATTGGACTGGGTCCTGGCCATGTTGTCGCCTGTTTTTGAAACTGGGTGACTAATGTGTGTGCAGCTGCAGGGGTCGGGGGTCGGGGGGCGGGCACTGAAGGGCTTTCGATAAAGGGCCTGGCTCAGTCGCTCTGTGATGGGGAAGGGCCTTTCTGGCAGAAGTGTGGAGGAACCAGCGGCATAAGAAGCAGGAAAAACATGTTGGAGACGATCGTCCACACTGGCGATGGTGGGGCCTGAACTGGGGCGGCAGCTGTAGGAGTGAAGACAGACAGGAGGAGGTGTTTTCGAGAAACATCCAGGAGGTAAGATCAGCAGGGGTTGATTGACGCTGAGGACGTGAGGATGAGGGAGAATTCAAGGTGGGCACTCCAGTGGAGCTGTCGGGCCAGATGGAAGACACCCAGTGACGCCTGCATTTAAGATAAACAAGGAATGTATGTTTTTTAGTCAAAGGATGTCCCATGCAATATTTGATGCAAACTTATAAATATTTTCTGAATCTGACAATCTTTGTCCCTGGGCTTAAGGTGGAGACGTGAGTAAACAGAGATTACAGAAGGAAAAGTCATCGTGTTGGTGACGAACCAAGAGCTTTGCCATAAGCAGGAGGAGACATCCAGTTGGCCGTTGTTGGATATACATGTCTGTAGTTTGCAGAGTTACCCAGGCTGAAGTCACCAGCATAATTTTGTAGAAGTTGAAACCATGGGATGTGGATGAGTCTTCTCAGCCCCACTAGATGAAGTGAGGACAGTGGCAGTTCAGGATGGAACCCAGCTTTTTAGGTGACTTTGAGAAAATCATTAAGCTTCTCGGAGTTGCTCTTCCCCTCTGTAAAACGGAGAATAATAAAACCCACGTCAGATACTTGTCATCTCCAGGTGTGACACCTTGCCTGGCTCTTACTATTACCAACGTTATCCTTGTCACCATCAGTGTCACTTAAATGGATCGTTCAGAATAGTGAGCAAAGACGAACTAGCGTCTACAAAAACAGATATGTCAAAATATTAGCAAAACAATATACTTGTGAAGAAACAAATGCAACGAAAAGAACCACGAAGCCCCAAACTATGGATTGTTTGATGTAGTTCAAATAGTAGGAGAAATCAGAGGGATAATTCTTTATTACAGTAATCTCAGTTTTATTAATTATATTCTCCAAAGGATGAAGTGGAGAAGGCTAATTTACATCTCCCAACACACCCCACCAACAGAGTCTTAGCAAAGAGTTTATTTTCTTTATCTTTAGCCTTTCTGGGAAGTAAATGGTTAAAGATATAAGTAATATTCATTTTTTATAGCAGGAGAAAGAATGTTAATTGTCTGAATTGGCCCACAAATACATACAGATGGAGTACGCACACACACACACACACACACACGGCCCTACCTGATCTCTCTTCAAATTTTGTCCGGACACGTAAGCCACACAATGAGTCGCTGTTTGTTCTGTACATACAGAAAGAAGCAGGACCACCAGGGCTTTTTAATCTTGTTCCAAAGGTGGGAAACGAATGCCTCGATGAAAAGAAAAGGGAACATAGAAATGTTTGGGAAAAACTCAAAAAACTAATGCCTCAAAGGATCCCCTTTAGCTCATCTTGAATAATGTAAACAGTTTTAGAGAAGTCTATGTTCATACAGATATTCAAACACTTATTTCAAGCTCCCATTTTATATACATCTTCTGTTTGTTTCCCACTGGGTGTCCGAGTAGCGTCCCGACGTGTTCCATCTGTCAATCAAGTTGCTAAAATTTACAAATGACCTCGCAGGGCCTTGCTCTCTTGTAGTAAATCACTACTAGGAGACAAAGAGGCACAAGACTCAGACTGAGCCTCTGAGCTTCTAGATCGGGAGTGAGGGTGGGGATGGAGGGAAGGCACTGATTTAAACAAGCTCCTTCCACACTTGTGCTCAGAGAGAAACACCCAGGAAACAGGCAGCGCTCGTTCACTGGCTGGTTCATTTCACGCCCAGAGGCGGGCGTTACAGCCCAAGCAGGAGTTCGGTCCTGTGGGGCGGGAACAGGGAGCAGACGGCCCCGCTTCCTGTTACACGATGCAATAGGGCTCTGCTGAACGAAAAGAACAAAGTGCCAAGAGGGGGAGACCCTCGGATTAACTCTGCCTGGGTGGGACCAGAGGCTTATCCTGCGTTTTCCAGCTGGTTGCTCATGCAGTCTCAAATGTAGAGGATTAAAAAAAAAGAAACCCGTTGCCTGATTTGATATGGTGCAAGTCTCCTGGCAGAGCTAGTCTCTGCTTCCCCTGGACAAGCCCTGCACTTACTCCACGCCTCCATGTGGCTGGGGCCCTCCGTGTCTGTCTACATGGCTACAACCTAAGGCACGGGCTTGCTTCCCAGCGCCGTGGTCCACCGTACACACTGGTGTTTCCTACACGTTTGCTGTTGGCGTGGATGGATGCAGCCCCTCTAGAAAACATAAGTGCCCTGGAGCAGGAACTCCTGCTCTCACCTTCTGCTCCTACCCACATCTTCCCTCTGCTAAATGAAGGGTTCTGAATATTGGGCTCCGGTCATTCTGTCTTTGCTGGGGAGAGGTTGCCCACGTGGGAAGAGAGGAAGGTGGATTCCAACAGTGGCAACAAAATGTAGGGACTAATGTCTCAACCAGTGAATTAGAATTTCAAGGGGAGTTCCTATTATTTCCAACTGTCACAAACCATTAAGAAGACTTCGACCCAAATGATCGATTCTCAGGTCCCTGAGCGGGCTTCAGTGAGAAGTGGTCAGCAAGTTGTGAGCCCAGGAGGCCACAACTTACTTTCCTGCTCTTATTCTATTGCCCCTTCTTATCCAGGGCCCTAAGCATTCTTTGGAAACAAACAAAAATCGTAATACAGCAAGCAGAGTTCACTAAGGGCACATAAACATTTTAAGAGCAAACCAACCAGATTTCCTTTCATACATATCAGTTTAGAAAAGTCCACTATGAGAAGCCTTTTGGGAACTATAATCATGTCAGTAATCATTTCACTTAGTTTAGCAGAGAAACAAAACACATACTCTTTCAGTTTGATTAATTAAGGCCCACCGAAGGAAACACCAACATGGGAGCAAGGTGGCGGGAGAGACTTGGACCACTCTGTACATCCGTTCTCTCTGTGTGATGTGTCTGTCTTCTCTAATCATTCACCTGATAGAGCCGTGACAACTTTGTGTATGGAACCAATAAAAAGTTTCCACATATTGTCAGGTCCGAGGTGTATCCTCAGGTCCAGACATCCTCATCTTTTAGGCTCTGTACTTCTTCCTTAGCAGAGTTACACTGGACTCTGGCACTCTGCCGACTTTCAGATACAGTTAAACACTGGATGTGAGGAGCTGGGATCTTTGCCGTGTGTCCGACCTTCCCAGATTCACAGCTGAAGGCAGAGGGGACTGGTCCTGGCCAGGCCCTCAGCCTCCATCTCTCCTTCCCATCCCACCGCTGTAGAAAAGAAAGAAAGAAAGGCTGAGATACTGAAATCAACTTTACAACTGGGGAGGGGGCAGCATCAACAGGGCTCCACCCACTACGTCTGTATTCACTGTCCTGCCCGAGACAGATGTGCCTCTTCAGAATCCCCGGATGTCCATTTCCAAGGTCACAGAGAGTCTTCCTTACCCCGTGTCTATATTGAAACCACCTGGATGGGTTTTGATAGACTAAGACTTAATTAAGGAAGCCAAGAAGTTTGTTGTTCATGAATAATTGAAATGAACGAGTGAGTGAACTTATGAGCTAAAAGCCAACCGAGAACAAACGGATCACCAGCAGCAAACTCATGTCAAAGCCTGTAAGAGTTTTCTAAGAAATAAGTACATTTAATTCAGAATTGAAAATGCCTTTTGCCATCACTGATAAAAACATCTCCTAAGGAACAGAGGAAACAATTTATATATTCTCCAAGTGTAAGTATGCATTTATTGTATACATATATATTATAAATATGCAAGTATGTGTATACCAGAAGGTATGGCTGCGTGTTGTGAGCTGTTATTACTTTTATGGACACACTGGTGACGCCATCCCATGGGAGACCGTGCCTGAGAATAAGCCTAGGGGTGCACAGCTGGGCATTCACCCTGAGACCGTGAATCGCCCCAGGCTCGAGGCTTGTCTTGGCCTTGGGTGGATGCCTGCAAACAGTTTTTACTGTTATTTTGAAACACGGGCTGACGCTTGGGCCCCTCACATGCCATTTTCTCTTCGTCACAGGGAAACATTTTCCCTGAGGGATGAATTACCATGTGTGGGAACTCCTGCCCCAGCTTATGCAGCTGAAAGACTTGGGAAATAGGAAACGGAAGGCGGGAAGGGCGAGACAGGAATGACCGGAGCTCTGTCCCTGGAAAATTCCCTTTATTTCTGTCACGACAGAGCCGGGCTTGCGTCCTGCCCTTCTGACCCCAGCATGGAAGGAAAAGGGGGGCTGGCACCATGGGGGGACCATACCGGTCCCTGCCTCGGATGGGACCTTGCTGTGACTGGGCCCCATCAGGTCCCTACCTCCATGTCTCTTGCTGCCACCTTCTGGGGTCCGTGTGGCCCTGCCTGACCCTGGTCTCATCCCCCGAGCCTGGACCCTCCCACCCGGAGCCTGGCTCACAGCGTTCGCTCTGCCTGGGACGCCCTGGCTGACCCTCCATTTGTTAAATCTGAACGTCCTTCGAGTTCAGCTCCCATGTCACCTCACTAGGGATCCTCCCCAACCACTCAAACGCTGTAAGAATTTACCTGTCCCTCTTCTCTGCTTCTAGGCCGTTTCCTGTAGCCACTTCTCCCCACGGGGAATGCCAGGTGAGTTGATTGGGAGCAGAATTGATTTTGTACACTGCATATCGATGCAAGCAGCAAAGGGCTCACCTGTGAATCTGAGATTTTGCCCACCTGCTTTACACCCCACCCCAAGGCTGAGAATATGCAGACGGGCCTCGGAGCTGAGCCACCAAAACCTCGTGTGTCCCGAGTAGGCTCTCTCCTGTCCCAGCTCTGGCTCCTGATGTGGGCCCCGGTCTCGTTCCCCTGTGCAGAGAAGCCCACCAACCCTTCCCACTCACTAACTACAACTCAAAACTCTGGGAAAACCACAAAAACAACTATCTGAGGGCTGTGAAGAGCACACAAAGCAGGCAGATTGTGGAACCGACTCAAACTTGGAGAGATGATTGCACACAACCACTGGTCCCCATCGTGGGATGCTGAGAACGTTAATAGAAACTCCATCCTGCTTGCCAGAGGAGCTAGGAGAAGGGCGCAGAGAATCCCGGAGGGGACCCCCTAATTCTATGTGTAAACCCACACAGCTCTCAGCCTAACCCATGAACCACCTGTGCAAAGGACAGGCCCCAAACAGCATAATGGGAGTATTAGCTTCCTGGGGCTGCTGTAAAAATCTCCACACACTTGGTGGCTTAAACCAACAGAAACATTTTCTCTCCCAGTTCTGGAATTTGTTCTGGAGCCAGAAGTCTGAGATTAGTTTTACTTCTTGTTAATTGGAGTTCATCAAAATTTAAACTTTTGCTTTTTCGAAGATATCGTAAGAACATGAAGAAGCAAGCCTCAGACTGGGAGGAAACATTGAAGGATTTGTAGGGACACTGTATTAAGAACCCGTACAACTCGATTACAAACAACCCAGTGAAAAACTGGGCCAAAGGTTCGGATGCTTACAAAAGAAGCTACCCGAACGTCTGGAAAAACACATGAAGTGATGCTCAACATAATCTGTATCAGGGAAAGATGAATGAAATGGACAATACGATACCACCGCGCTCATGGCATTGGCTGCAGTTAAAAACAGTGAGCATGCCAAGTGTTGGGGAAGATGAGGAGCAACTTGCTGGTGGGGATGTAAAACGGTCCAGTGCTCTGGGAGACATTCGGGCAGTTCCTTTAAAAGCTAAACATATACCTATCTATGGTCCAGCCCAGCCTTTCCCCTCCTGAGTCAAGTTACTCCAGAGACACGTTGTGTCCAGGATGTGACTGTTCTTTGCAGCTTTGTTTGAAGTAGCCAAAACAGGAAACGACGCAAGTGCTCACTGTAAGGGTAAATGAGAATCATTTTCTCCATTTATAAAGGCCCCAAAGACCATGTTCCCTTTCTCAGAGTGTTTTCTGCGAGACGCAGTGCATCTGTGTCCTTGCTCTGTTTGGAATACAGGTCCGTCTCTCCAGGACCGAGCCGAGGCTCCAGGCTTACAACGTAAAGGTGTCTCTCTATCGGTCCAGAGGGTCTTTCTCTTGGCCCTATTTGTATCCTCAACCCCACCCACGGGTGGATGGATAAGCAAACTGTTGTCTATCCAGACCGCGGAACACACTCAGCAATAGAAGAGAATGAATCGTTGACATGTGCAGCAGCATGAATGGATCTCAGAGAGTGGTGCTGAAGCCCAAGTGGAAGCCAGGTCTCTCCGACCCCATCCTCCGGCCTCAGTGGTCTGGGTATTTCCCAGGGCTGAGCTCTTGGCCCAGAAACAGCCGTACTTTTCCCTCAGTTTGTTGTCTTATCTTCAGACTACTTTTCACAGCCAAAGTGGAATTCATAATGAGGGGGGCGGTGAGTGGACTTCAGTCTCATCACTTAAAAACATCTATAAAAATATGCAGGGCTCTGCCTCAACCAAGAGCCAGGGGTCCTGAGAACAGGGTCTTGAGCCTGAATTTGCAAACAGGTAGTGCCCCAAGAGCTGCCTCCTCATCGTCTGGGGACTTGCTTAAAAAGAGCTCCCTGAACACCTGTGGGAATTGCAATTTAATTGATCTGAGATGGTGCTGGGAATTTGTATTTTCATGAGGGGTCCAGGTTATTGTAACACGCAGTAAAGTGTGGGCACCGTGGCTCTGAGGGTCACGTCATTGACTGGAAAATTCCATCTTTTTCAGTCTCTCCACTTCCGCCTTCACCAGCAGCTGGTGCCTCGAAGCCCCTCAGAGGAGCTGACGGCAGCCTGCACACCAGAGGCCCCTGACCAGCTACCCGCATTATTTTTGCACTTCACTTTTACTTCTTTTAACTGAGTCTTTGAAGCCTATGAAAATGCAAACTAACTTAGGCAGATGGAGTGAATTAGGAGATGGTCCAAAATTCTTTGCCTTTCTACCCACCGAGAGGTAGGGTCTCTGTCTCCCCCTGCCTACCCCACCGCCTTGAAGTTTGGAAGAACAGATGCAGCAGGAGATGGACTGTGCCAGTCTCTAGGACCAGGTCTTAGGGAATCGGCAGCTTCCCCTTGCATCTCTCGGAATGCTTTAGGAACTCTGTGGCCATGTTGTGAGGAAGCCCCAGGAGCCCTGTGGAGGCGAGGGGAGGGTGGGTGCGGGTGGGTACCGGCCAACGGTGAGGGCACGTCTTCCAGGTGCCTTGAGTCACCCCAGCTGAAGCCTGTGGATCAGGGTGAACCGTCCTTGCCAGGCCCAGGGCAGACTCGGGACTAAATCCAGGACTGCTGTTTCGGGGTGGCTCGTTTTGCAGAAATGGGGACCTGCAAGGGGGAGCTCTCCCGTCGGTGTTTGGGACCAGCTCTCAGTTGTCCGTCTTCTGTCACTGAGCAACGGTGACCCAGGACAAGCGGCCGATCTTCACTGACCTCAATTTTCTGCGTCGTGAATTTGGCTAAAACTGGACTAAACAATCAAGATGCTTAAGATTCAATGATTTTGTGGGACTCTGTGATTTTTATCTTCATCCGAATGAAGGGTTGGTAGGTGGGTCTGGCTGGGAGGTGGAGAGAGGGGAAATCTTCCCTGACAGCCCACCCCTCACCTTTGGGATAAGTGGGCCCCTGACTCTCACCCAGCATGCACTTCACCTTGGAAGTGCTGCAGTCTATTAAAGCTGTCTGTTCATCTTCCTCCAGAGCAAGGACCATGGTTTATTCTACTTTACCTCCCTCCTACCAGTACCCAGCTTAGTGGCCAATAGGTCCTTGACAAATACTTCCTGAATGAATAAATGGGTCTAGGATGGATGGACATGCGTTGAAAAGAGGTAGGGTAAAAACCATTAATAGAAAGGAGCTACAAATTCCAGCTCGGTGATTCTCCAAGAGGGGGAGTCAGATAACATCTAACAGTTCATATAGGTTTTTAGTCACGAAATGTTTTGATAGTTAATAAACCTTAAAGGAACGTATGAGATGCTGCATCCCCCACAGGAAGCAGGCGTTAAAAAGAAGCTGGGATGCCTCATTCTGTCTTCTCCGACTCTGCCTGGGGCTGGACCCACGTTGCCACCGCCTCCCTCTCACTCGGAGACCAGAGGGTTATTCCAGAGACGATCTCAGGGCATCAGGAGAAAGCTTGGCCCAGTCCGTCTCATTTACCGAGTTGCCTTACACTCTGCCAGGTTGATGCCGGGGGGCTTGGCCTGGAACAGATTTAATTATTTTATTTAGTGTCCCTGAGGACAGCGGAGGGGGTGTCCACCTGGCCCCTGACTGCGTGGAACCACGTCATAAGGTCTTTGGAGTCAGACCCTCCTGTTGCCCTGAAATGAATGATGTGAACTCGTTCCCGCTGTCCTGAGAGGCTCCCGGCAGGACTTTCGAGGCTGAATGCACTCAATCCGTGGGGATTTCCTGTCTTGCGAGTGAAAGGTGCAGCCTTGCTAGGTATAATTAAACTCTTACCCTCAGACGCTTTTCAGAATTGATCCACAGCAGCAACATGTGGTTTGTGTCCTGCTGGGACTTTAAGGTTATTGCATTGAGAGGGAGGGTGGGCTGGGAGGTGTGTGGGGTTTTCTTCCTGGTAATTCCTCACTTGCCTCTGAGCTGTGCAATTTTTGATGGGAAGAGCTGACCTTCCAAATAACCCCTGTGATGCCACCGTGCTCTCACCTGTTTCTATCCTTAATGCTGAGGGGCTCAAGGGTTCAAGGCCACACGTGGCTTGGTTGTTTCTTTCCAATTTGTGCAAAGAAGTCTGCCCATTCTTCTCTGACGTGGACTTTCATTTCAGACTTATTAAGCCGTTGGAAACACCCTTCCCTTCTGAGTCCTGAGATGATCAAATGCACATTCCTTCCCTGTATTTGTTCTGCACTTAAAGCATTTCAGACCATTGGGCTTAAGGCATTTCTTTCATATCTGTGTGGAATATTCCCTTCTTCAAACCATCTTCTCTCATCTTTGCTGAAAATACAAGCCAATCTATTTCTGTGAGCTGTAGATATCAATACAAGTCCAGGTCCGTGATAAAGGACAAAATATAGAAGGAACCCAGGTGAGCTGGGTGGGGGAGGAAGAAAAGGACAGTAAGTGGAGACGTGGGATTAAAAACATGACCCCAAGGCTGAGACACAGAAACACGGGTGGAGTGAGATGGGCGAGGAACATGTATCTGTCAGGGTGGGACAGGTTATGCTGTGGTAACAAACAGCCCGCTGATCTCAGGGCCTTCAAACCAGACAGGTTTCTTTCTCTTGCATAGAAATCCCCTGAGGTCTGGGTGACCCTCCAGAGCACCTGTCCCCTTTTTCACTTTTATCAGACAACAGAAGACCGAGGCCCGATCTCAACTGTGTGGGAAGCAGAGGGAACTGGTTATCAGTGAACAAAGTAACGGTTGCCACAAAATAGAAAGAGGGCACACGGGGGGAAGAGAGGTTGCAAACTTCGGTGGGGGGCCCAGGAGCAGTTGGGGGTGTGAGGTCAAGACTTCGGGGTATAAGGACTCAGGGGCCTTTGGGGCTAACGAATGCCACCCTCGTTCCAGCCCAATTTCTGAGCCAATTGAGAAGGGAGGCTCGGGGACCTGCTGAGAGGTCCCTGTGGCTTGTGACAAAGCTGGTTTCCCCTGGGGAGGGGCACGTGTGTCTCACTCACGGGGATCCTGTCAAACAGAGGAAAACAAGGAGGAATGAGGGCAGCCCTTCTCCCAGTGGCCCCTCTAGAGGCTCCAGATGGAGGGCGGCTGAGCCAGAGGTGGAAGCAGGAAAAAACAGAGAAGCAGACTTAGGGACAGGGACTCGGAGAAAGAGGAGGACATTCTCGGGAGAAGAGAACACCTGGAGAGACGAGTGGGATGGGGAGACAGAGAGACGCAGGGGCTCAGAGAGAAGTGGTGAGAGATAGAGACATAGAGAGACAGGGACAAAGAGAGAGAGAGACAGAGACAAAAAAAGACAGAGATGCAGACAGAGAGAGACAGGGATACAGAGAGAGATAGAGAGAGATACAGATAGAGATAGAGACAGAGAGCGACAAAGAGGGAGGAAGAGGAAGAGAGAGAGAGGGAGAGAAATCAGACTTTTGGGGGAACAAAGGCAATAACTACAAAGAACCCGCCTGGGTGGGTTTGGGGACGTGGAGGCTGGAAGGCGGGCTGACGGTGCCCGGAGCTCTCCTGCCCACCTGCTGTGTCCTCCCAGATTTTCACACTTTCCTATTCCATCTACAAAGATGTGGGTGACTCATTGCTTGGAAGATGCTGAAGGGCTGTGGGTAGAGAGTAAGCCTTTCCTTGCTGCTCGGAGCCCTGGTCCGGGAGGTGGTGTGGGCCCAGTGAGGGGGTAGATGGGGGGCGCAGGCCCTGGGCTCTGCCAGCAGTCTGTCACCCGGCCACCTGGTTGCGCAGAGCCCCTCTCTGCGTCTCTCTCATCTATCTGCACAACCACTGTTAGAAAACATGGCCTGATTCAAGCAGAATCCATTTACAGCCAGGCACTCTTAAGCATTTTTGTCCGCTTGTTTGTTTATTGCCAAAATCACACAACAAACCTTTGCACTGATTCTCGCATTTGATAGTTTTCAACTCAGAAAATGAAAAAAACAAGTGGGGTGGGAATGGCTTTCTCACCAAAGACTCTGAGGTCAGCTCCAAGTCCCCTGTTGGGCCAAGGTCGGCATCATTGTCTCATCTGTGTGTATTCTTTTCAACTGTTTGCAAAACCCACTTTCCGGGCCTTTGAAGACGCACGGATGCCCATCTTTTTGGTCAAGTTCCCGAGCGGGAGGTTTGCAGGATCAGATGCCCTATGCACCCCCGGAGAGCGCTTGCCTGTAAATGCTTGCTCACTTTTGGCATTTAGAGAATATCTGAAGAGTCGACATCCTTTCCGGCCTCGACAAAATCCATAATGCATTTTCCCAAGCACTTTGGCCCTTCATTATTCAAGTGATCTATTTTCTCAGGGAAACGTAATCCGTATGTTTCTCGTTTACACTTAACTCATCAGTCTGCCGTCCAGTGAAGTCCGGTGACGTCCAGGGGGCCCGAGGTGGCTGTCACTGAGCTTCATCGGGTATGGGATGCACAGCAGCCACTCACCCTGCTTCAGACCACGTCTCCTCCCCTCTGAACTTCACTGTCTGGGGCCAAAGTAAATGTGTTTCTCCTTCCCTAGAATTTGTGACTGATCCCCTCTAAACCCTCCTAAGGGCTTAATAAGAACAACATGGGCTCCCTTCCCACCTCCCACCTCTGTGCTTCCCTCTTCCTTAGAAAGTGCTCAGTGTTACACGTAGATCTGTGGAGACAGATGACTGTACAGAGTTCTGACTTCGGTCTGATTACAAAGGTCCAGCCTGGTCTTGGGTTCAGCTGAAATTGGGCGTCTGCCATTGACCCGACTTTCCTCTGCTTGGGAAAGTCGAATGTGCATCCCAAATGAGAAGTAAACAAAACTTGGACTCACTAGAAGCCAACCTTCCACGGGGAGCACCGCCAGCCCCGACAGACTTCCCAGTCTGCTTTGATAAGCGGAAGGCAAACCCCAGGGATGGGCTCTGATACCAGAGATTGATTGAAAACAAACGCCAACTTAGATGCACATGGCTGGGTCTGCGCGGCTTTCCACATCTGCATCTCAGAGCCGAACGCTGAGAAGTCTTCGCTCTTGGAATTGCCGCCCAGGGCACAGTGAGATCCTTAATCATCACGGAAAAATTCAACTGTGTGCAGTTCTGCTGCAGGAATATAAGTGTCGGCGTACGTTTTAGAAATCTTCCATGTGGACGAGGGAAACAACTAGAACTTTTCTGGTTAAAACAAACTTAACCCCCCAAAGTCAAGTAACCAGAACATACCGCTGCCTCCAATATTTAAAAAGAGAGCATGATAAAACTCACCATTTATTGATTGTTTCCTGTGAGCCAGGAACATCGCATACCTTATCTGTCCAGGGGTTGACGTCACTCCCGGGGAGAGAGCTGGAGGTCTTGGCTGGAGGTGGCACCGTGAGAAGGTGGTGGTTCTGGGCCCCAGCTCCTCCCCCACGTGGCTGCTTCTCCCAGGACGTCGTCACAGAGGCTTAAGTGTCTTCCTTCAAATGCTGCTTCTGTCAAAAAGGGAGTCCGCGTTTTCGCTCAAGGAGGCTGTATTTCAGCCTTCCTCCCCAGGTTAACCCAGGATTAAATCAGGCGTGATCCAAGCAAGGAATCGAGGCTGAACTCTTCCTTCAAGGAGAATCGTGCAAAGAGAGACAATGGAAAAATCGCCACCACATCTGGAGAAGTTTGGAATTTCCCTAATGCTTCCCTGAGAAATGATTTTGGAGAGACAAGAGGTGGAGTCAGAAAGCAGGGCCCCTGACCGTGGGGACACACACACCTGTACCAGAGGAGGCTGCTGGGCTTTCGAGGCGGCATTAAGGATGGGGGATGACCATACCCACTTCCCTGGGCTGCCCTAAGCATGTGCAATGCCTTATCCTAGTGTCTGCTCGTGGCCACGGGCCCTGTCGTAGGTGAATCGGAATCCGCGAACAGTTCAAATTTGACCAAGGAAATGTTTTTCTCCTCATGGAATGGCCATTTTGCTTTTTCAATATGGCAACCAAAGGTCTAATCAAGGCCAGTCTGTGGACAGGCTTCTGGACAAAATCATGGTTTCCCCTTTTCTTTTGTTTGCTGGGCATGGTTGACATCAGTGATGGAATTATACTGGATTTAAACACATCTCATTGCACACGGTCAGAAACTGGTCTGCAAAATCAGGCTGAGTCCAGGCCCTGAGGTTGGTTCTCAGCCTTCCTGCTGCAGGTCAGTCCAGAAATCCTGCTTCTAGGCCCCTTAGAGGAACAGACGTTCAGATACACGCGCTGCAAAACACAGACCAAGAGAAAATCTTTCTGGACATTTTTCAGTTCCTTAAAATGTGTGTGGGTTTTGGGACAGTAAAGAGCTTTTTTTGTTTTTGTTTTTTTGCGGTACGTGGGCCTCTCACTGTTGTGGCCTCTCCCGTTGCAGAGCACAGGCTCCGGACGCGCAGGCTCAGCGGCCATGGCTCACGGGCCCAGCCGCTCCGCGGCATGTAGGATCCTCCCGGACCGGGCCACGAACCTGCGTCCCCTGCATCGGCAGGCGGACTCTCAACCACTGCACCACCAGGGAAGCCCAAGAGCTGCTTTTAATCTTGGTTAAACTGAGGGAAACCATCATGGTTCCTTATCAGCCCAATTATTTATCAGTAGTGAGGTAACTGAGAAAACTTCACGGCCAGTGGAAGGTGCCCAGAGATTGCTCGCAAACGCTGACTCTGTATTCCTGTCTGAAGCCTGTCTTCCCTGATGCGATGCGACGCCAGGGGCGCTGCACACGCTGATTCTCACGTGTGGGCTGCAGGTCCTCTGGACACACCCAGTTGGAGGAATTCAATGAGGAGGGAAAGTGGAAACATCCACTGGGTTTTTTATAGGTTTCCCAGTGCATTTAAAATTTTTTTAATTTAATTTTTATTTTATATGAAATATCTATTGGGTTTTTGACGTTCTAACCGGGAGAGGATGAGCCAACTGTAGAGTGTGTGCGTGTGTGTGTGTTTGTGTGTGTGAGAGAAAGAGACAGACAGACACAGAGAGACAGAGTGATTCTGCCGCCCCCAAAGCTCCCTGAGCACATGGGCTCCAGCCTGTGTCTCTGAGTCAAGCTGCGCTCCCCCTGCCCTCTCAGATCCAATGCAGATGACAAAAGCACGCACAGTTTGAATCCTCGTGAAGAGCTGTGTAACGCACTCCCTCCAACGACTATGTGAAACTGAAGTTAAAATTTCCGGAACCTGTGACCCCCTCCGTCAGTGGGAAAGTCCCTTCTCAGCCCTGACTTGAAGGATGAATGTGTCGCCCTCCCCCACCCCGCCCCGAACGGGGCTCAGCGCAGGGCTTTGATCTTCCTACATGAGAAGAGCGACTTTAAATTATGAAAGATGGCTTTTGATGACGGGAATAAAACGGATCTGCTCCCACTGTGCTGGGCTCCACGTCCCCCCTCTCACATTCCTGAGCTTCCCATCTGGGCATCTGAGAGCTGACAGCTCGGGGGGTGGGAGGGGAGATGTGCGTGACAGCTCCGGGGAGGGGGACAATGTGGGGACGTTGGGAAACGCTGGTCTGGTCCTCTGCACCCCATGCACTGATGTCCAGCCCACATGATAAAGTGCCACCATGTGCTTGCTGCCAGGATGCGGGGAAGGATGCAGGGAGGTGGGAAGGCTGAGGAGGAGATGAAAGCACAACTTCCAAGGCTCCTTTAAGTTGTACCATCTTGAGCAGAGCCAAGCCTGAATTATGTAAAAGCTGGCCGTGCGCCCACATCGGGCCGTGCTCAGATGGTTTTGTAAGCAAGCGCTCTGCACCCGCCACACGGGCTGGTCCACCCTGGACCAGGGAGATGCCTGTGAAGGGTCCCTGGGACTGGTGGCCAGACGGGTGCTCTGGGCGAGAGGGGGCTTTCTGGGTACTTGACCTCCCGGTGCAGCCAGGTGGCAGGGTCCTGTCCTCCCCATGAGGACACCATCGAGATTGTTTCAAGCCCACCCAGTTCCTGCCTGAAATGCAAACCACGCCTCCACTCTGGTGTCAGACTTGGAAATCAAATTTTCTCCAGGTCTTCCTGAGGTTCTCAGAGGAAACAAGACCTTTTCCCGGGTCTTCAATTTTATCCTTTCTGCACAGATGCCCCTCCCTGCACGCCCTTTGCCCCCTACCCTGGGTGCTGTGGGTGATCCGAGAAACTCAGCACTGCAGGGACCCTCATGTTAACTCCTTTCTGTTTGCTGCTTTGGGGCCCAGATGTCACAGGACTCGTGGCGGCCCTGACCCAGCATCTGAGGGCACAGCCAGCTGTACCCCGTGGGTTCTGTGTGTCGGGGGACACATCCTACAAACAAGGACTAACCTGGTCCAGTTTCTGCAGCTCCAACACACCCAACACCGCAGTAAATGCGGAGATGCAGATCTGCATTCTCTTCCCAGAGGAACAAAGTAATCAGACGTGCTGGGTGACACTCAGGGGGCCATTTAATGTGATCCTGGTGTTGCCTCCCGGGAGACGCCAGCGGCAGCCACAATGCAGGATGGCCTTGGGCACGCAGAAACACACAGCTCCACAAGAGGACTGGGTCTGGGGGCCCCCAAACCGGCCTTGAAGTCTCTGGCCTGATTCAGATTTGTTCATAAAAACAACACAGTTGGTTCCTGTTAAGTCAATAGCATGTCAATTGCTTCTCAGACATTTAGCTGTGGCAGGTCCTTTAGGACAGGGCTGCATGCACGCTGCACTTCACAAGGCCTGGCTAGCTCTGCTTTTTTCTTCGTTGCATAGACGGGAGGAAAGAGAAAGAAAAGAGAGAGAGAGAGACAGACGGGAGCTGAGAGAATACCCGTTGGACTCTGATTTTCATCACTTGTCCCATATTTTCATGCCAAATGACTCTGCTACTACTACCTTTAAAAGACATCCTCTGTATTTCCTCTTTCCTACAGTTTCTATTTCCCATAAAAAGTGGTTTTGGAATTGGATGTCAACTTTAACTCGATAGGCCGATCCCCACAGGGACCATTTCCAATGGCCTGGTAAGAGCCACCACCCCCGTCCCCAGCTCAGCCCCACCAGCTCCAAGAACCTGGGTGTCACCTGGGCAAGGGGCAGGAGGCAGGGATGCAAAAGGCAAAACTGCCCGTTTCTCCATTCTCCCGTGACTCTGGACCGTGGAAATCTCTCACCAGCCCACTAGAATTCAACCTGGTGCCTTGGGACCTTGACGTGTTGGCTCCTGGCAGCAGTGAGAGGCAGACAGCAAAGGTCCGAGGAGAGCGTGGGTAGTTGTATGCTGTTCGCCGTGGGCCAGGCTTCCTCACAAATGGCCCTGGTTGGAACTGGGGGTGCTGTGGAGGAGGGAATGATAATGTGACCAATAAAACAATCACGTCTCTTCTGCTGCATGCTGACTTAATCTGGGTTAAGGCAAAGCACACTTGCCTCATTTGCCCCCCACCTCCAGAGACGTCTTGTCGATGTCACTGTCAACCAGGCAGAAGGGAAACGGCCCCACTGTGTTTGGCCAGGACTGACCTTGGCCGCCCTCTGAATTTGCAAACCATCAACCTGCAGAGGGTTTGGCGCAAATACCTACGAGGTCTATACAGCAAAACGCTTACAACAAAAGCCTTAGACTGAGGACCGGATGGGAATCCTGGCTCTGGCACTAATCAGCTATGAAACCCCAGAGTGTAAACCACTTACACTCTAAGCCTTAGTTTTCTCATCTATAAAATGGACATAATAGTGCTCCTGTCTTAGGGTAGCTATGAGCATTCATTGATACAAAGCACATAAGGTGTTTAGCACAAGAAGAAGTACTTAATAAACAGTGGTAGCGTTATTACTATTATCACCCAAGGAATTGTCGTAAGGTGGTTTGAGCCGGGAATGAATAGCTTTCCCCAGTAGGGTTCTTAAAAATGAAGCCAGCTAGTCATCTAAAATCTTGCCTTCTCTAAGCCTCAATCCTAGATCTTGATTCTGACATCCAGCATCTTGAAGATGTGCTTGACCGGTTCCAGGGGGCTCACTGGCAGAGGCCCCCTGGGGAGGCGGTGCTGGAAAAACACTGTTTAGCATTTTTAGCAGCGACTTCCAGACGAGGCACAAAGGCCACTTACCCTGCACTTCAAACCACACATTCCCGGTCAACTCAGAGATCAAACTCTGGGGACAGAGCCGGACCTCACAGAATGAAAACTTGGATCTTTGGCAGGAATCCTTTGTGAAGCATGGGAAGAATTTCCTTTACGGGAATCCATGGCAGAGGCGTGGGATGAGGAGAAGGGCCACGCAAAACCAGAGGCTGAGCTGGGTAGTTGCTCGGCATTCTAGTTAAATTAGAAGAATTCTGCTCAGTGAAACGTCTTGGAACATCTACCATGTGACCCAGTTTTGTTCGTAGGGTTTTAGAGCTTACGGTGGGTGCTGTCCACAGCCAGGAGGTAAGGTAGAGTCATTCCAGAGTGACAAGAGACAGTAGAAATGAATATATAATCCTCCGAAACCCATTGGTTTTTGAGATAAGCTAAAATTATGATTGAAGTTTACGTGAAAATCTTTAGGTTATCTTAATAAAGCCTCTCCCAGGCCCTCCAAGTTGGCTGTGAAGGGCGGTCAGAGGTCATGTCTCTAAGATTCACCTGCCCTTGGCTGTCTCTCTCCTCTGTGCGCTGGTCATGTCATGGCCTTAGGAATGCGAACACCTCTTGCTTTCCTCTTCAGGAATATGGACACGGAAGCCCTCCTAATTGCCAGGGGTGTGGTGGAGAACAAGGTGTAATGTTTCCTAAGACTCGGTTCAAGTTGAGGGGTGATGGAAGAGACTAGAAGACAACACACAACTGGCTCCGGAAAGGGCAGCACCCTCCTTCAGGAAGACCTTCCACCCAACAAAGGGGTGAGCATGTTCGTATCAGAGCTCCCCAAAGAGCAACCACTTCACAAGGAGTGGCCCAGAGTGTATGGAGTTGCCCTGCACACGTGGTGACCCAACGTGTAGCTGCGATGGAAGGGTGCGCGGAAAGGGCTGGGGGGAACGGGCAGCTTCCTCAAGACTTTCACGGCTTTGCTCTGAGCTTCCTTAGTCCACGAAAAGGGCATTTCTCCTCTGGGGAAACTGGAAAAAAAGGCTTTGAAAGCTTTGCCACAAGCTACGACGTAAAAATCATGAGGTAAAATGAGGATTGGGACGCCGGGGTCCAGGCAACAGGGAACAGCATGATCTCAGCTCAGAGAGGCCGTCAGTGGATGGGAAAACCCAGTGAGGCCGCTGCTGGATTCTCCTGTATCCACAATAGAGCTTTATTCTGTGGCTTCTAGAGACACGGAGATCTATTTCAATAATTAGTAAGTTTGAAGAATGCTTGAGAAATACTAGCAGCAAGTATTTTCCAAACAAAGAAAGCAAATTGCCTTAAGACCAGGCAGAGGAGTTCAGCTAATTTGAACTTTTCATCGTGTGCACTTGCGTGACTGAGGGAGTGTGGCAGAAACCGGCCCCTGGCCCCTGAGGTCCGCTCTCCCCTTTGCTCTCTGAGGGACAGTGCTCTCTGAGCTTGTTCTGGGCATCCGGCCGCCTAGATGCAGACTCCTCGGGGTGAGCTGTGATCACCTCTCAGGGGGGCAGTGGGAGTGATGTGTACCATGTGCAGTCACCCCGAAAGGAACCTCTTGATCCTGCTTCCGCCCCCTCTCTGGGGGGCTGGGGCACAGGGGGATGGCCAGCCATGTATGCAGAGGGGTATGGCACGCCAGTGGGGGGCTCCTAACTCGGGTCCACCTCCCTTTGGGGCTCGTGAACTCGGAGGGCAGGAATGCAGCTTGACTTTCACTAATCCCTGTCTGACATCTAGCATCTCCTTTATTCTCGGATGTAGGCAACAGATGACTGCTGTTAGCAGAATCTGTGATTTTTACCATCAGTAGAAATAAGGTAATTTCATATGGCGGTTCCGTTTTTGCAAATGTCCTGAAATATTTACACTCATCTTGTCCTCAAAGTTATAATTGACATGAGGTCTGCTGGGGGGACCTGGTTATTTAATGTGCTTATTAAAGATTACAAGGGAAATCAATTCCATTGAAGTACAGTTACCAATATGATTGATTTCTTTTGTAATCTTACGAGTTTAATTTCATGCATGTAAAAACATTATTCTAAGATGGGATCCATCACCTTTATCAGACTGCTGAAGGGATACACGGTGTAAGCATGCACACATAGGCATACACACACGTACACAGGTACACGCACACACGTGCACACGTGCACACACGCATACCCCTTGCCCAGGGGACAGTGGAGAACTTGGTCAGAGGAACCTGGGCCGAGGGGGACTTGGTGACCTACCTACTGTGAAGACTAATAAAAGAGAGAGTAAAAAGCTACTATTTGGGAGAGTACCGTAGCCTCTGCCCTGATAATACAGAAATTAATCTGAACTTCAGGAAGTCTCTAGTTTTCAAACTTCTCCCAGTAAAACAAGGTCTGTGTGTGTGGAGGGGCTAAGGAAAGGTCTCGGGGTTGGCTTGCTGCCCCTCATTTTCCCCCGAGCTGGAGAGGAGGGTTACAACCACACTTCCTACGATGCCCTGTAGCTGAGGGGATGGGCGTGAGATACGCTCTATGAATTACTGTGCTGGTGGGGATTCGGGACGCGGGAGTGGGGCAGGAGCAGCTTCCTGCCCTCTCTAGCCGTGTAACGGCACAGAGTGTGGAGACCAGATTCCGTCTGTTTGTGGGAGAGCACCTGCTCTGTTTCTGCTCTGTGTCCTGTGTGCCCAGAGCTGGCCGCGCTGGGGCATCACAGCTCCAGTGGGGCCCCGGGTAGAAGCTCATCCTCCTGTGTCATTTAGATGATGTCCTGGAATCCTCTCCCGCACACCCAGCCGAGCACCCTTAGCCCTCCCGACAACCTGCAAGCACCCAGTTTCCCGTGTTAAATCCTTCCTGCTCGAAACACCTAACGTGGTTCCTGCATGGGGTGTGGCAGGCCAGGGGGTGTGTGCCTGTCTCACGGAGGCTGACCCACAGAGAGTTTAGCATTTTTTCATGTAAGGTGAGCACGACTTTCACCGCTTTTTCCAATCAGGGACCCAGTCGCCCACAATTGTGTTGCCTGACATGTTATTAGCTTTCATCTCCTTGAACATCCTCACCTGTCTCCCACGGTAGCCCAGCGAGCCGGCCGGGGCACGTGGTGCTGCACAGGTGAGAGAGAGAATCACCCTCAGGTGACAGAGAGGTGGGTGGCTTGCGGCCAGACCTGGCCTTTTGTCTCCCAAGTCCAGGCCTTTTCCAGTGGGTTCTGAGGACAGGCCGGGGGCGGGGAAGCTTTCATTCAGAAACAGTCCCCCAGCTGGGACGGGCCTCCCCTAGGTCACCGCAGCCCTGTGCTTTTTTATATCTCACGATTCCTTATGAGCTGTCAGTAGTCTAGGTTTTTTAAAAGGTCATCTTAAGAAAGGTTAAGCTCCACGTGAACTACCTTCTGAAACTTCCTGTGGTCACCACGTGGTCATCCTTCACTCTGGGCGGATACTTTCCTGAGGTTCAGAACACGAGGATGTAGCTGACTCCGGCGTGCTGGTACATGCCCCTGGGGTCCCCTGTTTAATTTCTCTTGACTGGTTTACAGCTAAGGGAAGTTGCCAAACACTCGTCTCCTTAAAATATTTTTTCCATGAACTGCGCTGACTTGCCCTCCCTGTGACCAAATTCCAGAAACTCTCCCTTGGCCAGCGAGCAAAGATAGTTCTGAGGCCTGAGGCTTGTGGCTGGCGCCTCTGGCCTCCGCTTCCCTCCCCCCCCCCGGCCCCGTCCCTGCCCCCCGGGGCTCGGTTCTCCTGGCTCCTTGCATGGGTCATCTGCGGAGTGTAGCAGGATGCTTTTAAGGGTTTGGAGAGAAGGTTTGCCAAGAAGGGCAGGTCTTGCCTGGTGGTGTAGCGTCCGCCACTTAAGTCACGTTTATTATTTATTATACGCTGTGTGCAGAGGACCTGGGTGACCTCACACCCAACCAGGAGGGACCCACGGGCACCGTTTCAATACTACGAACATTATGGACAGAACGGAGAGTAACAGCCCATCAGAGCTGCCATGAGAGGCCTGGGAGAGTCAGGATGACAGGGCCTGAGTCAGGGTCCCCTGAGAGTCAGACTGTGGTGCCTATCTGTAAGGTGGCCAGGCCGGGCTGTGCAAGTTCCAAGGTCCCTGCCAATGAACGGTCTGTAACCCTACCGTTCATTCTCCTGGACCAGGCGCCAACGCTGAGTTAGCTTTTCCCTTTCCTCCCCACCACCTCCCGCCCCAGCAAATACAAGTTGTCGCTAAATTCAGAGGCAGCTGGGCCTGGGGAAGGGGGCTGACTGCAGAGAGCGGTCCACAGACGGGCGCCCTGCAGGCCCTTCCCACGCAGGCTGGGAGGGGGCCGGCCTCGCCGGCTGGCTGCGCACAAATGGGGGCCGATGCCCACCATCTGCCCCTCCCTCTCCAGTCCACATCCTCCTCTGGCTTAGAGCTTTCTGACTGACCCAGCGGTTGGTGGGGAAACTCCCCCAGCAGGTCAGTTTTGAGGGGCCCGGGGGAGGGAGGGAGCCCCGCAGAGGACAGAGGACCGTGGCCCTGAAAAGTGTACAAACACAGGCCCAGGCTCTGTTTCCCCCCGGAAGACACATGTGGTTCCATTCAGATCACTTTGGATCCTAATGCAGTTTCCTTTCGTTGTTTGGCTTGTTTTTGTTTGTTTTAGAAGAATTCACATTTCCTGTGCCCAGGGTTGTCCAAGCACCCCCTGCACTGTCCTTTCCAGATGGGATGTCCTTTGAAGGCGCCCCAACGGTGGGGTTTTTTGAGCATTTTCTGTTTTTCAGAGCTGAGAGCCCTTGGGAATCTTTCTCCTGGTGGGGAGTGCAGTCCTTTGAAGGACCTTTTGTTCTGAAAGAGAAAAACCAACCAAGGAAAAAAGTGCAAGCTCTGTGCAGTGAAGTTTAGGGGCTCTGAGATGCCAAATGAGAAATGTGCCCTTTGGGAAGGCAGCGTGGAGACTCCACCTGTGGCTTGATGACCCTGGGACCCCTGGTGTCACCTGCGTCACCTGTGTCCAGGCACATACTCTGCCTGTCCATTAAATGGGATCTACGCCCGCCTTTATTAGCTAATTTCAGATGTGTCAGGGAAGCAAAGGTTTGGAGAATTTAGGTAAAATGCACCAAGTCACTGGCTGCTCAGTGGTGGAGGCCACACTTCCAAAACTTCAAAATTCAACAAGTGGGACCATAACAAACTAAAAAGCTTCTGCACAGGAAAGGAAACCATCAACAAAATGAAAAGGCAGCCTACTGAATGGAAGAAAATATTTGTAAATCGTATTTCTCATAAGGTGTTAATATCCAAAAATATGAAGAACTCATACATCTCAACAGCAAAAGACTAAACAATCCAATTAAAAAATGGGCAGAAGATCTGAATAGATATTTTTCCAAAGAAAACGTACAGATGACCAACAGGTACATGAAAGATGTGCAACGTCACTAATCCTCAGGGAAATGCAAGCCAAAACAGCAATGAGATACCACCTCACACCTGTCAGAATGGCTATTATAAAAAAGCCAAGAGTTAACAAGTGAGGATGTGGAGAAAAGGGAGAACCCTTGTGCACTGTTTAAATTGTTGCAGTCATTAAAAGTAGAACTACCATATGATCCAGCAATTCTACTTCTGGGTATTTATCAGAAGAAAATGAAAACACGAACTCAAAAAGATATCTGCACCCCCATGTTCATAGCAACATTATTTACAATAGCCAAGACATGGAAACAATTGAAGTGTCCATTGATGGATGAAGTGGATAAAGAAATTGTAGTATACATATACAGTGGAATATTATTCAGCCGTATAAAAGAGCAAAACCCTGCCATTTGCAACAACGTGGATGGACCTTAAGGGCCTTGTGCTAAGTGAAATAAGTCGGAGAAAGACAAATACCATATGATCTCACTTATATGTGGAATCTAAGAAAGAAAAAAATAAGCTCATTCATGTTGATTGGTGGTGGCCAGAGGCTGGAGTCAGGGGTGGGTAAAAGGAAGGAGGTCAAAAAGTACAAACTTGCAGTTATAAAGTAAGTACGTCCTGGGGATGTAACGTACATCATGGCGATTATAGCTAGTGATACCGTTTTTGCATATTTGAAAGCTGCCAAGAGAGTAGATTTTTAAAGTTCTTATCACAAGGAAAAGAAGTTCCATAAATACGTGAGGTGATGGGCGTTAACTAGACTAGTATGGTGATCATTTTGCAAAATACACAAATACTGAATCCTTATGTTGTGCACCAGAAACTAATATAACACATGTCGATTATACCTCCATTAAAAAAAGGATAAAGTTAAGCCATTTAACTTGAAAAAAAATTCCACGGGACAGAGAATCCAGGGAAAGGCAGAAGCAGGAATCTAGAGAGAGACCCACAGATGGTCGGAGGGAAGTGGTCCTCGGAGCCCTGAGGCAGGTGCAAAGAAAGCTCTTGTTCCCCAGGCCCTCGCCAACCGATACCGGCACTCCCTGCTACGAGAAGCAGAGATTTGTTGGACCATACAGCCTGGATTTTCTGGGATCTCCCTGATTTCAACCATTCTTTCTCCCTGCCAGCTACTTCCAACGTGGCTCTAAAAATAGAGCTGGTGTAAGTGTAGAGATTTTGGAAGCTTGAACCATCTGTGCAGAGTTTGAAAACATCCTTGTTCAAGGACAGAAATTCATGAACACAATTTCAGAAGATGATTTTTGCCTCTTTCCTGTCTCCTTTACCAGGGTGTAAGGGAGATGGCACTAAGAGAGCAAAAGTAAATTAAAAAAAAAAAAAATCCACCAGAGCATTTTAAATGCAGTGTTCGTTTTCTCTCTCCAGCCCCTGTGGAGTCGAAAGGCAAGGCCAGTGGTGAACCTTCCAGCCAGGAGCCCTACCCGCAGCCAGGACCATGGTCTGCTTTAGAGTAACCGTAGGACAGCCAGGGGTGGTGGGGAAGGGTGAGTCATAGCCAGGGGTTGGGAGGGGATCTCCTTCCCACGGTAGAGGAGGGTGTTTCTGACCTCACTAACCTGGGGAATGAAAAGTGATATTAGGCTTTGGAAAACTCCGCCCAGGGAGTTCTTATATTCTGGGAAGTGTGGTTCCTCCACTCAGATCTCCGTGGGCTGAGATGCTTGTGAGCACTTTATTATCCCACTAAGCCTTCAACTGCAGAAGGGAAGTTCATCCCTGACCCTAAAGATAGTTTCCAATGATGCCTACCTTCTGGGAGCTCCCGTCTTGATGAAACGGAGGAAACACTTTGGGCATCATGCAGTGAAGGTGGATCTGGGCCGGAAGTGGAGCTGGTCCCGTGGAGTTTCAGGCCCAGACCTGAGGTCAATCTTCTGGCCCAAGCTCTTCAAGGGTCTTGCTCAGGGAAGCTGGTGTCCTCCCCAGCACTCGGGGCTCCTGTGGGGATCATCAGTCCTCTTGAATGGCTTGATGGCCTCTGGAACCGGCAGAGTCCTGAAAGCTTACTGTGGTCTTTTTGGCAGAACCTCCTTGACCTTGTGTATCACTCAAGAGCCCTCTGCTTCCCCAAAGGCCCCTCAGCTTTCCTTGCAGCCCCGTCATGGCCAGAAGCTGGTCAGGTCACTTTTCCTCTGGTCTGCTTCCCATCATGATGGCCAATCTGAAATCCAGGCAGACTGGGGAAGAAGGAGGGGGCCCAGCAGATACAGAATTTCTGCTTCTTCCCACAGGTTCTTCTACTGTGTGTTGCTACCGGCACCAGCTTCCACAAAACAGCTCTCTGGCTTCTGCAGAACCTCTGTGGATTCTCCCACCCTCACATCCAGGAGGTCCAACCCCACTTTAAGAAATCCTGGAGGGGTTAGTGGAATTCTACCACGTCCATGAAATAAAGTAAGCAGGTTACATGTGCAATTTCTACCCACAGAAAAGCTCTGCGGCAGCCTCTTCGGGAAGAGTCTTTGAGGGGAGGGCCTTTTACTAGGAAGCCCGTTCTGGAGAACACCTCAAAAAGGCTTACCTCGGCATATGCCAAATCCTTCATCAAATAACAACGAACGTACAGTGGGTGCCTGCCAAGACTCACTGGATGTAAGCCACCACGATATCCCCCCACAGGGCTATAAGCGGATGGAATCCAGTGTATTCCACACAGTATGAATGAATAAGGCAGGGAAGAAAGTTTCCCGGAGCATCTGCTACAAGTACCTTAGATGATAAAAAGATTGTTTCTTCATATTAATATTTTATTGTCAGGGGGTCATTGCCAATTGGCTGGGTTTCCTGCTTGAATGAGCATAGGCTGTCATTCTGACTTCAAATGCTGCTGCCTTTGAGAAAGCCCATGCAGACATTTTCTCAACCAGCTGCAGACCAGTCCTAAATGGTGCCAAGCAGGCAATGTTTGTAAGCTGGACAAGCCGGGCAAAGTGTCCGAGATCACGTCAGAAGGGAGAGAAAAATAGAGAAAAAATGGTACCTTCCATGAAAATATTATCTCAGACTCAAGATGCAGACAAAACCTAGCTGAACTAAATTTCAAGTTAGACTTTGCAAAATTTCTAAAGGGAAAAGGAAAATGTTGCATGAGATCACCTGTTATTTGATTTTTTTCCCCCTGATAGTTCCATATTTATGAGACGGTAGTCTGTATGGTTCAGCTTGTGCCCGGGTAACATAAAGTTCTCAATAGGGTTCCTTGGAATGTTGGCCAGGGAGCACAGTTGACCATTTGGAGGGCCAACTGGTCTCAATTCTAAACTCCTGAGGCATGATATCTAGAGACCCACAAAGATTCTGAGGTTTCTAGGGTTCTGATGTATAAGTGTAGAGGCTGCTGACGACCAGCATCCTTCTCTCCATTTCACCCACCTAGCCATCTATCCACCCATCCACCCACGCACCTAGCCAGCCATCCAATTACTTATTTCTTCATCAGGAGAGGGTTTTGCAGGGTATCTTTGAATTAGTCTTAGAAAAATGTGCTCCACGGGAAGTTAGAAGTGACCCTCTTACTGACAGGAAATAGAGCATGACACATTCACGAAAGAGCTGGACTTCAAGGGAACAGGACAAAGATTCCCAAACGCAGCACGAGGGCTCAGCACATGACTCACATGTTCAACATTAAGACAGAAGCTGGCTTGAAGCTGAAAAAGGCCCATGATGGGTGAGCTGCTTGGGCATCAAAGTGATGACCAGTGTGGGTTTCCCATGGGGCTGACACATGATTGGGAAGGAGGCATGTGGAGAAGGAACCAAAGGGAGTTATTCTCCCATCTTCTGTCCTTGCCTGAGAGATGAGGATGCTCAAATGATCGGGACTTTGGTGGCTACTGAATGGGCTCAATACACCAACTTCTTTGTCCACGCTGACATATAGTGTTTCACGTTCATTAAATAATACCCTGTGCCAATGGTGCACAGGGGAAGAAACACTATCTGATTCAATTTAGTGTCCGATACAAGTAAAATAGGTAGCAAACAATGTAGATTATTCATAAAATAATGAATCATAGCCTTTCACATCTACAAGAGTTGGCATGAAGTTCAGTCATTCACTCAGCAAATATTTACTTCCAACAGGGGAATTTTTTCTGTGCTGCTTGGGGGTACCACATGTTACTTTAGCAAGGCTGATGCCATGTGGAAAACGGCCAGTGGTTTCAGTGTCCACTCTGGAGCCTGGAAAGAGTCATGAACTCGTGCCAGACTGAAGAAGCTGGCCAGCCCCAAGTCCCTGTCCTTAATGGTCCTCTGTGACGCCAGCTGCTGTGACCTCACAGTGTGATGTGATGCCAGTGGCCCAGTGGAATGAAGTCTGCTTGTCTCTCATGCAAAAGTCCTAAACAGGTGTTCCTGGCCAGTGACTAGCTCTTCTCCAAGCAGTGGTTCAAAGCGTGGCTCTTTTCTTCTCTTTTCCTCGTATGGTGCTGTCACCCTTACTGCCTTACTGTTGAGTCCTCTGGGCTCTTCTGCATCAAGTCTGATGGGGGAAGAGCTTGGAGGAAGAGGGGCAGGAAGTCTTAAAGGGCTAGGCCCAGGGCCACACGTCCATCCACCCCTTCCCACTGATCAGAACTCAGCCTACTTGACCTCCAGGCCTCGGGACACGCTGGGACAGTCCAGCTGTGGGCCAAACAAGGAATCGGGGTACAAAATATGTTTCTGGAAAGGTTACAGGGAGGCAGGTGTGGTGGGTTTGCGTGGCATCCACGCCGTGCAGAGGGCTCTGGTCACCTGTCAGATTCACAGGTAACGACTTCACAGGCAGGGCTGGGAGTGGGACCAGGGGACCTGGACCAGCCCACAGCCCGCTGTACCTGACCTCCGACCACGGCCTCGTCAGAGACTGGGGGAGCTGCTCCAGGCTCAGCGTGCCCCCTGCCCCGTGGACCCGGCCTCTGCGGGGGACACAAGCGCAGCGGTGCCCTAGCAGAGCTTCTCCTCAAACTGTGCAAATGTGTATAATGACACCTGCTGGGAAGAACTGCTGCAGAGAAAGAAACCTCACTAAAGACCCCCACGAGGCACTGCCACTGCCCCCTTTGTGGCATCTTCCTCTCTAACCAGATTAGGACTTTCCTCCTTGAATCTCCTGCCTCATGTGGTGGTGTTAATTCTAGTTTGCTCTTCACTGAAGACAGAGACCAGCTGCTCCCTTTCCAACTGCCTAGATATGACTCAAGATTCACTTTTATTAAAGTTTGCCTTTCTCCACTACAGTCTGAAGCCATGTCGGTTCCTTACCTCATCTTTCCTCAAGGGGCCATGGTCCAGAGCCGACAGCACCTCCTGGGCAGTCTCAGAGGCCACCTGCCATCTTGCAGTGGGACCTGGGGGGGGCGGTGACACAGGGACACAGAGTGGTGGCCGAGGGCCCAGAGCTGCCTCTGTCTCTGCCTCTGACTGTGTGACCTTGACTGGGGACTGAGTGTTCTGAACCTGAGGGTCCTTCCTGAAAGAGAAGGATAGGATAATTTATTTCTAAATTTCTTCAACACTTAAGCTTCTTATGACTCTTAACGATTCTATTCCTTTTAAAAAATTCTGGACTTAGAGCACACCAATCCAAAAAAGAAAATCAGTGTTTGTCAAAGTTCTAAAGGGGCATTAATTGTATTTTCTGGGCACCAGAATCTTGACCCTAAATCATCAAGTAAGACTCATCCAGTTCCAATATCCATAATTGTTTGCCCAGTGTGTGTGTGTGTGTGTGTGTGTGTGTGTGTGTGTGTGTAATTCAGGATCTTTCTTTTTTTTTTTCAATTTAATTCTTCTGGAAGGAGCAATAGAGTTACCTGATTCAAAAGTGTAAAAAGTATAATAAAGTATAAAGAGTCATAGATTGAAAGTCTGACTTTTACCCCCCTTCCTTCCCACCCTGTTCTCGTTACCTCATTACTTCCTGCCTAAAAGTAACCACTTTTATTTGCTTCTTGTATACTATTCCAGTGTTTCTTTATGTAAATATGAGAAAATATATTCTCACCCTCCCCCAATTCTTCTTATATCATCTGCACCTTTCCTTTTTCAAAATTTATTTTTATTTTTGTATTGAGATGCAATCGACATATAACATTCTGTTAGTTTAGGTATGCAAATCATTTGATATTTGTATGTATTGTGAAACGATCACCACAATGTTTAGTTAACATCCATCACCTCACATAGCCACAGATTTTTTTCTAATCATGAGAACATTTAAGATCTACTCTCTTAGCAACTTTCAAATTTGCAATCCAGTATTATTAACTACAGTCGCCATGCTGGATGTTAGATCCCCAGGAAGTTTGTACCTCTGACCCCCTTCACCCGTTTGCCCACCCCTCCCCTACACCTTCCTTTTTCCACTTGTCTCTGACTTCTTTCCACACCTCTCTTCAGATCGTGTCCCCATTGTTTTGTCATTGCTGCATAGTATTCCATTGTGTAGAGCATCATAATTTATTCACCTCACCTCCAGCAGAGGGACACTTGGGGTGTTTCCGGTTTTCTGTCATTGCAAACAGTGCTGCAATGAATAACTTTATAAATATGCCATTTTGTATGTGTGCAATTCTTTCTGAAGGATACACTCCCAGAAGAATTGCCAGGTCAAAGAGTAGGTGCACTTGAAATTTTACTAGATGTTTCTAAGCTGCCCTGCGTGGAGTTGTGTCAGCCTTACATTTTCACCCTCGGTATATGAGCATCCCATTTTTCCCCAAATCTTTGGACATTTGCCAAGCTGATGAGGAATGATAATTTGGAACAGTTTGGATTTTATTTTCTCGTATTAAGAATGAGGAGCTCAGGGCCCTTTGAAAGCAGCAAAATGGTTTGTTAAGAGTGACTGGGTCTCACCCTGGTAGGAACTCTATCTGATTGACTACTTTTCTCTGAAATGGCGGTTCTCAGCCTGGCTGCACACAGGAGTTACCTGGGGAGATGTTAACACATGCCAGAGGCTGGGTCCCGCCCCAGGCCATGAGAGCAGAGCCCCCGGGGATACGGCTTCAGCTCCTTGCCCCTCAAACTGAAGTTCTCCAGGTCGTGTATTGTTTGTCTTTTTCCAGCTGTGCCCTCTGTGGCATCTGGGGCCAGCTTCTGCCTTCTCCTTTTCCTTAGCCACGGGGACATTCTAGGTCTTCTTTGTAGCAAGCATTGCTTCCTGCTTGGGAGTGAAGCTGCAGACAGACTTTCAGTTTTGTGACAGGTCATGACAAGCCCCACATAGCGTCGTGAAGCCCTGGTCTTGGAGGCCAGCCAGTCCTCCCTCCTGGCCTGTGCCTGCGGGCTCCACCGACCCTTACAGCAACAGTCTAAGGAGGGCTCATGTTCACGGTCATGCTTCCGCCCTCCTAGGACATGTCCAGCTTTGCTAGAGTAGAACTGCTCTGGATTTTCAGAGACTAAAGTTTATTCCAACTGCAAAAAATCTACATTGAGAGTGTGCATGTATTAATAAAAGTAAACAGATATTTAGATATAGCATAGAAATAAAATTGTGAAACTCCTCTCTCTTCTGCACCAATTTCAAAACCATCTCCTGTCCCTGACAACTATAGCTTAGGAATTTGGCAGAGGGGTGAAATCTTGGCTGTATTTCTGATACATCTTGCAAAAGCCATGCTGGCTGGAGGGGCTAAGATTCTGTCCTCTGAATGCCAAGGAAACGTCGAGATGGGATCACGTGACGCACAGGCTGTAAATGGTGCAGTGTTTCTGGCCCTCTTCTGCCGCCCCATAGAAAGAGCAGTTCTGGTCTTTCTCCTTCCAGCAGAGGAAGTGATTGGCCTGAGCGAGGGAGGTTCTCATGGGGTTGTGTGTGTGTGTGTGTGGGGGGGGGTTGTGCCTTCAGGGTGGGACGGCACTGCCCTCAAGGTCAGAGGTGACCACCAGGGGCCTGCATGGATGTCCCCAGTCAGCTGCAGAAGTGCCTGGAAAGAGTAAGGACAGAGTTTGCAGAGGGTGCTTCCTAACCAAAGGAACCTGATTCCATCCAACTGCAGCCACCTGGACAGAGTGTTCTTTGATGGTGGTCCCAGCGCTAATCTGCTGGTTGGTAACACCCTCTAAGGGTACATCGGGAAGCCGCGCAGGAGCCAGTGCATTTATCAATGAACTTGGGGGGAGTAAACCAGAACTAGGTTTGCAAACAACTGATGGTTTTCCATTCTTTTCCTAATGTATTAATAATGCCAGAGTTTTGTTTCTGACCATTTCTATGGCTTGGAAAGGCAGCATTAAGACTTTGAAAATGAGCACGACTGTCTGACTTTCTTCACTCCCTGGAGAGCAGTGCCAACCTCACCTCCCCTCCTGATTCTCACCCAGAAGGAGCGGTCCCCTCCCTCACGGTGGCACCAGGGGGAGTCATATAAACGTGGAGAGGGGGCTTAGCTGGTGAGTGGGGCTCCTGCTTCCCTGCAGCTACCACCTCACCCAAATCAGAGCCTGACCCTGGCCTTCTCCACAGGTAAGTTTCCTTTTGAACAAAAACACCCGCGAATGAAGACCACCAATTTCGACTGGCCGCACTGTGAATTCAGAAACTTCTTTACGAACAGGGAATATGTGAAGTTGTACCTGGGAGTCATACCAAAAAAAGACAATTCTTTAAGATCAGCATTTTTGAAGTTATGGAGCACAGTTTACTTTCCACCATGAAAGTCCCCAAAAAAGATGCTGTCAGAGAAAATCTCCAACGTGTCTGCACGGTGTGGAGATAAGACTTTTGTTCTCCATGAGGTTTTGGGGGGGAAACGCCAGACAAGCTCGTCGTTCAGCATCGCGAATTCAAAATAGTTACACACATGGATTTTAAATGTCTCACCTGGTTTTCTGGGCTCCCACAAGGCCCAAACCAAACGCTTGTCTGGTTTTCTTTTGGTAGCATCTAGAAAAATTGAGGTTTTGCTCTTTTTGGCCTCTTTTTCCCCGTTGCCACTTATCCAACAGCAAACCTTTCATTCGGAACAATGACTTCGTGGCACCAGTCGCTGCCCCTTCCCACTGCCTGTCACCCCATCTCCGTGATCGTGAGACTCAGAGGGAAACGGCGTTTCTCAGAAAAGAGCTGGAAAATCAGAATCTAAAGAAACGTGCTTCACGGGGACCCGGGCTGTCGCGGGAGATGCCAGATCCACTTCCCTCTCTTGGTCCCCAGGGGGAGGTCCCACCAGTGCATCTTCTGCGTCTCATTCCAAACTAATGAGGGTTCTCATTATCTTTCCAACGTGAAACCTCAGCGTTCAAAACCACGCAGCCTCCCCGGCATCCCCAGCAGCGAGCACACTTTGAACTAGGCCCAAAGCCTCGGCGGGTCCTGGTCCGGGACTCATACTTACCCAGGTCCTCCCCCTGCAGGTCACGAACCACTTGTGGGTCATCAAAGCACTGAGAACAGGATGACCAGAATTTACCAAAATGAGTCACTAGAATAGAAAATATCTGCGTGGCTTTCGGGTGGTGAGGCTGAGTATTATTTCATGGAACTTGCATTTCAGTTGTGTGTCTGAGTGTCGGTGTGTGTCCTGGGTTGTGACATAAAATGTGGTTCTTGCTGTAGGTCAGGGTCAAACCAGTTGAAACTTCACTGGGTTGGCAACAGGTTCCCTGGTGGAGGTGGTTGATTGGTCTTTAATTGCATAAATTAAATGCACTCGTAAATCACGAGTGCCAGGTTTTAAAAATTTCAGACAAACGGTATGTTAATTTTGTATTTCATTCCTCCAAATCCTCTGAGCAAAATCAGGGAGAAAGATTGTGATGGTCAGAAGTCTGCTGTCCATGGAAACAGAAGCTGTTAACAGTTCAGAGCGGGGCACATGGGCAAGTGTCCCCTCCACCTGGGGGTAAGCCTTCTGTGGGGCAGGGGAGAACTCATCCTTTGTTTTCTCGAGGCAAGTACTGTCACTCGCCATCTTGGTCATCAGTCAACTGCTTTCCGACGTGTCCTTGAACACATGGCTCCACACGCCAACATGCCCAAGCTTCCTTCAAACTGTTTTTAAACCTACACCCTTTTATTTAATGTTAGCATTTCCAACAAAATCCTGGAATAAAAAGCCTCAATTTCAGATTATAATCCTCTATCGCGGACTCAAGCTAATTGGGAGAACATGAACACAGTTTAGTGTCGGGTGGCCTGGATGGGAGGCAGGGGCAGACCTGGTCCCCACCCTCACACCCCTTGCTGTGTGTCCTCCCAGGTCATCGTCCCTCCTGGGACCTCTTGTCCAAGCCACAGAGAGGGGGTGGGTCTACCCCAGACCATTGGAAGTGCACCTCCACCGTCTCTAGTCAAGTAAATGCTCCTCTTTGTGTCTAAGGACAGCAGCCCCCTCTGTTCTTTTCTCGCTTGCATTTCTACTTAAGTGGGGTTTAAAACATGGCCTTCCTCCTGTCTCTGGGGCAAGATAAGCTTCTGACGGCGGGTACTAATACACATCTCACTGGAACACTCCGAGGCCATATGTACTGCTTTAGGGGTTGAATAGATGCCAGGATTGATTTAACTGGGTTATCTGGAATGGGGGAGGTTGGCTGTATTCACAAATTATTTAGTATCGCAAAGGTAACTTTTCTCCCAGAAACGTCAACCATTTTTCAACCAATACTTCCATTGCCTTTAAATTCACTTAATCCCATTCAGTGTAGACATACTCCAAGGCTCTTGACTCTAAGGTATTAAAAGATAAGAACCTAATAAATGCCATGGAATGTCAGGCCAGTGATCCCTCATACCTGTGCTCGTCTCTGACCTGGATGCGGGGAGATGTGTGTTGCTTGAATATTAGAGTTTTAATATTGTAGTGTTCCTATTCCTTTTTCGTTGGTCTGAAAGGGCTGATGATGCCCACGGAATCTGCCCAACTTTCCCTTAAGACCCTGTTAATAAGGTCTATTATGCACAAATGTATCTGAATCCATTTTGAGTCTATTTACAATTTCCCCTGACATTCTCAGCATAATTCGCCCCATATGTTTATAACCTACTGTAGTAAACAATATTTCCTTCTATTTGTCACCAAGACGACCTCCCTCAAACTCTAAGGGGTCTGTGCTTCAGCTCAGCGTTCCGAGATTTTGTGGCAGAGCCAGGCCCTTCCCTGGCACCTTCATCCTTTTGTCTTAAAGCTTCTTTGCAGCAGAGGGGTCCATCCCCATGATGGAAGCCCTCTCTCCCTGAGACCAGGGATCACTTGCTCACTCATTCCTCTCTGGACTTTTCTATTAAATGTTCTCCTTGAGACTTGTGGACAGAATTACAGTATTCTAGAAACAAGCCCTGGTTTTGTTGAGAGTCACTGTTTCAGAAGAATAATTTCCTGTGACCCAGGGTTATGTCTGGGTTATCAGTGAAAATTCATTCCAATTATACGCAGACCAAAACAGACCTCACACGGCACAAGCGGGGGACCCGAGCCCATCCAAGTTAGCAGAATAACTCATGGAGGACCTACGATAAATCTACTCTAAGAGAGGTCCCTGCTTGTAACAATCTCTTATTCTAGTTAGAGGGACTATATATACACATGCACCCCAGAAAAAAGTCATGAGCAAAACAATATATGTCTACACGGTGATATAATTGGGAGAGAATTACAAAACTGGGCTGTAATTTTATGAAATTCAAAATAATTTGGAAAAATTCTCAACATTTTTAGAGGAGAAAATGTCATGAGCTTCATGAAGGGGGCAGGGTTTTAATGCTGTCTTAAAAGATAGGGTAGAAAATAAACCAATAAGAGAAGATCAGAGAAAGAGAATTTGTGAGGTGTTTCCTAGCTGCACTGCAGCCCTCAGAGTTGGGAGTGATCCTTTCCACCAGTCAAGGTGGGGACACGGACTTGGAGACGTGGAGGTGGCCCAAGGCCTGGTCCTGCCCGGGCCTCCTGGCCGGTGTCCCAAAAGCCCGCTGTCCGAGACCCTGGTGACGCTGCAGAATCCATTGTGAACCCTCTGCCCTGAACTGCCTTGCACGGAGCTTCCGGAACTTTCCCCATCCTCCAGGCTTCTGACCTCCTGAACTGCTTTCCCTTCTTGTGGTCTTGCTGCCCCTTGACCCTGGCTTGGTTCTGCGTCCCTGCGTCACCCTGTGTTCCTTCCCCGTCACGGTCACGGTGAGGACGCCATGCGTGGCACCACACTTCCCAGCCCTGCTCCTGGGACCCGACTCTCCTTCCAGGATGGGCATTCAGAGCCGCTGGATTTCAACATCTGTGCTCCCCTCTCACCCCCCACCGCCTCCAGGGAGGATGTCGGGGTTTCCGGCAGCGGGTGCTGAGGGCCCCTCAGAGGTTCCAGCGCTCGCCCTTGGTCTTGTGTGTGGTTCCTCATCCACTTTCAGATAAAAGGTGCTCAAAGCAGACGTGGAAAAAACGCTCTCTTTCTTTATTCTTCTAAATCAAATAAATGGAGAGGACGAGGTATCTGGCCTTGTTCTGCTGTACCACTTCACCTGAGTCCCTGGTCCACCTGGGGTGGTCACTCCTCGCTGGACCAGGGGTCCCCTCTCAGCCCACGTGGGAGAGACCACGTACCCACCAACCCCGCTTTCTCTTCCCGGCTTGTGTGGCTGTGAGGCTGGGGTTAGGGATGGGTTCCAGCCGGTAGGCTGTGGCAGAAGTGATGTAGGTCACCTGCCAGAGTGGCCACAGAGCCCCTGCCCTGTGATCCTTGACCCCAGCTCTGTCCACCAGAACCTTCTGCCTGGACAGAAACCTTCCATATCTGCACTGACCACTGTGCTAGCCACTGGCCTCCTGGGACTGAGGGCCTGAATTTTAAATTTTATTTAATTCTAATTAATTGAAACTTAAGTAGTCACATGAGGCTAGTGGTTGCCATACTGGGCATTACAGATCTGTCCTCTCACTGCCCTTGGGAGTGACCTTGGAAGTCCTGTGCTCTAGAAGGCATGGTTCCAAGACAGAGGCGGCCTGGGTCCCTGGGTCACTGCGTGGAAGCCAACGGCCCAGAAAGCTGCTAACTTATAGCAGCTTGACTCACAGATCCGCTGCCGTGTGAGACCTTGAGTTTCAGGGAGCATTTGTTAATGCAGCATAACCTGACGCATCCTGACCACGACAGCCCAGCCATCGGCTCTGATCCCCACGCTCAGCAGACACCTTGCCCCATTTCTTCCCTGCTCCTCTGTTAGCCCTTAAACTATCCTCCTTCTGCCCTTGAACTACCCAGACTTTATCCACATCTACTCTGGGACACTCTGGATTAATTATTCTCAGTGAGCCTAGAACTTAGGGATAAAAAAAAGTCTGTTTTGGTTTTCATTTCCTTAGGTCTTGCCTAGCAACTTCTGTTTGTTTGTTTGTTTGTTTTTTTAGCTCTATTCTTCCCTAATGAGTCTGCCACCATGAAAAACAAAGTACAAAATTTCTCAATAAGTACCATACTGCATTAAATTCTTAATAAATCATTGAGCTTTAACTACAATTGCAGAGTTCTGGGAGTGGAGATAAGGGAAGAAATCATTTTCCTTTATTCATGCCAATTTGGCACTTTTGTCCAAGGCCTGGCATGGGAAGTTCCACAGAAACAATTTATTTAAAAGTATAACCCAGCTGGGCAGGCCACAGAGAAGTCAGCTGTCCCCCACACCCAACTGATTCCAAAATCAGCATCGCATCAAGCAAACCCCATCTCACAGAGCCTGAGGAAGAAATGCATATTCTCCTGAAAACTTCAGGAAAGCTTCTTGGAGAGGCAGAGAGGAAAAATCACAGCCACAGCTCGGAGTAAATTAAACTCCCCATCAGACATTTCTTTAATCCCCCAAAACTTCTCCTGCCAGCTGTTTCTTCTCTTACTTGGCCCTGGCCTGGCCCTGAAAATCCCTCCTAACATCCTCAGCAGCTTTGCTTTCTTTCTCAACTGCGCCCCTCACTCAGCAAAACAAAGTCTCCCGGAATCAGTCCAACATGCATCCCTGGGGACGGGGGGCTCTCCACCACCTACCACCCCCAAAACAAATACTCCCACACCCTGTTGTTAGGGAGGGGGTAACGTTTAAAGCACAGCTACGCATCTGCTCCTTCTTCCTCTCAGACGTTGTCCTGTTGTCACTCACGCTGGGAGGGGGGACCTGTCCCTGGGAGCAGCTGCCCAGGGTCCTCCAAGCCCTAAGGGGGCCTGATTTCTTGACCTGCCCTGGTGGTCCTCCTGCAGCCACCACCCAGCGCCTGCCCGTCCCCTGGCCCGGTGGAGGGAGGCTGGCAGTTCCCATGTCCCTGCTCCCTGGCTCACTTTCCTAGGGGCGTTCCCCCAGCAGTGGTTCAAAGCAATGATCTTCCTTTGCTCTCTCATTTTGGAGTCCCTGCGCTTTCCCCAACCGCCTCTGTTATTTTTCCTCTGGATCCAAACCAAACAGTGTTTATCAGTCGTAGGAAGGGCTTTGCAGGTTCCTGCCCGAGTGATACGCAGAGCTTCCTGTATGTGCCCGGCCTGGCCCAGCATCGTGGACGGGCTCCGGGAGGGCAGAGTTGTAGCTGGGCTGTCTCTGCAGGGCCAGGAGATGCTGTCTTTTCCCTGCCCATGTCACCGGGGCCAGGAGGGTCTCAGATAAAAACTTCAAAGCCCGGGGGGCTGGACCTTTCCCGGGGGGCCCAGTTTGCACTGAGGGAGATGCAATAAAGAACAAGAGGGCCTCGAGCAGTGGTGGGCCTGGGAACGTTCATTCCACCACAGTGGATGGCACACGCGGGGATGCCCGGTCCCCTGTGCACGAGCACCTGGGGGCTGGGAGTCCTCTCCAGCTCTGTGCTTTGGAGGCAGCAGCAATGTGACTGGAATCGTCCTACCTGCTTGATGGTGGGGAGGACATGTCCTTCCCACCCAGGGCCCTGACCTGGTCGTTCTCCCTTACCAGCCGGGCCTCAGTTTCTCCATCAGTTGAGGAAGTTGGGACCCTGTGTCAGGGGACCCCTGTGAGCTCACTCACGGGGACAGACTTGGTGGAAGACTGGACTCACAGGTCAAGGGAGGGCCCCTCTGAGTCCCGCCCATGTGGTACGGATGGGCTGGGCGCTGGGGACACAGGACAGATGAGACAGTCTGCCCTGGAGGAGCTCGTGGCCCAGAAAGGAGGCACCCGGGTAACTGGTAGTCATGGCCCTTGTGTTATCGCCCCCAAGGATGCGTCTCTGGCAGGTGCTGTGTCTGTGGGACACGCAGGCGACCCAGGCGTCAGACACGGCCCCAGAGGAAGGCGCTGTACTCACTCCTGCCTGGTCTCTGGCCCGTGTCCTGTGAAGTCAGAGTTTGGGTTCCTGGCACCCCTGGCAGGTCCTGAGCTCTGCTTCCACCAGGGGACCTTCCTCCAGAAACTGGGTGAGCGGCTGGCCTCTCTGGGAGGATTTTGTCCTTCTTTTTCAGTGTTTTACGACCCGGGTCAGGAGCTTCATGTAGGCAGGCAGGTCCCACTTCCCCCGTGCGGCTGGTCCCAGCCCCACACCTGTCCTGCAGGCAGCAGGGCCCTGGAAGCTTCTGGGCTGAAGCTTCATCTCCTACTGGCTGCTCTGAATCTGAGCTCCTATTCCTGCACCTAAGGATTCCTCCCTTAGCGTTAAACATGTATAGAGACCAAAAAAGCTATTTTATTACATTTCCCCACATTCTATATTTTGGGGCCAGAAGGAGGGGCTTGGACGTCTACTTAGGCCTGGATTCGGTCCAAGGTCATTGCCGGTCCAAGAGCTGTTGGCGTCCTTGCAGAAACGCCCCCTTCTCTTAAGCTGGTTTGAGTATCTGAACTTTGCAATCTGAGAGCTCTGACCAGGACAGGCAGGACGTGGTCAGAGAAAGGTGGGGTAATGGGAGTGGGGGATAAGCAGTTTTATCTCTAGGATATGGGAAAAGATTGAAGCTGGGGGGGTGACGGGACTGCTTTGTGAGTCAAAAAGTCACAACCTGCAGCACTTAAAAAAAAAAAACAACACTTGGGGGAGGGGCAGGGCAGAGAAGAGGGCAGAAAGGCTGTCTGTGGGCCACCACAGTAACCCAGGTGAGAGGTGGTGAAGTCCTGACACAAGGCAGCGGGAATGTGGGCTTTTAGGAAACAAGAAGCCAAACTTTGTGCGTATCTGGTCTGCCTTCACTACACATTTTCCCTAGGTTTCTCACTTAACTGTTTGCAACACTCATGAGAAGTTCACATTAATTATTATCCCTATTTTACAGATAAGAAAGTAGAAGCTCAGAGAGATTAGGTAATGTGATCCAAGTCCTATAACTAGGAAGTGAGTGAGTCAAGATTTGGGCTTAGGTCTCTGACACCGAAACTCATCCATGTTCTTTGCTTTACGTAAAGGAAATTTTAATGGGAGTTGGTGGTAACTTGTACGTGGAAGATGCGGAGGAGGGAGAGTAGAGGAGGAATCTGGAGGTCACTGGCTTGGGTAGCAATCGGCTGGGGACGGTGCCAATGGAGGGCAGGGTGGCGGGGGGCAGGGTGGGCTTAAGTGGATGGTTGGATGTAGGGGCTGGGGGCCAGGGGAGAGGTCAGCTGGAGATCCAGCCTTTGAAGTCACTGGCTTACTGCTTGTTACAGAAACCAAGGGAGAGGATGTGTCTTCAGCGAGGTGGTGAAATGAGGAGAGATGATTTTGAAGACATTAATATCTACGAGGGGCAGGGATGGATCAGGTCAGGAGATGAGAAGGATAGTAAAAAGGCAGGCAGAGAATCCAGAGGGAGGAGAAGCGCTCAAACTAAGAGAAGAGATATATATATATTTTTTAAATAAAGAAGGAATTTTCAATACTAACAAATGCTAAAGAGGCAAATAGGATATAGACTGAAAAGAAGACTTTGCTCTGCTGGTTGGGAAGTCATGGAGGAGCTTTGCCGGGGCAGAGGAGAGGAGGATGAATCCCGCATGAGTGGCCCAGAGACACTGCAGAGAAGACTGGACACTTGAGGGGGCCTGAAGCGTGTGTTTTGTGCCAGGCAGAGAGGAGGGGAAAGATATTTCGGGCAAAGGGAACACCATGAGGGAAAACAAAATTCCAAACTAAGAGGCCATTTGGAATCTAGTTAGAGCTCTTTGGGTTTTCACAGACAACATGAAGTTGGCAACACAAGCGTATTAGGCCATGTGTTGTTTTCAATACTTTGGAGAATCTTATGGTTTCTCTTTTCACTGCAGACGTAAGAACTGAGATTGGGAAATAGAATTAGTGTCTTCCAAAGGGACACAGGGTTTAATCCATGATGGAAACAGAGATCTAATCAGACAGAGTGAGGAGTCTCCACAGACAGATCTCCCAGAGCTTGTCACGATTTAGAAGGGTGGCAAAGGCTAGCTGTTGTGACAAATAACCCCAAAGAGGTTATTAGCACAATTAGAGCTCGGTTCTCACACAGAGTTTGACGGGATCTGGGTAGCTGGGCTGGAAAGCTCTCCTCCACACAGTGACTCAGGGATCTGTGTTCCCCCAACATGTGCTTTGCAGCCTCACACCCCTTCACTCCCAGCCACGTGGACAGGGCAAGAAGCCACAGAGAAGTCGTACTGGACACTTCGTCTCCCCAGGCTGGACATGACACCTCACTGCTGGTCACATTCTGGAGGCCGTAGTTAGTCAAATGGTCAACGTCCTTGAAAAGGAGGCTGGAGGATGCGTGTGAGCACCCTGATGGTGGTGAGCACCAGCTGGATATTCCATTGATTATCTGATATGAAAATACTGGTTATTACAATATTCTTCGCTTCCCTTGGAAAATGTAAATGGCTTGAAGCATTGTCCATTTTCTACGTTGTGAGGTAAACTGTGTCCTCTGATTCAGAGGCTACTGTCTCAGTCGGTTTTTAAAAACAAAATTTCATATTTTTCATGGGAATGTAAATCAGTGCAGCCACTGAAGAAAACAGTACGGAGCTTCCTCAAAAACTTAAAACTGGAGCTGCCCTGTGATCTGGAACCACCAAAGGTCCATTTACAGATATTTATCTGAAGGGAATGACATCACTGTCTCAAAAAGTTATCTGCATGTCCATGTTCACTGCAGCATTATTTACAATATTTCCATCATTTCCACTACATGGAAACAACCTAAGTGTCCATCAATGAGTGAATGGATAAAAAGTTGTGATTTTATATATATTACTATCAGAATACTATCCAGCCATAAAAAGAATGAAATCCGGGCTTCCTTGGTGGCACAGTGGTTGAGAATCTGCCTGCTAATGCAGGGGGCACGGGTTCGAGCCCTGGTCTGGGAGGATCCCACATGGCGTGGAGCAAGTAGGCCCGTGAGCCACAACTACTGAGCCTGCGCGTCTGGAGCCTGTGCTCCGCAACAAGAGAGGCCGTGATAGTGAGAGGCCCGCAGATGAAGAGTGGCCCCCGTTTGCCACAACTAGAGAAAGCCCTTGCACAGAAACGAAGACCCAACACAGCAAAAACAAATAAATAAATTACTAAAACTCCTACCCCCAACATCTAAAAAAAAAAGAAAGAGAATGAAATCCTGCCGTTTGTGACAACATGGATGGACCTAGAGATAGTCATAATGTGAAGTAAGTCAGACAGAGAAAGACGAACACCGTATGATACCTCTCATCTGTGGAACCTAAAAAACAAAAACTGCACTCGTACACACAGGGAACAGATTGGTGGTTTCCAGAGGTGGCGGGTGGGAGTGGGTGAAATGGGTGATGGGGGTCAAAGGGCACACACTTCCAGTTATAAGATGAATAAGTCCTGAGGACCTAACGTACAACGGGGTCACTATAGTTGCTACAAGGGTAAATCTTAAAAGTTCTCATCGCAAGAAAGAGACTTTTTCAAAGCTATGTGTGGTGATGGACGTTAACTAAACTTACTGTGGTGTTCATTTTGTAATGTATACAGATGCCAAACCTTTATGTCTTACACCTGAAATGAATACAATGTTATTTGTCAATTACATCTCGATGAAATCAAGACAGAACAGAGCCCCAAATTTCATGTTACTAGAACTCTGCACTTAGACTGTGAGTGACTTGCCTACGGGGTTAAAGACCACAGGACTGTGTTGATAGGTACTTGCCAAAGTGAAGTGAATTCTTGAGGTAAATGCAGTTCAGTGGGTTCCAGGAGAACCGTTGTTGGGTTGGCCGTGGGAGTGGTGGGACCACGTGGACGGGACCCCGCGTCAACGCTGGGGCTGAGCGCGCAGGGGGATTATTTCACGTCATGATGGTGCCATGTCAAGGCCCTATTCTTGCATATTCAACCAAGGACACCTTAATTTTTTTGTACGAATAATATCATAAACATATTAAGAAAGAAAACAATGCCCACACATCATTCTGTTGTAGTTTCCTATCTCCTTGCAGTTTGTTTTAATCTACATGTAAATTCTTCATAGAAAGACCCCATCCACGGCCTGCTTTGCACGGCCATAGACCTTCTTAGCTGAAACAGGAATGTCACTCCGACGAGGCTATAGCAGATTTTCTGTTCGTTGCAGAGTCATTAGGCTGAGTGGACAGGCAGGCGATCAGTTTGCTAGTTCTTGTGATGTGGCATCAGGCAACCACATATTAAGGATTCAAATATGGCCCCTAATATTTTCATTTCCTTGAGTTAATGAAGAACCTGGGTTGAGAATTTTAAAGTAACTCAAAACAGCTTAAAAATTCTCCTATGTGCTCTGAGTGATTTTACTGAGTTTACCAGAAAGAGAAAAAAAAAATCTATCTATCTATCTATCTATCTATCTATCTATCTATCTATCTATGGAGCTCCCATATCTAATGAAAAGTTAAATAACTTTCTCGGCCTCCAGGGTGTGACTCTAGCCTCTGATCCATCACAGATCAGGCTGGTTCTCCTTCACCTTCAGTGGATTTACCTCGAGAAGCCAGGACAGAACTTGACCCTGGTCCCACTCCTTCCAGGGCTAGCCAGGCGATGTGGATAGACACAGCAGTGCGGCTTGAACAATTTGCTTGCACTCAGGAGGAGGACGTGGGCCCCAGGAACAGGAGCCTGCGTGAGACTTGAAAGCAAGGCTGGGTTTTCACGTCGCCTTTATGTTTTATGAGGGTTGGGAACATGCTGTCTGTTTACTAATTATCAAAGCGGTTTTTATGACTTCCCCAAAGGAAAACAAAAAAGGAAAGGATCCAAGTACATATTCCTTTCGGCCATGGATGAAAGCTTGACCTTTTGTGCCCTTGGGGATGGCATGGTTTGTAGCCCTGGAAAATAAAACTCGGGATGCATGTTCAGGAAAGTGAGAGGCTTTGAAGTTAGAAGCCAAACAGGAACAGCTGTCTTGGATGGCACGGCCACGCTGGCCTGACGTGACAGACCCGTCCACGCACCATCCCTTCCTTCCCACGGGGCTTCTGTTGGTGTCCCGTGGACACTCAACGTTGATTAACAAAGGACACATTCAACAAGGCCAAGACTCCAGGGCATCTCAGTGTCTGTCCCAGAGGAAATAACACGGTCACGTTCTCCCCACAAGCAGCCTTGCATGGAAGCCTCAGATGCAAGGAAAATAGAAGCAGAGAACAGGCTGTTACCGTTGAAAATCTCATTATAATGATTTAAGACTCAATCAAGTTTGACTGGAACTAAAATACTTCTGCCTTTTTAAGCTGCTGAGGCCTTGGAACTGGCATCGGAGCAGAAAAATATTTTCTGCGAAGAAATTTTTATTTTCTCATTGGGATCTACGTATTAGGTTAAATGCCATCAATCACCATTGAAAAATTAGCGTAAAACATTCTTTTCCCCGGAGAGGATGTGAAAACCCTCGGAGTTCATCAGTTACCATAACCACTGGGCCCAGTATTTATTTGCATTCTTACTTTGGTCTCTTTTCAATAGACAGGCGCTTTACAGCTTCCTTCCTGTTTCTATCGGCGGAAATTGAACAGTCAAAATGGTAAATAACTTAGCCCTATCAGTTCCCAAGACTTAGGTCTTTTCTTTTAGAGTCTCTCAAAAATCAATTCAGCTATATCACTTTCTAAAAATAAAATTTAGGGTTGCATTTATTGTTCTAGCTTTGTGTTAAACCGTTTGAAGAATTTATGACAATGCACCGTTTCCAGTGAACAACGCTTGGCTGAAGTTCCCAAACGCTAGTGAAGTTGGGTTTGCAGCATAGCTCAGTCCTGATTTGAAACTTACAGTTTACCATAAATACTCCCCGAGTCATTAACAACATTCCCCTAACTGTAGGTTTTGCGTTGGGATTGCAAACAGGCGCCATGTTTTCTGCGCCCCATCTGTGGGGTGTTGGATGCTACGGTCAGTACCCGGAAGGCAGCACCAGGGAGATGGCACCAGGGGCCTAGGAACATAGAACCGTTGTTAGAGAAGAATTCAACCACAGCCAGAACAACAAAATCCAGAACAACTAAGCCGGATTAGCAGTAAGACCCTGTGGCTTGAGTTACAACAGTAGGAATTGCCTGTTTCAACCCAGACTGTGAGTAACAGCCTCTGAGCATAAGGCACCAGCGATGTCGGAGCCCTAGGCCCTTGGACGTTTGGATCCGTCACTGTGATGGCTTTGCCGGCAGCAGAAGGGCCAGAACCTCGGACGGGCCAAAGCCTGTCCAGAGGGCCACGAAGAAAACGTCCGCTCAAAAAGTAAATCGATAACATTTGCTCTTTTTAATGTGTTGTTAAAATGTGCATCTCATGCTTCCTTGCATCCGTGATGATGTTTTCTTGGGACTTAGAAAGGCACCACATCCTTTCACGCAGGAGAGAAGGGTTCTTTCCAAAGGTGAGCTCACGTTGTTTTTTGCAAAGTGAATGAAGATTCTGGAACTCCACCCCAGTTATACTAAATTAAAATATTTGGGGTGAGGCCTGAAATGTCTGCATTTTGAACACGCTCTCCAGATTATTTTTATGTCATCAAGTCTGAGCTAGCTGTGAGCTGGATTAAGAACTGGAAAACCAAATTTTAGCTTTGAGGGAGCCTCGCTATTTACCCGAGACCTTGGACATGTCATTTTTCTCTCCTGAGCCTCGGTTTCCTCAGTTATAAAATAAGGGAAGTGGGAAGGAAAACTGAGCCTCCTTCTAGCGTCAGTATTTTATGAATATTCCTGTCCTTCCTGGTATGCTGGTCAGCTGTGTTACTTGGCTGCTTTATTTCAGGAAAGATTTGGCCACTTCATCAACCCACCACCACTTCTCTTTTTTTTTTAATATTTATTTATTTGGCTGAGCCGGATCTTAGCTGTGGCACACGGGATCTAGTTCCCTGACCAGGGATCAAACCCAGGCCCCCTGCATTGGGAGCGCAGCATCTTAGTTGCTGGACCACCAGGGAAGTCCCCCGACACCACTTCTTAACAGCAGAGGACGGCTGGCAGGTCATCTGCCAAAGCAGGACTTTGTCTCCGAGCAAACACGAGGTGCTCTTCTGACTGAGGTTTAGGGCTTGGAACTGGACCTTCCCCTCTGTCTAAACAAATCCTTTCCTCTTTTTCCACCCAGGTTGGGGCCTGGATCCCTTTCCTGTCCACGTCAGCTCGTATTTCCCTCCCCTCATCTAAATCTCTTGCCCTCGCCTTTACCATCAGCCCCAGCTTCTTGTTCTGTCTGCTTTTTCACCATTGATCTGTGTGGATGGATGGGGGTCTTGGGATTAATACACACTCGGAGCCAGGCGATCGGGGGTGAGTGGTGCCCTAGGGGGAGCGCCTGTCTCTCATCTGTTTGTGGGGATGAGACCACGCAGCAGAGCTGCCTCTCACGTGGGAGATAACAGGAGCAAGTTCCCGCACAGGATGAGAACGTCCTCGCCTTGCAAAGCTTCGAGAGTTTAAGCTAAATTAGATAATACCCTTCTTTTCTGTCCCTCGAAGGATGGAGAGTAGCTGACATTCCCAAGGAGCTGCCACCTGCCAGGCGCTGTGCTAATCTCAGCACCGCCACCCTGTCGGGCAGGTCCTATAATAAGCCCCATTTTACAGGTAAGGGGAATGAAAATCAAGAGGTCAAGTGATCTGCCAAAGGTCACATAGCTGTGCGTGGCAGGGTCAGGGGCCAAACCCAGGTCTACCTGCTTCCATAGCCCCGGCCACCAGACTCCAATCAGGACACGGTAATATGTGTTGGCCGACCCTGAGTTTGCGCCTGCCACCACCGGCCTTCCCGCTTCTCTCTTCCCTGGGCCTCTGTTCCCTGGGCTGGTTTCCTTCTCTGTGGAAGGAGAGTGCTGGGCTGCCGTCCTGACAATGGGCGGGGGGGGCCCTCCTCGCCCCCCAGGCAAGGGCTCCCCGACACCCGCTGCTCAGTCCGGTGACCAGGGGCCTCTGCTCTATTTTTATTTGAAAATCACTAAGTAATCATGGGGTTTCTTTCATCTCAGATGTCCTTTCACTCAGTCTACTTCTGTTTAGGAAGCGTGTGTATATATATATATATCTATATATATCTATATCTATATATATATATATATATACATATATTTTATAACTTCAAAAATATGATCCAAAGGAAATGAGTTCAACAAGCGGACACACAGGAGTCGTGAAGCAGTGATGTGCAAAGTGGACTTCATCACCGTTAGAGCAGGTAACGCACAACACTCCCTCCCGCCTGCCACCTGCTCTAAACCTGTTCCTCATCCTATATCCAGTCTCTAGTCTCAGGTAAACGTGTCATCAGGTCTCCATGCCCAGGGCAGGAGGTCATTTTTACTCCTCCCTCCCTCTCTCCTCACATCACTTCACTCTGGGTTACAAGCCTCTGACTTCGCTTGTGGTTTCCTGAATATGCCAAATTCCTACCCGCCTTCATGACCTTCATGACCTTCCACGCATACCCCCTCCTCCTGAGAAAGTTTCATCCTCATTGTTTACCTGTGAGCATTCGGGTATTCCATCTCCGGAACTTCCCTCTTGTATAGCTTGTTTCACATTTAATTCTGACTGCTGGTGTCGATTCCCTGTCCTGAACTGTGAGCTCCTTCAGGGCCGTGACTGTGTCTGGATCACCCCCTCCCAGTACCAGGTAGACACCAGGTAGCCAGCAGGTGCCCCGTCAACGTCCAGCGAACACCAAATGAGTAGCTGTGGTCACGTCTACTAATTACAGCTCTTCGGGTCAGTTCCCAGCGTCAGGTTTTGTAGCCGCACACTGGACAGGACCCTGTGTGGATAACTTCAGGGGATTGCTTTTATCAAGCACAGTGATCCAGGGATTAGAAGACACCCAATCGGAGAGATAAATCCTCCCAGTGATTCTGGGCACAGCATGGAGAATGGGGTGCAGGAGGCTCATGGCAACACCCTCCTCCCTTGCACTCTCCCAACGAAGGAGCCAGGTAATCAAATCATCGGCATTACCAAGGGAGGGGAGTTCGACCAAGGAAGCGGGTATTTAAGGACATCCTACTGGCTAATTTCAGATGTTTGAGTGGCAGTCGTGTAAGTGAGACAGTGGATTTGCTCTCAGCTTCACCATCTTGCAGAGCAGGGACCAGTGGTAGTGAAGTTTGGTAAATGAAAGGAGAACGATGGAGAAACTCTGCCTTGCAGGGCAGTCATCTGTAAGCACAAGGAGACCCACGGCCGGCAGGGTCCCCGCCTGTGGGACAGCCATCTGTCAGGGTGCTGGACAGAGCACCCCATTCACAGAGGGGTTAGACCAGACGTGCCGCGCCCCTCTTAGCTTCAGGATTTCTGCTTCGACAGTTTGGGAGAAGAGAAATACTGAGCAAAGATAATCAACAGCTGAGGGGACCTTTGAGATTTTTCTCCCCACAAATGTCCCCCAATTTTAAACTTGCTTTGTTGCTCTTGATAGAAACCATTTGTGAATAAGACTTTGCCATCAAATGAGCTTCCTGCCTCCTAAGCCTCTTTGAGGCCCGACCTCCCAGTCGGGGAGATGGCTGGTCATTGTATCTCTTCTTATTACTTGGTGGAGGAGCCAGACTTAGCCATGGGGAAGTATCCCTTTCTGGTCCGTTTTCAATTATCAGAAGATTTAGCAGGCTTTCAGTAGGGGGGGACCCTGCTCGTCCTTGCTGCCCCGCGACCCCACGAGTTAGTCTCTTTTATCTCTTTCTGGATGTCCCGCGTCCCGCATGCCACACCGTGCTGCTTAAATCAAACCGTAAATCTAGCTTTTGTGTCCTGCTAATCCTTTTATTTCCCAAATCTCATTTAATCCAAGCGGCTGTCTTTCATCTCCTTAACTGTCCACAGGGTCACCCTCGCATCCCATCAGCCGTCCTTGCAAATCCTGGGTAGAGTTGAAAGGCTTCCCGGGGTTTCCCCGATTACGGGCAGACCAGGCCACACCAGGCGAGCGGCATAATAGGGACAGACCCCACCTGGGCGCCCCTGGGCCTGGGGGAAAGACCTGGGCATTGCTCACTGACGGCGGAATGGGCCATTGTCCTCTAGATGCCCTGGGTTTACTGTGGGAGAAAGAGGCTGCGTTTCCGACCTCAGAAACGTGGGATCACAGGCCAATGGCAAAATTAAATTGGGCTCAGAGAGACACAGAAGGGCCAGTTCATGCTAATGAATTTTATTTTTGTCTAATTCAAATGAAGTTTGGTTTGAAGAAAATGGAATGTTAATTAAGACAATGTCACTGGTGAAAGGGACCCAACAGGCAAATCCACATATATCCAAAATGAACATTTCCATTTCAGCTCCTTCTAGAGGCTTATGTGGAAAAGGGATGTAATAGGACCATTAAAATACCAGTCACTGCACTGATAATTGTTATCATCACAGTCTCATTGCTGAACTTTGTTTTGGTTTGATTCCCTGTGCGTGGCCCAACCTTCCCGGCTCTGATCTGCTGCCTCACTGGCCTGTTCACGTATTGTCTGGATTTGTTAGTTCTGTTTTCATGAGAGTAGCTGGAAATCTCTGAACTCGGAGTTGGAAGTGTTGGGGTTTCACCGAACTTTGAATGAGGCTGTCAGCACCTGTCTGGCTTTTGCTAAGCCTTGGTGACTTCTAGCACTTCTGTAACGTTAGCCAGGAAGATTATATGGCCCTTGCAGGACTGAGTGAGGATTAGATGAGATGAAAACTGTGAAGCAGCTAAAGCGAGTGACACACAGGGGGGAAAAGCAAATGCCAATTCCCACCGTCTACAAGGTTCTTGCGAGAGAGGATTCATGAAATATGAGTGTGTAAGAGATCCACACTCTCTACAGACAGTAGGGATACAAGTGGTGTTCGCATATGCCTTGCGTATGCAACGGGGTTATAAACCACGTGAACTATAGGATGTTGGCTGGGGTCTCCCCACCGCCCTGCCAAGAACTTGGATATGATATCAAAGTGGAGGAAAGGCATATCTCCAAGGCCAACGTGATAAGCAGTTGGATTCTAGTTCGACTCACCAACACATGGACCAATCCAGAGAAAGACGTTCTTACCAGATGAGTCAACAGGATGGAGAAAACGTGGAAGGTGGAGGGGCAGGTTGGCACGGGTGGCCCGGCTCCCCGGGAAAGGAGATGCACTCCCTGGAGGGCATAAGCTCTCTGACCAACAGCAGCATGGTTCCATCCAGCTCTACCGCTGTCGGGTGGACGTGAAAGCATCTTCATCTACAGAAAGAGAAGGAAAACCCTCCTGGTAGAAATAATACGTTTACCTAAATTCTCTGGGCTTCTCAAGCTATGAAACTATTCTTGGGCAGAATAGTTCTGTTCTGTGAGAATTTTTTTTTTTTTTTTGCGGTACGCGGGCCTCTCCCTGTTGTGGCCTCTCCCGTTGCGGAGCACAGGCTCTGGACGCGCAGGCGCAGCGGCCATGGCTCACGGGCCCAGCCGCTCTGCGGCATGTGGGATCTTCCTGGACCGGGGCACGAACCCGTGTCCCCTGCATTGGCAGGTGGACTCTCAACCACTGTGCCACCAGGGAAGCCCTGTGAGAATTTTTTTTTAAGTCTACTTTTATTTCAGTGTTAAATCTAGAAAAATTACTTGTGTTAGAGAATTTTTAAGAGGATGTTGAGAAAGAATTCCTATTCTTGTCCCCCGGCCCTCGCTCCTGGTTGGTCAACAGCCCCGTCACACCTACGAGCCAGGACAGACATAGGAAGAGAATTGATGGGCCTCACACTGGTTACCACTGGGATAAGCGGTCACAACGGGGCGGGGCCAGGAAAGGCCAGGCACCGAGGAGCAGGAGACAGGGAGGTGAGTGGACAAGTGGGAAGAATGAGGGCTCGTGTCAGTCCTCGTGTCCATCATCCACTCGAATATTCCCAGGTCACATTTTAGGGGGCATGCCTGGGTCCTGGCGGTGACGATGGATGTCCAAGGAAGTACGGTGTATTCACATGCATGGAGTCACTTTGCACACAGGGTCGCTGACCCTCATAGCAGCCCTGGAAGGTATTCTCAGAAGTGGTTGTTCCAGAGATTAGTAATGAGCCTGGCCGCACAGCCAGGTGGTGGCCGGTGGGAATCTGAAACCGGGGCCGAGGACAGCAGGGGGGCCTCTCCTGCCAGGATGTCAGTCACACTGTCCCATCTCCTCCTGATTGTAAAAGTTTCTTGTTCTTCATTGAATTTCTATCCAGCATCCCGTGTCTCCCCAAGAGGCACTTGAGAGAAGAGTTATGGGATAAAGTAGGCAGCACAGAGACCCTTTCTAGGGTGAGCTTTTAGGAAGGTGCCCCCTTGGGAGCACACACGATGTCGGTCTTAAGTCTCGGGACCCTGTCCCAGGGCAGTACCAGCCGGCCCAGAGCTGGACGAGCCTTTAGAAATGGCCTCGCTCGCTTTACAGGGAACAGAATGGAGGTACAAGGCAGGCAGGGAGTGAGGTCTGGAAAAGGTCTTCCTTTCAGCCGGCATCCGGGATGGGAACTTAGTTCGCACCTGACCTGGAGCTGAACCTCCGTCCCTGGCTCAGGTTCTGGGGCAGCAGCTGTGTGGGTGCCAGGGAGCCCGTGTCAGTTCCCAGCCTTCCCCTGGGAATGAAGAGGAAGAAATAACAAAGAAAATGCCAAGAAAATCAGCCCCGTAAGCCAGGAAGCCCGGGGCCTTTGCTCAGCTGCACAGGTCACAGCAGATGTGCCAGGTGCTCAGAAGGACCCAGGGAGGGCCCGGCCGTGGCCCCTGGAGGCCCCAGGGAGGATGCGAGCGTGGTAGCCGCTAGGTCACTAAGAGACTGTCCTCAGATGGGGATTTCTCAGGACCACCTGGTCCGTATGGTGGGTTCACAGAGGCCAGAACTGTGACCACCACACAGCTCGGGGATGCTGTCTGCAGACAAGGGGGCCCTGGGCACGTGACCCCGTCCACAGCCAAGGACCACTGCCCACACCTGCCCAGCCACACGGGCGCCCAGCCCGTCACTCTGCGACAACACGCAGGTGCCCAGTGAGCCGCCACTCGTGAGCTGATGGGGGACAGACAGAGACGAAATGTTCAGGAGTCACTGCGGAGCAGAGGGGCCGGTGGGGTCTCAGCTACTCGCCTACCCCCTCGTGGGTCTGCCGCCGTCACTAAATCTCTCTTTTCTCTGTGTTTCTGCAGCCTGGCCCCTTCCCGTGCCCTCAGGCTGCCCTGTTCCCTGTCAGCTCCCCGCTGTCCATCCCATGATCCCCCCAACCCCTACTCTCCCACCGTCCGCTTCCCCTCGGCTGCAGACACCGTTGGGCCTCCCACGCGATCCCCAGGCTCCAGCTGCCATTTACAAGTTCAAAGTCCCAACTCCCGGCTCCAGCGCAGACCCTTCTCTTGAGCTAGGTCTCCATCTCCAGTGCCCACCTGCCACCCCCAGAGGGGGCTTGCTCACCCCGCCAACGCAGGGTGTCCAGGTCAGAAATGACCTTCTCTCCTCCCAAACCGCCCCATCTCCTGTATCTCCTGTCTCAGAAATGCTGCTGTCACTGACTCCGCTGTCACAGTGAGGGTCTGTGGAGTCATGTTTTTTCGTGCTTTTCCTTCCCGGTTTCCCCCTCCCATCCTGTGGTTGTCACTCTCCACGGCCCTCGTATGTGGCTGGTCCCCACCCCCCATCCTCTCTCTCATCTTCTCCTGCCCGAGTCATTCCAATGGCATCATTCAGGGGACCCACGCCTTGGCCTCCGCCGGAGGGCTTTTCTTCCCTCCCGTAAGCACAGGACGCATCCTTCATCCTTGCGGCTTGGCGGGCGGCCTCACTGACCACCTCCAGGTTGCACGTGGCTCCCCTGCCCCTTCTGGACGAGATCTGGGGTCCTCGGGCCACAGAGAGCTGCCCCTGGGCCGCCTCCTGCTCTCCCGGCTGAGCATACGGGTGGCCTGTGCTCAGCATTTTCGCTTATGGAACACGGGTAAACGGGCGACTCTGGAAGGATCCGGCGCAGGACAGAAACGTGAACGCTGGCGCTGATGCACCAAGGGCATGCTTACAACCAGGAGTTTTATCATTTCTAACTCGTCCACGAACGTAGTTTCTTGCCAGGCACTGCCGACAGTGATGAACAAAACAGGAACAACTTGGAGCCCTTGTGGAACCTACATTTTAGTGGCAATATAAATAACTCAAGTAAATCTTGTCAAATAAGACACGGTTCCCGGGGAGGGTAGAGCTGAGGAGAAGAACTGGGGGAGGTGGAGGTGGCAGCAGGGCGGCCCGGGGTGACAGCTGCTGAGTCAGCACGGCTGGAAGGACAGCAGACCCAGCCGACAGACCACGGATGGGGAGGCCAGTCCGTCGGGGCAAAGAGCACAGGCGAGATGTCAGGGTCCCCATGGGCCTGTCTGCGTGGGCCTGTTACAGAGAGGGCCGTACTTCAGGGAGAATGAAGGCAAACGTGAACGCGTTCAGCCTGGTTCTCAGAAAAGGAAAATGTCCCGGATGTGGGGGGATGGTGAGGAAAAGACAAGGAGGCGGTCACTCCCGGCGGGGTGGGGGGAACCCTTGGGAGCTGCAGTCCCCACTCTTAAGCTCATTACCGCTGCGGCCGCATCCCAGCCCGGCGCGCACAACACTAAGGGCTTCTCGGGAGCCCGGCCTCCGCTTCCCGCTCCGTCCTGCCTCGTGCGCCCGCCCGGGGACATGGGCCCCCAGTGAAGGACTTGGCTGCTAGCTCTGCTGCGGCAAAGAGAGTCCGAGGTGGGGGGTGGTTATTCCCAGTACGAGAAGGAAGTGGTGACGCAGTGCATGCCGGGGAGCCGCCCTCTTGGAAGTGTCTGAGCAGAGGGAATCCTCGGCCTGGGTCTCCTTCAGGTGCCCTTTGGAGACACCAGTGCGGACGCCTGTGTGGCGGGGATCGTGAGTGTCCCCCTGTCCCAGGGCACTGGCTCCGTGAGATCGCAGGTTGGCTCTGCACCCACTGACCGGAAAGGGCCACGGGGCACGTGTTAGGAAACAGCCCAGGCCAGTGGACAGAGGTGACAGGGACCCGCCAGACCCTGGCACCTGAGGTCACCAACCCGGGAGCCCTACCCTATCGCCCACAGCAAGCCCACCCTTTTGCCCTGGATCACTCTCTTCTCCTTATGCCCGCTCACAACTCTTAAGATGCTAACTAATGCAGAGCCCTCTGGGCTAAAGTCCCCAAAGTTGTCCATGATTTAGGGTGAATTCATTTAATCGGATTCTTTCTCTGGGCTGCCCTGCCCTAAGTGGTGGGGATTTCACAGCACAGAGGGAGGCTGGGGGTGAGACGGTGCCCCAGGCACCCTCGAGGCTGGGCTAAGGCCCCTGCCCGGTCAGCTTGTTAGTGTCCATGGCCTCCGAAGACTCGGAACAGCAGCGCGGGCTCGGGTGGCACTGTGGCTCACAGCATCCCTCCATCCCTCGAGGGATGACCATTGCAGGTAGATCTTGAGTTCTGAAGGCTCTGCTCTCTGGTCTATGAAAGGAAGTGCTGGGAGTACATTCCTCAAATGGCTACTTCAAGACTCAAAGAAATGATCCCCTCTGGCTGAGCACAGACCCCATGCCAGGGAATCCTGGGGACATGGATGCACGATGCCGCGTGACCGTCTGCCAGGCCAGCGAGGTGGGGTGGGGGGCCCTGGGGTGCACCCAGAGCTGCAGGCTGGGCCCCTGTCCCCCGGGAATCTGTGAGTATGGATGACGGTGAGGCCTGAGGTCAGCAGCCGGGCATTCCTCACCAGCACTGCACCCGCCTTGGCTGCCTGTCTGTCCTCTGCTGGGTCTGAGTCCTTCCGACCAGGAGCAGAGAAATCTCCCTTCCAGAGGAGCCAGCGCCCCCTCAAAGCCCACGCCTGGACTTCTGAGATACGAAGCTTTGAATAAGTCACTGAGGCACAATTTTTATCAAGGCTAAGATTCCGTCATCTTTCATGGGGATGAAAGACACACTGGCATTGTATGTTTTGTAAAGAATGGAAATATGCCGCCAGTGAAGCTGTAACATGCCACTGATGGGCAGTTGCATCCTGAGTTTGAGGATGTCGAAATGTTGGGGAAGAGAATTGGAGGAGGAGGGATGCTGCATCACTTTGGCTGGGCTGGATCCCCTCTCGAGGTACGTGTCACAGGCTTGGCAGGCAGACCAGTTTGAAAATGGATCAAACACTTTGGAACATTCCTTCCAGTAAATCCTTCTGTAAATGTGAGAACTTCTTTCTCTGTTAAGTTTTATCCACAGCAGTGGGAACAGCACCCCTGTGTAGGGCGGGAGGGGGACACACGGAATTTCTCCTGGGAATGAACAGTCTGGGCCCCAGGGTAACCCTGTTATGTCGCAGGCCCGAGGTTATGTGGCTGGATGTGACAGGTCAGACCTTCAGAAGTGACGCAGGGCTTGTGGCTCCAAAGGAATCTGCCAATCGGGGGTCCGGCAGCACCAGCTGTGGGGGGCTGGCTGGGGACCCCATCTCCGGACACTGGGTGCGTGACTAGACCACAGCCCGTTTCATCCAACTCCCTTGGCTGCCGCCACCCAAGAGTGGATTAGAAAGACTGACTAACTCGGGTGCCATCTGAGTCAGCGACCGGGTCCTGGAAGACCCCAGAAATCTTGGTTTCCTAGAACTTATTAATTTTCGGATGCTTATAGAACACACGCACACCACACAGACACACAGCTCACACTAACTGTCTTCAATGCCACGAACAGAATAAATGGTCTGTTTGCAGGGGAGAAGGGTGTTTCTGGAGATGGGAGGGTATCAGCATAGCAAAGAATCATCCTGAAGCCTCTTTGTTTTCTGTACCTCGAGGAGGATAAATCATATCTGCTTGGCATAAAATGTATTTTTTTATGAAAACAGAAGGGAAACCCTGTTGATGATCTAGTCATTGACGGGTTGTGGAAAGTATGAGAGTGAGAAAGAATCTTTGGAATCACACACACGCACACACACTACTCACTCATGAATTTGCAATCCGAGATTGCCCTCAGATTTCTTTCTCTTTTTTTTTTTTTTTTGCGGTACGCGGGCCTCTCACTGTTGTGGCCTCTCCCGTTGCGGAGGAGGACAGGCTCCGGACGCGCAGGCTCAGCGGCCATGGCTCACGGGCCCAGCCACTCTGCGGCATGTGGGATCTTCCTGGACCGGGGCACGAACCCGTGTCCCCTGCATCGGCAGGTGGACTCTCAACCACTGCGCCACCAGGGAAGCCCGATTTCTTTCTCTTGATAAAGAAGCTATTGCTTTTTTTCTGTATGCACAAACCTAAGAGAGGGATGGAAGGTACCAAATTACCTATTGTAGTTCAAATTATTTTCCCCTTTAACCATAACTTTATCAGAAAACGTACACTGAATATAAACCATATCGTAAGGAATGTCCAAGCTCACGTTTTTCACTTTTGCAAACAATTTATGTTAACCTGTGTTCTGCGTTTGCACCTGGGAATAAAATATTTCTCTCCAAGACCAAGCCTGAGACAAGGGAAACCCTTGAAATGGTGTTCTTGATGAGACCTCATCTGTGGCAGAAAGGCCCCAGAGTGACCCCAGTTAGATGCAAGCTGCTGCAGAGGACGGCCTTCCTGGGAAAGTAAACCTCAGAGAGAAAGTTACTCTGGCCTCCGAGTAGCCCCACCAGGGACCTGGGCCATGAAGTAGGTTTGCAGTCTCTTGGTGGGTTTTTACACAAGAACACTTTATCCATGTTGGTAAAATCCCAGTCTCTGGGGTCCCCTTTTTCGGGCTTTGAGCTCGTGGTGGGGGGAAGGGGAGGCAGTTATAGGGGTGGGTCCTGGCTGAGGGAGAGGGCAGCCTCTCCAGGAACAGTCTAGAAACTCTCGATTGCCAAGTTGCAGTGATCGGTCCACCTGAGTCTCCTCCTGGGGAAAGTGGCTGGGGGCGCCCTGTGTCTACCAGACTATAAGGCCCCTGCTCTCCCCTCGGCTTCTGTCTGGGGCTCTGAGCTTCTGCGTCCACTCGGGGTACCTAGGGGAGCAGTTCTGGGTAAATTCCCAGCTGTTGCCCCTAGAGCTTTTGATCCAGTAAGACTCACGTTTTTAATAAACACTGTGTATAACTCTGATATAGTTTGTCTAGTTCCCAAATTTGACACGTTTCCTTACATACAAGGAGCATCCCAAGGGAAGCAAGAAAAGAAAGTAGAGTCCAAATCAGTGTGCGTTTCTCCTTGTTAGCAAATCAGAAAAGGCAAGAGGAGGTATCTAACCATGGATTTCAATTCCTAGTGGTTTTCCTCTCCCGTCCGTCTCTAGCTAACGCGTCGGCGTTAAATTCATCAGTCCTTATGTTATTAGCCAATACGTTCACATTGGCCTTCACTCCAGAGAGGATTTCAAAGCCTCTCGCAAACCATATTGTACATAAGCTGAAATAAAACTGATGATAGAAGATTGGGAAAACTACAGCCTAAAAGTCAAAACTGCTCATTTGAAAAATGTTCACTGTTATGTTGAAACATTTCAACCTGATTCTCATACTTCATTCCCTCATAGAAATGGGTTCCTATGTACCCTTCACAATCATTCGTAGCATCTTTAACGTGACCTAAATGTTCTAAAGACTTTAAAAATTCAGAAGAACCAACTTTTGATAGAGAACTAACACATTATCAGGCAGAAAGCTGGAAAATAAAGATAAGTATAATGATTGAAGACAATCAACTTTAATATTTAGGTCTGCTTCCTTCCTTCATTGTGGACGTAGGTATAAATATCCATAAGGATAGATTGGATATATCAAAATTGAGATTATGCTACTATAAGTTTTTTTTTTTTTCAATTCTGCTTTACATGAAATGCTCAGAGTAGGTAAATTTATAGAGAAAGAAAGTAGATTAGCGATTGCCTGGGACTGGGGAGTCGGGCTGGGAGGTGAGGAGAGAAGGAAAATGACCGCTAATGGGCAAAAACTTTCTTATTAGAGTGAAAAAATGTTCTTAAATTATTGTGATGTTTGAGCCACTCTGTAAATCTATTAAAGACCATTGAATTGTACACTTTAATTGGGTGAACTTTATGATGTGTGAATCAATAAAGCTGTTTAAAATATTTCAGTTAGTGGCCTACCCAGATTTCACAAAATAAATTCCATATTTTCTTTGAAACTTTTTTATCACTTTATGTTGAAATGAATATCAGCATATGCTAGTTTGTTGTATAAATTTCACCCTGTAAGGGTGTTTGCTACTGTCCAGTTTGAAAACTTTACAAAGTATCTTAATAAAATGATATGTTCTTCCAGAAAAGAACATTTCCTGAATGAACATACATAACAAGAGATATGGACGCATCCGTCCATCCATCCAATAGCCATCCCCCCTCTAGTCACGGAGAACCCAGCTGTGAGCACAAGGCACTAGGCTCTACTGTCACCAGGTGATGTTGTCAGGGGCCATAGCGAGTGGAGGTGCAAACACCTGTCTCTCCAGCCACTCTTCTACCAGCCACTAAACTAATTTGTTACATAAAATATGACAAGCACCTTTGAAACGAAATGCTTGAGGCAGGTATAGAGTCATAGAATTTCAAAAGGTCCATAGCAATTTCTGTAATTCTATCATTTTGTGGACATGAGAACTGACCCACGGGAGTTCAGTGGTTTGATTGAGGGAGCAAGTATGTCGCCAAATGGAAACTTCTAAAACGCACAAATTCAGGTATACAACCCACAAAAAAAAGCATTTTTCCCTCTGGAGGCATATATAAAAGTCAGAGTTTTGGGAGAGTCCCAAACATTGGTACTTTTATTCTTTTCCAAAGGCCGTTAAAAATGTGTAAGTATATAGTTATTTCTTCCCTTTGCTAAGACTTATAAAAAATAAATTCCAAAATCAAGAGTGGTGTTTTTCTGAGCATGGTTTTGATTCCTTCGTCAGGCCATATTTTTGGTTTATAAAATACAGTCACCGTAACCACATTCTTCTCAAAAAGAGTAGGTGGTGGAGGCTTTGGAGTTCCCTGTCCTCCGCGCTGCCAATGTCATTAACTTGCTAAACTTGAATTTCTGCTTCACTCAGAATCTTTAATTACTCCCTGCCTCTCCCAACCCCTTCATTATTACGAGCAATTAACTTGCAGAGGTAACGTCATCTTCTTGACATCTGGAAGATATTACCACTTGCCTCCTTTCTCCAAACCAAACCCCAGTCCGAGGCTGAGCGGGACCCCAGCACCAGCATCTGTGAGGGTAGGACGTCCGGCCCAGGGTCGCTGGGTCACTCCCAGACTGAGGACAGTCACCCGACCTCGTCGCCTCGGTCCCTCACCCGTCAAACCAGAGATTCTGCTGTATCTGTGTTTCTCAGCCCCGGATACTCAAGCTTGGGGGTATGTGAAGACACTAAGGAATACACTAAATGGTCTTCCTGGAAAGTCATTATTTGGTAGAAACGGAAAATATTATTATTTCATTAAAGCAATCAGAGTTATGAAAGAGTAGAATGTCAAACTTACAAAAGTATTAAAGCCAAAGTATGACCTTTCGAAAAAATATGTCCTATATTCAGTGAAAAGTTCTGGTTAAAGCAGAGCCCCCTTGGCCCAGGCCCTGGGGTGGGATGCTGTGAGCACAGTGGTGGCTGGTATTCTCGGCGCTAAAGCCCAAAGATGCTGCAAAGACAGGATAAGCCTGGAACAGAGGCCCTAAAGAAGGCCTTCATTTCATTAGAGAACAATCGCCCCCAGAGAGCCTGAAAGGCATTAGTCGCCTTTTTATTAAGCTGAGATCTGGGTTCCCATCCAAGGGCGAAGCCCCTCCCGCTGAGAGGTCCTCACCCACACACTCAGGCTCACTTTCTTCCAGTCCTGCTGCTGGGACCTCAGGGGTCTCCACGCCCAGCCTGTGGGCTGCCACCCCCATGGCAGCCCCAGGAGGCTCCCCACACCTGCCCGCCCCGCTTCAGACCCTGGAGGTGCCTTCAAGGTCATGCTCTGGCCTCTTCCTCTCCAATCTGTTTGCTTTTATTTTGCACATCAGTCTGTACATTTTTGTTCCTTCTAAACTTTGCTATGATAATACTACATACCATCATGCCCTATTTTTCATAAGGTTTTTCTTATACTGATGGCAAGGGCCCTGTAAATATTACTTTTAGTCACTGTGTCGCATTCCATTGTATGTTGTGAGGGGTTTTTTTCCAAAGATGTTCACAACAGTTTCTCCCCCTCCTTTGCAGTGAGACTGTGGCCCTCCCCCTTCAAGGGGCTGGGTAGGCATCTATTTTATTCCCCAGGAATTTGGGCTGCCTTGGGACTGGTAGGAGGTGGTGGAGGTGATGCCAGGAGACTCCAGGGCTCCAGGAAGCCCAGCCCCTCTGCTCCCACCTCCAGTGCCCTGGAGGGCCGAGATCGAAAGTTCCCAGCCCCCAGCCAGCACTGCTGGCCAGGCATCTGTGTAAGGTCCCCTGGGACCCTCCAGCTAGTCCAACCTCCCAGTGCAGAATGAGCCACGTGGGTGAACCCAGGTGACACGGCCAAGAGGCCGCCTGCTGACCACGGAATCGTGAGAAACAGTGAATAACTGTTGTTTTCAGCCACCGTGTTTGGGCTGCTTCGTGGTGCAGGAAAGCCTCACTGGCTTTAACGGGAAAATGGTGAACGTGACAAATTTACGATCGCACCGCAGCAGATGCTAGGAAGTGTTCGCCCTGGCCGAGCCCTGGGATTAGCTGATGGTGGTGATGTGGGTGCAGAGACCTAACAGGAACAGAAGATGGTGAGGCACGTGCTTGTGGTCGAGTCACGTAGAAGAGCGTCATCTCACCGCAAAGCCAGGAAAACAAAGCTCGATGTCCTTGAGCAACGTCGGGAATGTTCAAGAACCCGGGCACTGTCGCCGGAGAGACACAAGCCTGACTCCTTTCTCTGCCACTAATCAAGTCAGCTACTCGGACTCAGTCTCTCACTGTGCTCGTCTGCAGGATGGAAACAACATCAAATGACAGTATCGTCGTGAGGGTCCGTTGAGAGACCACGTGTGAAATGCCCCCCTCGTTCCTGGCACGCAGCTCGCTTTGTGGATGATGGGTCCCCAGCCAGGGCCACACGGCTGGTGGGTGAAGCGAGGGCCCTGTCTCTTCCCCATCTGACTCCAGAGGTTTTGCTCTCGCTACTGTATTTCACTTTTTACTCCTAATGCTCAGCCTGGAAAACGGTGAGGAACAGATTTTCTCCTGTGTCTGTTCATACTCATGTATTCAATCCGTTTTGATAGAGCACCTACTAAGCGCCGGGCACCCAACTCTCCTCCCAGATAACATGATGAGGCAATACAACATGAGGGTCCGTGGGGGACAGGTGTCGATAGAACAGACCACAGACGTGAACGTGATTGTCAACCATACTCGGTGCTGGAAGGACAGGACGGTCTCCCAGGAAGCTGAGGAGAAAGGATGCTTGGCCTGGGCCAGGCAGGGGACTGACGCGCAGGGGAGCTTCTGGAGGAAGTGCCATCTGCACTGAGATCTCAGGAACAAAGAGGTCTTAACCAGGTAAAGGGTGTGATGGGACAAGCGGGGACGATTCAAGTCAGAGGGACAGCGAGTTTGAAGATCCTAGTCAGAAGGAACTTGGAACTTTGTGCAGGAGCTGGAGGAAAGTTCACGCGGCTGGGGGCAGAGAGCAAAGGGCGGCTGCTCTGAGGGTGTGGGAGGGGGCAGGGCCAGGCCCTGGGGGCTCTGGGGCCACACTAGAGACCACAAGCTTCATCTCACAGAGAGGGAAGGTCTTGAGGAATTCCCAGCGGGGTAGTGACATTAACGTGGTGGTGGTATCTGGGGAGGCTGCCAGCACCTTGGGTCTCCAAGAAACAGCAGATGACCTGTTAGTGATGTTGGATGTGACCTCGGGAGATAAGATGTGCCAGCAACTCACGCGGTACGGGCTGAGGTTGGGCCGTTCTGCTCTAGCACCTGATACAGGCACAGAGGAAGGATTTGTTCAACAAAGGAATGAGTAAATAAACAATTATTTAATGGTAAACTTTCCAGCACCTTGCTAGGCTGGCCAGGAAGGCATCTGAGCTGATGCCTTAGGTTATATCAAGAGGGGGCAATGCCCGCGGCCTGAGGTTAGGGACAGGCTGATGTGCCCAGGGGCAGCGAGAGAAATGGGGGTGTCTCGCAGCCAGAGTCCCCAGAACTCTCCAGTTGCCTCTGGCCTCTATTTTGTACACTGGCAGCTAAGTCTCCGTTGAACATCTGTTTACAAGGTGTTTACAGATCCTGAGATGAAAATCATCGCGAAGACGCTGGAAGCTCTTGATACCCCTTCTCTTTCTGGGTTGGGCGCCTCTGATGCTCTTTCCAACCCTGACCCCATCTTCTTCAATGAGGGTCGCTGTCGTGTGAAAGACCCACTTATTGCTTAAAAAATAGTCATGTCTTGTTTTCAATGCCAATTCTTGTATGGGAAATAAAGGAAGGGGCCTTTTTCAAAACTCTTTTGCACGTTTTCCTTCGAGAAGCCACACTTTTCCTTGCTTCCCATATGAGATCAAGTGTACAGACAGGGAAACAGGCAGATGGACTTTACGGGGAGAAACCTACTAAAATAAACACAGCTCTTTCTACTCTATATTTTAAAGATTCGTCCATGTAATTCAAGGGCCATCATTTAGAAGCAGACCCGCTGGAGGCCACATAGCACGAAGGCCTGGCAGCTCCACAGTTAGTCTTCCTCTAAGAGCAGGTTGGACTAAGGCTGCGTCGGAAGACACTTGCATTTCTCTCTGAAATCCATTCTTTCGCTAATGAAATGGGTGAAGAGTTTAAAGTCAGCACTTAACGATATTCTGGAATGTTCTCTTAAAAGAAAAAAGACACTTGGAAAATGCTCCCAGGGCTTCAAAGACCTAAGTGTAGGGCCAAGAGGACTAGGAAAGGGCCTCCCCTGAGTAACACGGAGCTGAGGACCTTCCCTTTGAGTTTGTAATTTAACCTAAGAGAAAGAGAAGCAAAGAACAGCTTTATTTCAGCATTAAGCATTGGCATTCACCAAGTGTTTGTTAATAATAATGACTGATTTATGCCAGACCCCCTTTGGAGCAAATTGTCCCTGATCCAAATTTCACAATGAGCCCAAGGATTCCAGGGCCCTGGCAGGAAGCTCGAAGGGATTGGAACAACTCACACATCACGCAACTGCCCACCCCCAGTGTGTTTTCTCCCACCCCTCCGCCTCCCTCACATCCAGTGGGGTGCCCTTTGGAGGCCCTCTTCCCCATCTCCTTAGTTAATAATGGGGTGTTGCTTCATCTCACCTGTGACAGGCTTTCTGCGTCTCCTTCACAAGATAAACCAGGTTCTAGCTGGGTTCTTCCTCCTGAGAGCATGAACTAGGACAGCCTTT
>NW_020175053.1:3976730-4169521 GCF_003031525.2 Neophocaena asiaeorientalis asiaeorientalis
GGGGGTGGGGGGGAGGGGTGGATTGGGAGTTTGGGGTTAGCAGATGCAAACTAGTGTATATAGGATGCATAAACCACAAGGTCCTACTGTACAGCACAGGGACCTATATTCAATATCCTGTGATAAACCATAATGGAAAGGAATATGAAAAAGAATACGTATAACTGAATCACTTTGCTGTACAGCAGAAATTAGCCCCACATTGTAAATCATCTATACTTCAATACAACTTTTAAAAAAGGAAAAGAAAGGACAGGACTCGGCAGCTGCTGCAGTGACCAGGCGATGGCGGGAAGGCTGGTTACTTCTCCGAGTCCCTTCTCCTCTGTAAGAGAGTGCAGGGCCCTGCCCTTGGGCCACTTCTCATCCTTCTTCTCTGCAGCAAAGGGGATACTCACCCACTTCCAGCCCTGATCACCTGGTGTGTGTCCAGCCCTTGGGATAATATCATCACCCAGCACATTTTCCCAAGTTTGCAGGTGAGCGAAGAGGCCACAGGTTCTGCACGTTTACATCTCTCAAAGATAAATCCAGGGTCACGAGCGCCTGGCTTGACCAGGCTGCACCACGTTCACAGGGACCCAGACCCAGGGTGAGGGGGTGCCCAGGCTCTAACGCCCCCTCGCCGGCTGGAATCAGATTCTCGTCGCTCGGCTTGTCAGACAGCGGTGGGTATTGCCAGCCTCAGTGCCTTTTCTGCCCCGAACACATCTGCCAACCCACACAGCTGTTCACACCATCCTGACTACCTGCCAACGTCTGCCAGAGCGGGAGGGGCCGGACGGCTCTGCTCACAGGTACCATGCAGAGAAAGATGCTGTGTTGTTTGTGTCGTGTTATTTGAACTTACTTTCAATAACTTTCAATTCACTTGCAGTAATTTTACTGAGCTCTGTTGTGTATTAACATACGTGGGAGAAAGAGATTACTAACAGCCAAGGAGAAGGAATTTCATTTTTTACAGATGTGGTTCGATTTCTTTCCAATAAGAGCACGGCTCCACATCCCCCATTGCAGTCCGCAAATGTATTCAACCAACCGGGCCCCTCGTGTGGGGCTGGCACTCAATGGGACCCTGAAGACTCAGAAGTGAGGAACAAGATGTGGTCCTGCCCTCAGGGAGCTTCCGACAGCTGAGAGCAGAGACCGCCAAGTAAAATACGAAGAAAATACAACTTCAGTTCTGTTCTGTTTTTGATTTCAGTGTTGGCTACATAGGTGTGTTCCATTAGTGACAATTCAATGAATTGTATCATCAGAAAGCTAAAAACACTTTTAAAAATCGAATGACTCAATCCAACATATGCCTGTATACAAGGGAAACAGACATTTTCCCAGGCTCTGAAGATCGTCCCCCTAAAACCACCTTCCACCTGGGGAGGGGCGTCTGACCCTGGGCAGAGTTCTTCTCACCAAGATGAAGGGTTGGGGGCATCTCACCTGGTGCAGAAGCTGCCCTGGATGGATGCCCAGGTGAGTCCAATCAAAGCAGCAGGTATCCTGCCATGGTTCAGGGCCAGATCAGAGCCTTAGGACTGGGGCAAAGGTCAGACGGTGGTGAGAAGTTCCTGGTGTGGCTGGTGCAGCGTGTACCGCTGTGTCGTCGGCAGGAGCTCCTTCTAGCCGTGACAGGATCCCAAACAGAGACTGCGGGGTATGGAGGGGTGTCTGGCTGCCATGGACCAGTGACAAAAAGCGAAGGAGACAAAGGTCTAAACCAAGAGGCTGAGGACATGGGAGAGGACGAGGCAGGTAAAGCAAACAGGCAGATGACAGAGCGACGATGATCCCAAACTCCCTCGGGGAGGCCGACACTGCTGCTTCCAGCCAAGGTAGACCAGCAGAGCTGGGGTTCACGCCCTGCAGAAATCCTTAAAACACTGAGCAAAACATCCGAAATGACGGTATTCAGACATTACTCCAGAGGCAGCACTGAGAGGCGAGAGAGGGGATATACGAACAGACCAGAGCCTGTCTAGGTATGAAAACAGAACTCCAGCCCACGTCCTGCAGGCACCAGCCCGGGAAGTAAGACCACCCCCTCTAGCAACCAGTCCAGGAGGCCAAACCATAATTCCTATGACACTTGGCTCCAAATGTCCAGGACTTGGTTAATAACTGACAGTTTCCCTAATTTTCACCTCCAGCTTAGGACCATGCAGAGGAAGGGAGTGATGTTCTCCTAACCAACCAGACAACACAGTCCGGTCCTAGAGAGCTTGCCTGCAGCGTCCCACGCCCGCAGCCCCGAGGCAGGGCGTTTGCTGGTTCTCCTTTGGTGGTCTTCACTGATTTCCATGTAGGGGAATGGTGAGGTGAGCCTGTGACCACCCAGCTCACTGCCTGCAGACGTTCCAGGCCACAGCTCCGGGAGGGCAACTCGGTGGACGCCGGAGGTGCCCAGAGCGGAGCAGCCAGAGTGAGACCGGCTGGCTGGAATTGATGGAGCAGAATCTGGGGGAGGAGGGAGCTGCACGGACAGAGACCAACCTCGGCTACAGGGTCAGCCAGTTAGCACAGGGGCAGCTGGAGCTCCTCGCCCTGGGGAATCTGAGAGACGTGGAGGGCATACCTCAGAGTTTCCCTGGTCAGAGGGGCTAGGAATCCAGAGTATTTACTCCCCGTCTCCCCATCCACCAGGGGCTAGGGCTGCTTCGTAAACATCAACCCTCCAGCATCTCTGACTTACTCTCCTCCCGGGGTAGGAAAAAGAACCCTAGAGGGAGGGTCACAGTTGGGGTAAGGGTAAAGCACTGACAATGCTGCATTACTTTTCCATTTCTAATTTGCAAAGAGTTATATATATTTTTTTCACAGACTGGTAATGAACTTTTTAAAATGTATTTTATACATCTATTGATATGATCGTGGTTTTTTCTCTTTTAGTCTATTGATGTAGTGAATGACTGATTCATTTTCAAATGTTGAACCAACCCTGCCTCCCAGAACAAACCCCAGTTGTTTTTGGCGGATGATCATTTTTATACGTTGCTAATATTCATTATTGATTTCAAAGTATTCCGTATACCGTAAACATACATGATTTAAGGTAACCACTAACACTTTATTTAGGGTTTTTGCATCTTTGCTTATGAGGATGACTGGCCTAAAATTTTCTTTCTTTTTAGTGGGCTTGTCAGGTTTTGTTATTAGTTCTTCTGGGTTCATAAAGTGAGCTAGGAAGTAGGCCCCTCTTTATATTTTCTGGAAAAGTTTACGTAAGATTGATGAGAAGAATATGCCAGTAAATCCGCCTGGGCCTGGAGATTTGGGGAATGTGTTTAATTACAAATTCAAGTTCTTTGCTAAAAATAGTACTATTCTGGTTTTCTACTGCTTCTAGAATCTGCTTTTGGCAAGTGGTATTTTTCAAGTCATATTATCTAAGTTGAAAAATATGTGTAAAGTGAAGGTTGGCAAGATATCAAAGATAACTGAATTTAATTATTAGCGCAATTGTCTGAGTGATCTGTTGATGGGCTGGTGATGTTTGCCAGAGCGAAACAATAAAGACTCATGTAATTAATAAATCATTATACATTTATTTCCTGAAATTTATTTCCTTGCCTTCCTTCTAATGGAGTCACTAGCTATGTCTTCATAACTGAAATTTTTATGTAATTTGTGTTCTGTTGTCAGTAATGCTAAATGAAGCAAACTTTCTTAAGTCATTGTGGCTGTTACACTGACTTTAATTTCAATTTGGAGAAACTATTTTGCCAAGAGAATAGCAACTGGAATGTCAACAAAAATGTTAGAGAGATTCTTAGATTCAGATGAACCGAAAATGTGACATATCATGATGTATATACATCATAACGGGTTATTTGAGAAAAATTGTCTTCATCACAGAAAATCTTACAAAATATTTTAACTTTATTATATCAATTGCTATAATTTATGTTATGATTTCACCACTGATATCCACACAGTATTTCAGCTTTTCTTCTTCCAAATTTTAAAATTCTAGGTTATTATGAAGAAAGTTGAAAATAGCTGTTATACTGCTCAATTTCTTTAAATCTCTTTAATTAAGATCATATTATAGCTTTTGGTCTTTAATGGCCAGAATATTGTCTCTATAGAAATCGGGTTTGGGATTCTTTGTATGTGAATCTTTTCCTTTTTAGTGATTTAAAAATCTCTCTTATAGTTTACTGGAATTCCACTTTTATTGCAGATTTCACATGAAATTTCTTTTTTTCCAGCAATTTATCATGAATAGCTTCAGAGACAGCAAATCTGAAAGACTTTCCAGTAGACACGTTATACCTACCACCTGGTCTCTACCTTTGACATTTTACTGTCATTTCTTCATCCATCCATCTGTTCACCCACTTATACATACAGTAATTCATCTTCTTTCTGATGCATTTCCCCTAAATACTTCATCACATGAAATTTCCTGGGATTTTAAGAACATATTTTCTCCAAAAATTAACAGTTTCACTGCTTCTAAAAGTGAAATGTCAATAGCTAAAGCTAAATCTGTTAAGATAACATTATATTCATAGTAGGAAATGGTTCACATTCACAGTAATTATAACTGTATCACAATTTAAAATTCAATTCATTTTATCCAAAGATCACAATGAGCTTTCTCTTTGATGGTATTCTATAATTTTCTTAACTCTTCTAGTGTGTGCCATGTCATTTCTCAATGAAATCTAATTTTTAAAGCATTCTGTTGGCATTCCCATCATGTACCCCAAAGTGGCCATACGGTCATATTTTATGTGTTTCATAGGAACGTTCCTTTCGGGGAAGATGCAAAAAAGTCTCATAGATAATCAGTGTGTGTATCTGAAGAATGACATTAACACCCTCACCGTTGAGGTCACAGCCCCTTGGTTCAAATTCATGCTAGAGCTCTTGTACTGGCACAAGAATCCTTTTGGATTTCTGGTCAGAATTCTGGTTACACCTTTTCCATTACCAACCTGTGACTCCTTATCCCCACAGGCTCTCCTAGAAAGGGTTTTAAATCAGTACTTAATGTTAAAAGTTATTTTTTCAGTTATTGATTTAAGTCAAACCTGTACTTCCCATAACAGGTCTAAAACCAGTGAGCTGCTCACAAATCGCAATTTCCTTGTTTTTGTTCTGCTGGCAGTTCAACATGTGTAATAAATATTAGTTGTTCAATGTGACTTTTTCTCAGATACAACCTAGTTGAAACAAGTAATCCTTAATTTTCTTATTATTATGCATGTTTTTTTCTTTCACTTTATCACTGCTTAAATTACTAATCTTATTTTGAATTCTCCCTCCTACAGATTCATCATTTGTTTTATTATTTTTATCTGTCTTTCATGTTTACCATTCTAGAATCAAATTCTGAAATTGCTCCTACTAAATCTGTGAATGCCTTATTATATTCTTTACATATTGTGCTGTTAATGCCTTAAAAAGCAATGTTACATGACTATAATACCCAAAGTAATCTACAGATTCAATGCAATCCCTATCAAAAGAACTATAAAAAGAAACGAAACTGAGTTATTTTTAGTGAGGTGGATGCACCTAGAGTCTGTCATAGAGTAAAGTAAGTCAGAAAGAGAAAAACAAATACTGTATGCTAACACACACATATATATATGGAATCTAAAAAAAAAATAAAAGGTTCTGAAGAACCTAGGGGCAGGTCAGGAATAAAGATGCAGACATAGAGAATGGATTCAAGGACATGGGGAGGGGGAAGGGTAAGCTGGGACAAAGTGAGAGAGTGACATGGACATATATACGCTACCAAATGTAAAATAGATAGCTAGTGGGAAGCAGCCACATAGCACTGGGAGATCACCTCTGTGCTCTGTGACCACCTAGAGGGGTGGGATAGGGAGGGTGGGAGGGAGGCACAGAAGGGAGGAGATATGGTGATATATGTGTATGTATAGCTGATTCACTTTGTTATAAAGCAGAAACTAACACACCATTGTATAGCAATTATACTCCAAAAGAGATGTTTAAGAAAAAAAAGCAATGTTACACTTGGTTAAATACTGGACACATTTATTTCCTAAGAATACCACACCAGTGTTCTCTGCTAGTGTTTTCTTGTCATTGTTGAATACTCTTGTTTACTCCTTAATCAGCTTTATTAAAAAATTATACGTATGGCATGTGCAATTTCTTTTGTTATACAAATGACATTTCATGCTATTTTAATCAAGAATCTAAGTTTTCCCAGTACAAATACAATGATTAACCAAAGCTAATCCTGAAGATTGGTTCTAAAACATTGGTTCTAAAACATAAAATAAAACATTTTTTATTGAGATACAGTTGGCATATAACATTATATAAATTTCAGGTGTACAACATAATGATTCAATGTTTGTATATATTGTGAAATGAGCACCGCAATAAGTTGAGCTAACATCTGTCACCATACAAAGTTACAAAAAAATTTTTTTTCCTTGTGATGAGGATTTTTTTTTTTTGCGGTACGTGGGCCTTTCACTGTTGTAGCCTCTCCCGTTGCGAAGCACAGGCTCCGGACGCGCAGGCTCAGCGGCCATGGCTCACGGGCCCAGCCGCTCCGCAACATGTGGGATCTTCCAGGACCGGGGCACGAACCCGTGTCCCCTGCATCGGCAGGCAGGACTCGCAACCACTGCGTCACCAGGGAAGCCCGATGAGGACTTCTAAGATCTACTCTCTTAGCAACTTTCAAACATATACGATGATATTGTTAAGTATGGTCACCGTGATGTACATTACACCCCCAGGACTGACTTATTCTGTAACTGGAAGTTTATGCTTTTCTGGCTGCTTTCACTCATTTGAACCCCAACACCCCCCACCCCAACTGGCTATAAAATATTTTGACTGAGGCTATAAAATGCTTTCTTTGAACCAACCATATAAAAACTACATTTTTTTCCCCTCCACTTAAGAAATTTTGGTACAAATGGAAATCCTAAGATTTCTTCCATGTCCAACCAATGGAAAGTCATAATTAATCTGAGTGGATTGTATTTTGCTGGAAGCATTCTCACACTGTCAGGTGGATTTAATGGCCGTTATCCAGGATCATCATTCAATAAATACGGTAAAGCTCCTCAGACCGCAGCTCTCCATTCTAACATGCCAGTTTTTAATCTCAATGATTACAACAGGTCAAAGTTGTAATTACTGCCTTCAGGTTGACTTGTGTGTCATTCAAAATCAGTAATTGCATCTTCATTTAGGAAGATGGTAAAGTCATAGGGATTTCTTGTGACTTTATCAACTTGTGAATTTGATGAGGATAATTTTATTTCTCATGTTTGTTGTTTTCATACAAAATTAAATATTCACAAATTAAAAACGTCTAACGTTTTATCCATATTTTATGAGTCATGGTTAACAGAAACCTGCTTATTTTTATTCTTTCCAGTTTTTAAACATTTAAGCAGATTATGTTTTTGAAACTGTTCTTTATTCTTTTCTTTCTGAGCTCTACTTTTGCATTTTTATTTCCATTATGACCTCTATTTGTACTCATTTCCTCTTACCTAATACGAAGGGTTAAAAATGTAATTGTTTTCAAATGTGAGTTATTTTCATCAATATATGTGTGTACATAAATTAAGGTAAATGAAAAAAAATTGTGAGGTTATTTCGTATATATTTTCCCAAAAGTTATTTTTTCTAAAATATTCAAAATGATTCATTAAAATCTAAAATAAGATACAAATTATAATTAGTTGTCATTAATAAATGCTAATATTCTAAATCAAATGTGTTAAGTTTATATTTTATGAAATTTAAATAAATGTTATTAAATATTCTTATGTATCTAGGATTTAATGTTATCTGCTTGCTAGTGTTATATTTAGATCAACATAAGGTCTATTAATCATTCCAGAGTTGTTAGACCCCATGCTAAAATATGTTGCTCCAGAAGATAGGAAATTTGTTTTACAAAGTTAGTATCTTGATACCACAATCCAAAAAAGACCACAAAATAAGAGAAAATTATAGGCTAAATTCATTTATGGACCTACATGCAATAATCACAAATAAAGTATTTAACAGTTCAAATTGCACATACTCACTGAGTTCCAGGCAGTTTGAATGGGAATAAAGCATACACCTAGGCCCATCTTACGCTGAGGAAAAATAGAATATATGACAAACTTCCAGACTGGAAAATTATGTATTTGCAAAGTATAAAGAACCAGAATTGCAGCAGAGATTTTCTTTTACATGGCTGGGGTGCTGGGTGATGGTAGGATAATATCTACAGACGAGAAAGAGTTAAGCACTGCGACTGTGTCCTACGCTCCGGGCCTCAACAGGCTGCAATCAGGGTGACGGCCAGGGCTGCAGTCTTGTCTGAAGCCTGGGGTCCTCTGCCAGCTCACGGGTTGTTGGCAGAAGTCGGCTGCTTCAAGCTGTAGGAATGAAGTGCTTGGGTCCGAGGGCCTCATGGCTCTCCCCACAATGTGGAGGATCCAGCTAGCAGGTCCACAGACGCCTCACCTACAGAAGCTAGGAGCTCATAAATTTATGGTGATTTAGTTTGCCGAAATAGAAAATGAATGAATATGTTTACTGCATTCAGTTCTCGTCTTTCGAAGGTCAAAGTTCCTGCTGTTTCTGCCTGCTTTTGGTAGCTCTCCAGTAGCTTCTAGTTGTGACTTTTCTTTTCTTTTGGCAGTATTTTGTGCAGATTTTGTATGTTATCTGTAGGAGGGCTCATCCGGCTAAACTTCTAGTCGTTGCTAGAAGACGAAACTAACTTTCAACACGTCCATATTTACCTTGATTCTAGAATCAAGGTAAATTCTAGAATTTGATTCTAGAATTCTAGAAAATTGATTCTAGAATCAAAGCTCTTTTTCAATAGAAAAAGAATCCTTAGTGAACAGAAGGTAAAACTAAATATTTGTTTTCAACCTTGTTGACCTTGAGAGTATAAGAGAATTGGAGGTCCAACAGGCACCCCTCAGAAAAGAAACACAGAGTCGGTCTGGAACTTGACCCCTGCCCTAATGCTGCCTGAATGCTGACCCTGGAGTTTGGTTTTGCTGCAGGAGAGTAAACAGTTAACTGTGGTGAGCATTGCAATCTGCTCAGCTAGGACTTCCCTCCTCCTTATTTTTCTCCTACTTCCCATAAACCGTCCCTTGAGAACCGTTTCAGCAGGAACATGATCAGAGCATCCTATGAAATGGCAGTGCCGGGGTTAGTGAAGCACTTAGGAAATATGGTTTCCCAACAATATCTTGGGAACAAATAGGTCAGATGCAATTTTTATGTGTGATGTTCTATTGTTTTGTAGGAGAGGATCTTATGTTTGCCAATGTTTCCAATGGCTAAAAGAACAAATAAGACCAGTCCACATAAACCAGCCTTAGGGGTTTCACAGACACACATACGCACTGCGTGGTGACTGCCCGGAACAAAGATACCTGGCGAGGAGAGGGTCCAAGTAAAGAAAAGGGCAAGTCCAGAGACATGCCCGGGGTTTGGCTTCCTGTTGTTATTTGTGTGTGGACCCAATGCTCCGGAAATCTGCTGGGAAGTTCCCCCCACCCCGCCCTGATCTCTTCCAATCATGCAGAACTTAACGAGTCCTCAAAGGGAAACGACTTCCATTTCGGCCTGTAGAGCAATTGTTTATAGCTGGGTTTGCAAAGAAGAATCTGGAATTATTTATTGGTAATTTGCACATTACTAAGTAACAGATGGTCTGCAAAAGAGAATTTCTTTTGCAACTTAAAAAATGGTTGGATTTCAAGTGCCTCCCGTGGAAGGCGTCTCATGTTGCATGAAAAGTCCTTCCGAGGCCAGGCAAGGACCCCGAAGATCACAGAGGTGTGTTCAAAACCCCGGGAGCCTCTGCCGGGGACTTGGGGCGGTTCCGTCTTTGTCTGGGTGATCGCTTGCATGAGTCTCCTGGTGACACATGAGGACAGTGACACACTAGCGAGGTTCAGGATCGTGTTTCTCCAAAACAACTGAGTAACAATAATGACAACAGTTTCATGTGAATTCTGCGGATATGCTGCACCCAGTGTCCTAACACAAAAAAGAGAAGAGAAGCTGGGAGAGGGGAGGGGAGGGGAGGGGAGGGGAGGGAGGAGAGGAGCGAAGGGGAGGCCCCGGGACCTGGATATCAGGGCAGCTGCCTAAACACTCTGGGGGAGGCGCTGCTCCCCAAACCCACGTTCCTGTGCCCATATGTCTGATGTGCGACGTCCTCTGGGGCACCCTCAGGAAGCCCCAATGCTGCGTGTCCCCTGGAGTGTTGCTGCCCCCTTAGGAGAAGCCGGGTGAGTCCAGGCCTCCAGCCACGTGCCCTGGGGCCCCTGGAGCCTGGGGCTCTGAGAGGATGACTGGGAAGGTGACAGGGCCAGCTGGAGGATGTCCCCACGCTGGTGGGGGGGACGTGGAGGTGGCCACCCAGCCCCACTGATGCCTGAGACGTGGGGGCCCTTTCTTTCCTGGAGGAGGAACCGGCCCCGCTGCCTCCTGCCCAGGTTTGGGCCTGGCGGGTAGGGGCTGTGCTGGGGGATCTGGAAGGTTGAGGACGGGCCAGGCCCATTTTCTGTCCTCAGAGTGAGGACAACAGGGCAGGGTGAGCTGACTGAACCAGGAGCGCTTAAGGGCTTAACAGTGAACTAGGCCAGATTGTTCTCTTCTCAGAAGAAAGACAGGCGATGCTGACCTAAAATCCTGGATTATCGACCGCTGGCAAGAGGCCCACTGGGGCCCTTTTTAGGCTACAGCACTTCAGACACCAAAAGGAGGGAAGCCTGAGGTGGTTCTAAACGCCCTTCCAGGGCTGCTCCACTTTCCAGAAGGAATTTGGGTGGGAATTCACCCTGTTGAAACGACTTGGATTCTGAGGCCCAGTCTGACCTTGGTATGTGCTGTGCTCCCAGAAGGCCAGTTCTTCAATAATAACTTACCAGCTTCTGTTGGTAGAATGTTGTTAGTATTCGAAAGACTTCTCTGTCCACTGTTTCACTGTCTTTTATATCATTTAGTCTTTAAAAAATGTTTCCAGAACGCATTTATAAAATTATTACCAAACGGAAAAGAGGTACAAAGCAGCAGAAGATCAATACGGCGATGCTGGGCATTCTTCCAGAGGTACGTCCAAAGTGAGAAAATGAAAAAGGAAAAGGAAAAATGTATAGGAAGGAAGGACGGAAAGGAAGGAAGGAAGGGAGGAAGGAAAGAAGGAAGGAAGGAAGGAAGGAAGGAAGGAAGGAAGGAAGGAAGGAAGGAGAAAAAGTCCCCAAGCCGTGTTCTCCGATTCTGTTTATCAAATGGGAGGTAAGTCGCTCCGGCTGCATCAGCCCCGTGAGCTGAGGTAAGATGAGGCAAGAGGGACCCGGAGCAGAAGAGGGACTTACCCGAGGTGACCACATTCCTTGGGGACGCAGCCGCCTGAGGGCCCAGGCCCATAGTCCTGGTGCTGCTGTATCGGGAAGAGATGCCCCGAGCAGGCAAGAGGAAGCAGGTGACATTGTCTCTCGAGGAGGCTCCATGTCTGAGAACATGAAGAAAGCATCCTCCACGTGCCTGGGTGTTGAGCTCAGGGCTTCAGGCCCACTGCAGATGCAGTGACAAGCAGGTCAGCTTTAATCAGGGGCTGATGTCATGACCCCAGTCCTGTGGTTTTAATCGAGGGGGCGTCCAAGGGAGAAATAGTGAGACCCCTGCCTCATGCCGTCAAGCTCCCCGTGGCTCACTTTCTCAGTACATTGCCCTTCCTGGCCTCTGCTCAGGCCACGTTCAGCGGCTCCTGACCACTTGGCTCCGTGGCTGGGTCCCGTGTCACCCACCCCGCCGGCTCCCGCCAGCGTATCCCTCCATGACCACCCCAGCACGGCCAGTGGCCCGCATCCTCCTCTTCGCCTCACCCTGCGGCCGGGTCTCCTTCCCAAGTCCCTCCAGAGTGTGGCTGCAGATTTGTCCAAATCGAGGGTCACCCTAGCCCTTCCCCGTTTCCCGTGTGCATGCACAGGACGCAGCTGCCAGGAGGGCTGTTAATTCTGTCCCTCATTATCAACTCTGGTAAACAGAAAGGAGGCTTGACTGGGCACAGAGGAATTTAAACTGTTAGCGCAAGTGGAGGTTTGGGGATTATCTGTGGATTTCCTTTATTTGTTCTCTTTCCTCCTTTGCCGCGGCTAATCCAGATTTGATGGGAAGTGAGGCATGAGCTGTTCCAGAAGCCTCGCAAAATCCTTTGTGATGTGGGATCCTGCCTGCTCGTGGGTTGATTTTTGTCACTTCTCGCCATCAGGTGTCCGTGCATTGTGCTGCTGTGTTTCCTGAGTCTCCAAGGGGTTTTTAACCCAAAGCCGGTGCTGCAGGCCCACGGCCTCAGTTGGGTCCTTCCAGGCCTCAGGGAGGATGTAGGTGCATCCCTGGCTCCAGGCCGCATGCGCTCTGTGTCTGGTGAGCGCTGGGGATGAAGCACCTTCATTCTACAGATTCTGCTCCTCACCTGTTAGCACCCCTGCCCCAGGTGGCCCCTGAAGCAAAAGGGACCCCAGTGTTCACATCCTCTCGGGATTTGGGAAGATGGGCTGGCGGCACGTGGAGGGAAGACCTCGCCCTCCTCGTCAGGAGCGTGCCAGCCCTGCCAGACGCGCCCCCCAGACTGGGATCCTCACCTATGAGAAACACAACAGCCTGAGGAAGATGTTTGCACTAAGGTGGAAGACAAAACCCACTGACTAATTTTTGTTACACTTTTAAAATCCCAAAGGTTGGTCTGACTTTTCTGAGTCTGATTCTGACAAGGTTTTGATCAGTACGTCCATCAACTCATTTATAGCCAAGATTTTCCTTTGGGACTGAACCTTACAGTCCTTTAAGCTCTGTGTGAATTACTATGACTTACAATATCTGATTTTTCTTTCAATTATCAGGAAGTCACAGGCAAGCTTTCACACAAAAAAGAAGAGACATTTTTATTAGAAATTAGAAAGTTAGAGCTACGTCATCCAAGAATAAAAGCTATATGCCCACACCAATCCCACGGTATATTTGAGTGTTGATTTAATTGAATTAGTCAACAAAAAACAGAGATAAAAAGGAATTATTCCTCTCCTAACAAATGAAAATTGACTGTGGGTAAAAAAAAACCAGATGATCAGTTAAACTTCAGAGTCCTGTAGTTCAAGTTCAGGGAGAGTGAGTCAGTGGGGCCTGTGCCTGGCGTGGGCGCAGCCCCAGGCGTGAGCAAGACGGCTTTAGACTCAGGAAGCTCAGCTCCGGCAACTTTTTTTCATGTGGGCTCTCAAATTCTCAGAGTGGAAGCTAAGTTACACAACTAATTTTGAAACCAAACTTTCCAGAGCTTAAAAAAAAGTTTTTAAGGAGAGTCATGAGATTTTTACTTCTAGTTACAAATTTGTCCCCAAACCATTATGACTTACAATGGCCTGAATTGATTTAAGGTAACTGCAGCCTGTGTGAGTGTCATAAAAATCCAGGCATGTCTCCCCAGTTTACCTCAGAAGTAAACAAATGCACCTGAAGGGATCTTTGACTATAGAACTTTTCTTTCTCTTTGGAACAATATAAAGTGAACTTGCTTGGGAAATAATTTAGGTAGCAGGAAAGAGTCTAGTAGAATTATCATCATAACACATCACTTTTTCCAGCTCACGAAGCTCCAGTCTCCCCAGTGCTGGGAGCGTTAGCCAACGGTCTTTATCTGTGGGCCGTGCGTGTGTCGTTCACCACATTCTCTAATAACTCCCACTCCTTCTCCAGAGGCCATACTGAGCTGTGTTTAAAAAGGAACATAATGACATTTAAAATTTTGACCTATTAATACTCCTCTGCGTGTACACATCTCGGGGATTTTGTTCATTCCATGCATTACACTGATTACCAAGGGCAACTGAATAGGAAGAGCTCCACCTGTCACAGCTGGCTTCCCACCTCTTGACACGAGACCCCAAGGAGGGACCTGGCACATTTTCTGTAACTTGTAGAAACAAATGAAATCACTGCTTCCTCTTTCCTACATCCTCGCCCCCAATCCCAGGACGTGGGGCCGTTTCAACCAGCAGTGGGAGAGCTGCCGTTTCCTGGGGGACGGGCACTGGACGGACCACACAGGTACCGAGGAAGCCAGGTTCACTGCCATGTCTCTGAATGGGAAACCAGAACTGACATCAGGATTTCAACAAACCCTAGTGGTCATTTAGAGCCGAGTCTAGTTCCCAGACATGATGGACCCTCGTTTCACGTGTGCTGTACCAATTTTAAGCCCCCTTCAATTTGGCAGAAAGTAAAAAAGCAAATAAGCCTCAATAATATTAAACTGGAACACACCTGGGCTAGAAAAGGAAGATACTCATTAGGAATTTTTAAAAAGACATATTTCTATGAAAAAGAAATATATAGAACTCTAATCTTCAACTTCTTTCCAAAACGGGGCCTTGTGAACTGGCCTCTGCCCATCGCAGATGCAGAATCTCAGCGTGAACGAGAGCCTAGAGGTAATTTATTCTCAAGTGGATCTACTGTCACCAAGTTGTGCTTACCTTCGGGATGGCAAGTTGCAGCAGGCACACTTTGATCCTTACTTCCTAACACCTTCTCCAATATTTGACACTCCTGGGAGTCCCTAAGTTGACCTCCGGCTTCCCTTGACGCCAGTGGAGCTGCTCTGGCCTGGAGCCTGGCATTTTCCTGCTCACAGCTCCTCAGGCCTCATCACGCTCTTCCCTTCCTGGGTCCACATCATACATGTTGGGATTCATCACGGCTTCACCGCAGCCTGTCTCCTCAATACCCAGTCTTCCTGGGTGATCTCATTCGAGTCCGTGGCTTCTGCTACCCCCTGAAAACTGGCTGCTCCCCCCCACCGGCTTGATGTGCACACCCAGTGCCTACCAGACACCCCTTCTTGGATAAATTCAAAGCCCCTCAAGCAGAACATGTCAAAAACGGAGCACAGCCTCCACGAACTGGCTCCCCCAATTACCTAGTCCAGAAATCAGGGAGTTCTTCTTCTTCTTTGCCCTTTTCATCTAACTGACCTGCAAGGCCCATCAGTCATTTTCCCTAAGGAGCCATCAAATCTACTTCCCCTTCTCTGGGCGTGCCATCTTGGTTTAAACAGTCATGTTTCCTCTGTTGGATGACTGAAGCAGCTTTCTCACTGACTTTCTCTTTCCCCTCGAACCATCATGTACTCCACTGCCTGAGTAACTTTCTGAGATGCAGACAAGTCCGCATTAAGCCAGTGTGTTAAGCCTTTCTGTAACCCTTCATGACTTAAAATAGTTTATGAGGGTACGATCTTTCGTGATCCAGCCCCATCCCACCTGACCCATCTTGACACTTTGACGAGGACCCTGAGGATGTCCCATCAGGTCCACTCAGTAGACCAAGGCTGTTTTGTGACACCTGCGGTGCTCTTTCTTTGCAAGGCAAGTGCTGAAGTATAGATGGTGTATTGCACGGACAAACTGTGTGGCTGCCAGAACCCTCAGAGAAAAGAGGGTCCGAAAGAAAATATAAATATACATTTCATTGTTACTTCGTTAGCTGTGTCATATGTTTTTGACTAATCAAACGTTTTTGAAAGACAAAGAGAAGTGCATGACCTCTTAGCTTTCATGCGTTGATTGCATGCTGTATTTTACAACTCCCTTTGCTCTTTGTTTTCAGTACATTAGACAGAGTCAGTGATGCTCAGGATGCAATAAAGAGGCGGTGGCTACAGTTCTGAGGACATTGCCTGTGCCGCCATCGGAGGCATTTAGAGGATGGGAACGATATAAGCAGAGGAGCGCCCACGGGAGTGGCGGTGGGGCTCCGTAGCAGGGGTGCGGGCTGGGGGACTGCGTGCCCGGGGATCAGAGGGCCAGCCGCTGCTTTTGAGACTTCACTCCGACCAGATTCAGTCTGGGGATAGCCTTCCTGGCGGGTGAGTGCTGTTGCAAGTTGAGCTTCGGACCCTTTGTGAGTTTAATGTCATTTTTGCTTACCTACTCATGGGCCTTGAGAATTTTTTAAATGCTTTCACAAATATGACCACAACCATCATTCTACAGGGAAAGAAGCCAGCCTCAGAAATTGAAACGTCTGGTCCGAATCCACAAGGCTGACCAGAAGGTGCGCGGGAAATAGAGGCTAGGGCTTCCGAATGCTACTTTATAGCACAGGCGCATGTCTATTTAAACGTATCGCTCACGGGAGAGAAGAACCTAGAAAGTGAACAAGTTGATGTGTTTTATGCTTTGTTAATGGGAAACAAGGGGCGGCAGGAGGGGCCATCACACCTGAGCTTTGGTTCTGGGCCCGGCGGCCCAGGGATGGGCAGGGCAGGAACGGTCCAGAGGGGACGCGGACCCTTCCGAGGTGGAGAACGCTTCGGACAAGCAGGCGGGAGAAGCCGGTGCGTTTGTTCTGAGGGAAGGCTGCGGAGTGTTCCAGGGTCAGAAGGGCACGTGGCTGGTCTCGTGGGTGAACCACGGGCTGCAGGGCCTGTTGGTCTGTGTGAAACAATTGCTTCGGATCAGCCTCCTTCACAGGAATCAAACCATCAGGGGACGACATCAGAACTTCAAACGCACAACGGCCTGTGAGAACTGTCTTCTAAGACTTTGCTTTCCACTCGTCACTTTAAGCTTCCGTACTGCTCCTTTTTCTCTTGTCGTGACTGTTTATCGTCCTGTTTGGCTCCGGTGGGACAGCCAAGGTGGAGAGTGATTCAGGGGAGCTGGTGGCCGGCGGGGGTGCGAGGGCAGCGGGGGTGGCCTTGGCCCAGGAGAGTGCGGATGGCTTCCCATCCAGAGTGAGTTGGAACAAGCTGCTGAATCCCTCCCAGCCTCGGCCTCCTCGGCAACGTGGAGGTGATGACAGCAGCGTGTACCTGCCTCTCATACGGCATCTGTCACAATGCGCTAGCACTGTGCGAAGTCCAGCTTTAGCACTTACTCACACACACGTGTATGTGTACAGACATGCACACACACACACAGTCAGCCCAGAGGATGCCAGGAGAACTGCGAGTGAAGGGTCAGTGGTTTGTGCGCCAGGCCTGACGCCAGCCCCAGAGTGGGCCGGCCGTCCCCTTGCGGTTCATCTGTTTCTCCAGGAGCATGTGAAGCGGCATCGAGGCCGCATCGAGGCAGCACCCGAGAAACAGCCGCACTCTGCAGAGGCGGTCGGTCTCCCCATCAGCTGCCAAGTCATCTAGGTTTGAATCCAGCCCCTGCTGCTCCCCTCAGGGGCCAGTGAGCCCTGCCTGCTGCCCACTGCGTGCAGCCTGTGAGCTCAGGATGGTTTTCCCTTTTTAACTGCTTGAAAACAACCAAAAGAATATTAATTCTCCGCATGAGAATTCTGTGAAATGCGGTGTTTGTGTTTCTTGGGTGTTTGCAGCTGCGCTCACACCACCAGGGCAGAGCTGACCGGTGACAAAGGTGCCGCAGACCCGCGAAGCCTGAGCTACTCACCATCTGCTCCCCGACAGGAAAGGTCTGCTGAGCCCTTAACTCTGCAGGGTCAGGTCACTTAACCCCCCATGTCTCAACTTTCTCATCTGCAGGAGGGAGAAAATGATGCTGCAGAGTGACGATGTAGTGGGGAGAGAGGATGAGGAGGGAGGGAGAAACACCGGCAGCAGGGGTCCCGACCAGGCCGTCTCTCCCCTTCCCCTTTCCCCCTGACCAAGGCCTATTTTCTAAGCAGGTTCTCAAGCCCATTCATAAGCAGAAAGCAGTTTGAAAGGAATAACACGCATTTGAAATACTATTTGAACTGGGGACAAATTTTGGTGGAAGGCACGACACTCTGGTGGTGGAATTTGGGCAGCGAGTGGCCGTGGGGTAGGCAGAACCTGGGGGGAGAGGACCCGCCTTCCTGGGTTTTGGGGGCCACGCATCCTCGGTGGTCCACATGTGGCCAGCTGGCAGGAGGAGTGGAATGGAAGCGGCTAACTCTGACCGCACAATGATTAAAATTCCGGGAAACCCTGACGGCTGCCCTCGCTGCATAAAAGGCTCGGGATCCCCTGCCAGCTGCTGGGCCCGAGAGTGACCCTCTTTCCCCACCTACGCTCACTCCAGAATTCTGCCAACAAACACATTTGTTCTCTGATTGTCACAGAATTCACCCAACTTGGAAAACTCTCCAGACGTTCAATTCACCGATTCTTTTAAAAACGATCCCTTTGTGCATCTGTGTCCGGCTTTGGGAACCAGTGTTGGAGCTACAGTCTGTTTATCTGTCACGTCTCACTTTCTGTACACATTCCTCATCTCTGGGTGATGCAGCCACTTTTTGCATATTCGTGTCCAGGAGCGGGCATAGCAGTCATTGGTCCCAGGACGCCCGGGTGTGTGACTGGGAAAGCGTGTGCGTATCATCTAGGCAGTGATGTTTTACTCAAGCAGCTGAGAGGTCCTGTGGAGCATTTCTTGTGTTTTCTATCCCTCCCTGAGCATTCGGTCCTTGGCTCTTCTGTTTGTTAAAATCCAGTGTACTTTGTGCAGCTATCGGGGCTGTCATGTTCTGGGCTGTGGATCCTGAGTTGAATAAGGTGTGGATTTGTTTTCTGGAAACACATTCCCCTGAGAACAGCCAATAGAAGAGAAGCTTTCAGACAATTCTTTCCTATGTGGCCACCAGTCCTCCACCCTTCTGGTGTTGGAGACTTTTATCCAAGTGAAGCCACAGCCTGGTGTTGGTCAAGACTGGAAGGGAACTGGCAAGGTGATCCGTTTGTCTCCTGTCTTCTGGGGGAAAGACGAGGCTTCCGACTGTCACAGGTCCCACCGCAAAGCTCTCTTTCCGTTTATCCATCCAATTCCTTTCACCGCATCTTCAGAGAGGATGAAAATTCCACATGTCCAAACTCAGCCGGAGTTCCACCCGGTGCAGCGAGGGAGCTGCCCTTGTGCTGGGTGCAGACACACAAGACCTGGTAACTTTATGGTCTCAAAGACCAGAATCAGTGGGGGGACCAGAATCAGTGGAGGGACCACGGTACACAGACAAGTTACAGTGCCGGGCATGCGCATAAGTCCTGTGAGGACGCAGCTGAAGGAGGAACGGGGCCAGTGGAGAATGAAGGGAGCCCCACAAAGCCTTTGGAACCAGCTCTGACTGTTTCCTTTAGTTAAATTCGCTCAAACATGCAAGCATTTATATAAACAACAGTGTTTCTCTCAGTGATTCTGTGGGATTTCTAAAATGTGCATCTATTTAGTCTAAGATGAAATACTGGTTATAAGATGAAAAAAATTAAACATGCATTCTTCAGGGCCCAGGCCTCAACCACAAAATGAACTCCCCAAAAGAGTCATTAAATCACAATGTGTGCTTAAAATAACAGATTTGAAAGAAAAATGTTCCAAGATATTAAACTTCAACATGATCTCTGACTGTAATCCCTTCTGCTCTTGGGTCTGGACAGCCTTTGGGCCCCCTTAAAACATCAAGGGAGAGGTTGGCAGGGCTCCTGGGAGGGAACCCACCCAGGCCTGCTGAGTGAGAACATGGCCGCCAGGCGCTGGGCTTCCCTGGGGGATGCGATGCTCTTCACAGATAGTTTGTGTGTGGACATCAGTCCCGAATCAGCTGCAAAACCCATAGATAACTTTTTTCTCTCCTGCAGATTCTGAGAAAGTAGAGCAGCAGATATACGCAGACTCAGTTGGGCTGGTGAGTAGGAATTCCTCTGTGGAACCAGGAGGGACATAGCAAGTGTGTTCCTTCAAAGGGTGGCCTGGTCCTTGGGGCAGGGTTCTCAGTCCCAGGAAGCAATGCGGGACTGTCAAAGTCCCTGGAAGGCTTTTGCAAACTTCTCTTACCCTCCACCCCTCTGGAGAGATGGGGCATCTGGCCTGTTCCCTCTGCTCCCCAAGAACCTCTGCCCCAGGGAAACGCCACCTCTGCAAGAGAAGAGAAGTGATGGTACATAAAGCATACACAGCGTCAGAATCCACAGCTCTACCCCAACCGCTGATGGATCAGAACCAGAAGGTCAGATACATTTCCGTGACCTTCCAGCAAAAACACGATGTTCAAGAACAATTACTTTCTGACTTTGATCACTGGCTGGGCTCTTACAATCTGTCAGAGGAAACCCAAAGCCAGGGTGGGAGCGTGAACGAGATTCAAGGGGAGGGAGTGTCCTCACCTCTGTTCCAGGTCAAACCCAAGGGCAGGGCGGGACCCCGGATGGCGAAAGAAAGAACTAGAAACCATGTCTTAAAAGGAATGCTTCAAGAGCTAAATGTTTACTGGAGACAAAACACAGTGCATAGATGACAGAATTTCCTTCAGATGTTTGAAGCACTACTGTTTGGAGGAGGAAAGAGCGTTATTTTGTTTGGCTCCAGAGGATAGAATTAGAACAGACAGGAAGAAGTTATAAGGATCCAGACTTTGAATCAAAAGCAAAAGAACATTCTAACAGAGTTGTTTAGACAAACAGTGATCGTTCTCTAAGGAGGAAAGGATCCTGTCTTTGAACTTGTTCAGGAAGAGCTGCAGAAGCACCTGTCAAGGATGCTGGAGGAGCTGCCTCCAATTTGGGAGGGGTGAACAGAGCGACCGGGGGTCCTTGTAAAGAGGCGAATTTTCCCTGCAGAGTCCGGGCTGCTTGCCCTGCCGATGTGCGGAGATGGGGGTGAGGTTCGATTCTTCAGTGCATCTGCAGGATGAGCCCTTTCTGAGTTGGCAAGTGGGGATGCTGTAAACATTTTCCTACTCTGCTCCATATTTGTACAAACAAATGTGTTTTTACTGAAACTAATGTAAATATTTGCTTACTAATGAATGCACTCACCAAGCACTGAATAGCCAAACAGACCCCTTTTTTCAACGCAAATAGCTAAGCCCGGTTGTTTTACACCTTAACCAATTAAACAAAAAACAGAGCCCACATTTGTCTTCATTCTTAGCTACAGAAATTACTGGTAACAAATCCAAAGTCGCAGCACCTTCCAGGGAAGCCGGGAGTAGAGGTAGTTAGAAGTATAAAGGTGTCTGGTGGGCACACAGTACAGATTGAGCCCAGAGTTTAATGGGAAACTCCCACGGGGCACAATCCCACAGCATAAAGTGACCACTGTCCACCCATCCCTCTTAGAAGCACAGAAGCAATCAGAGGGCTGGGCCCTTGTTAATCCAATGGCACACCAGTCACTGGGGAGCCAAGGGTGGTTACGAGGGTCAATTTTTTTTTTTTTTTTTTTTTGGTACGCGGGCCAGGGAAGCCTGAGTGTCATTTTTACCAAATGATACTCCAGACTCCGAAAGAAAACAGAGTAAAAGACCATTTGCCCAATAGTCTAAACACCAGAAGCGTCACACACTAGGACCTTTCTACAGGGATTTAAAAATGAGCAGTAATTTTAAAATTTGCATCACCACAGTAACAGAAGGAAACGTGCCATGGTTTGTGGTCCATGGTGATGGCATAACCCACGGGTTGCAAATGACAGTTTAAGTTCAGTCATGGAGCCCCTGCGACGGGCACACAAAGTGTCTCCATCAAAGACCGCTTCGTGTGTAAGAATTTCAGGATTTCATCCAACGACAATCATCTCCTACAGAGCTGACAAGACTCTGGATTCTTACAGAAAAATAGAAATTTGAAATAGGAAGTTGTAGCAAGAGCAGCAGACGATACTGGCTGATCTTCTCTAAAGAGAAGTTCACTCATTTTCCACAAATATTTTATGACAGATTCCTGATGATGTGGTCTTGCCAGATCCCTCACTGCTCATCACAAAGATTTTCCGGTAAATCATATTTCATGCATCCTCTGTTATTGTGTGGTGCTCAGGGCCACGTTTCAGGAGATAAGTGAGGATGGTACATTATGATGCTCAGACAGAGATATACAGACTAGGCTTGTTCGTCAACTTGTTGTGAGAGAGAGGGTGTGCTCCTGTTTAGAAAGAACTCTTGACTGCAAGGCAGTGAACATTGGTCCGAGCTTAGATCCCCCAGTTCACTGGGCAAGGGTCATCTAGTTAAATTCCCCCTCTGTTCACGAGAGAGGAACACCCAGCCTGCCCGCACCTGCAGAACGGTGTGGACCAAAGCCCTGTGTAACTCGGAAGCATAGGTGAGATTTGTGGGGAGTGGGGAGAGTGTGGACCCCACGGTAACCTGGGCTGGAATCCCACTCCTCACCACTTACTCACTCCTGGTAGCCGGCAGGCTTTAGTTAATGTCCCCGAGACTTAGGCTTTTCAGTTTGAAAATCCCTAAATTTTAGGGCGATGATCAGCTTTGAATAAAATACTGTTTAGATGCTCCCAGTAGAGGGTCTTGAGAAGGGAAGGTTCTGAACACCGACCGCTCTCGGCTGACCTTTCTGAAGCACTTAATGCATCACAGATGCGGTGCTTAGTGGCTTACCCGTGTTCCGTCATTCCAGCTTCATGACAGCCTCGTGAGCGGATAGTATTAACCCCACATCCCAGACGAGGACCTGGAGCATTAGCATAGTTCCACAACTCATTGAATGTCACGTTATTTCCCTTTTCAAGGAAACACTAGAAATTCTTCATTCAACTGAGGAGACCTCGTAGAGGAGCTGGCTGATGTCTAACAGTTTCCCTCTGTTCTTTCTGGGAAATAGCATCACAGCTAGTATATTAACCACCAAAGAAAAGAGCCGTCTTATTACTTTAGACTTACTCCTCATTTTTTGCCCAAAATGTCATTACCCAGATTGATCACCTACGTTTGTCACTAGACTCAGCTCAAAACGATTTAATTTTATACACAAATCTCGACACCATTAACAAAGACTTGCCATTACTTTGGGCACTTGACAGAACCTACGTTAGGGTCTAAAGATTTCTCCAAAATGGAAGTTTGGTCAGTGGAAGCCCAGCTGAATGAACATAAGGCTTCCCAGTGTGCTTTGCTTTCAAACATCTGATTTATTCTCTTAGAATCCCGTGTGACCTTCTCAGCACCGGGGCCGCCTGTTTCCTCCGCGAGATGCTCTCAGTGGCTCCTCCCTGGGCTGGGCATCCTGTCTCTCCTCCCACCTGTGGCTCTCAGCTCAGTCATCCCAAACCCTGCCATGAACCTTTCTCTCTGGGCCGCAGGGTCGCTCCTGGGGGAGCCGCTGCCCTTCCCCGACCTCGTTACACCTTTCAGTGTCTCTCCCTTAGACCCCAATATGCGCTGCTCTTATTTGCCTCCGGGGTGTCTGTTCTCAGCCACGTTTAAATTTCAGCATTTGTCTCCATAAGCCGTGCCCCTCAGACCACCATCTATCACCTTATTCATCTATTTCCCACGGTTGATTTCTCATCCTTCCCATGTTAAGTGACTTGGACCATCTCACCACGATTTCAACGAGGTTGAACATTGGCTCAAGGACACCCATTCCTGAGGGTGGGTGTGGTCCCCTCATTTACCTGGAGACTTGAGTCTCAGAGAGGGTAAGTGATCATGCTGGATCACACAGCTTCTAAACTGCACGCCCAGAGTAAGCCCTTTCCAGGGCCTGAGGAAGAGCTCCGCAAGTCGGAATTCATAATCTTGTATTCTTCTCCTTTAGAAGGGCCCCAAAACTTGCAGTGGAACCTCAGAAGATGACCTATTTTCCTTTCCTTGTCCTACCCAGAGCCAAGGGCTTCCAGCTGCTGGGACGTGTACAAATTCATCACACACTATGCAGCTATTCTTGCACATTGCTCTAAATGTGGATGGTATTCCACATTCTTCAAGTATGCCTTCCCTGTTACTTTGAGACTCTTTTCTCTCCTCTAACTGCTTGAGGAGCCCTGTAGCACCTGCCCCACCCCCTCCATGCTGGCACAGCCCTCACTTCTCTTAACGAGACTGCCTGATTCTGCTCTGGCTGCTTTAACAAATACCACAGACTGGGCGTCTTAAACAACAACCAATTATTTCTCACAGTTCTGGACGCGGGGAGTCCAAGATCGAGGTGCCAGCAGACCACATGTAGCAGAGAGAGAAGAAAGAGAGAGAGGCTCCCCTGTTTCCTCTTATAAGGGCACCAATCCCATCATGAGGCCACCCCCCCCACCATGTTCTAATTACCTCCCAAAGGTAATTACTTTTAATTATCTCTTAAAACAACTCCATGGGGTTAGAGTTTCAAAATATGAATTTGGGGGACTTGAGCCCACGGTCATAGTGGACCCCAGTGCTGCACGGTTTGCCCTCCACAAGGGCAGGTCTAAACAGGCATGTCTGCTGAGCATTGGAGAGAGTTTGAAGTTGGCTTTGATGGAGTACTTATACCACGGGAACCAGCAAATTCGATAACACAGGCCTTTCTTCTCTTAAAGAGCTGGTTTACCAGTATACCCTTAATTGGTCTACTTAATCATCTTTTCTCCATTGACCTATTCTGCCAATTTATTGTATATTAAGTTCCCAAAATACAGGGATCTGTGTCTGAGCTCTCTATGCCATTTTGTCGGCCTATTTATCTGTTCTTTGGCCTGTACTGTCCTGTTTTTTATGACTGTGCCTGTGAAGCATATCTTAATAGCTCACAGAACAAAATTCCACTCATCTTTTTCCACTCCTCTTAACTTTTCATCGGCCATTAAATATTAGAATAGTATGCCATGTACATTTCAGAACCAATTTACCAAGTACCTTAAAATACATGTCTGACATTTGATTGAGGTTGTTTTAAAATTATATAACAGTGTTGGGAGAATTAATGTCCTCAAAAATTAGTCATCCCATCCAGGAACATGATTAATTTTCCATTTACTCAAATTCTATTTTACAAAATGTAATTAGGTTTTAACATTTTTTCTGAACAGCGTTTATTCATGATTTGTTAATTTCTGAGGCTGCACGGATAGTGTTACAATAGTGAATGGCATCTTATTTTTTTCTGTTTTCTAGAAAAAGCGCTATTGGATTTTGAGATTTGACTTTGCTAAACTCTCACTGCTTCGGTTGGGTTTTGTTGAATTTTCTCTTTCATTTTCAGATCACGGTGTCTGAAAATAATGATATGCTTATGTCTTCCCTTTCAATTACACGGCCTCTCCTTCCTTCCTCCCTCCCTTCCTTCCTTTCTTTTTTCTCTTTCTTTCTTCCTTCCTTTCTTTCGAATGATGACCAGCACCTACGGTGCCAAGTTCAGCTGTAGCAATGATGATAATCTGTCAACAGAACTTGATCCAGAAATGACCCAGATATTGGCACTATCAATGAGATGTTAAATATGTTGAATATTTAAATAAATAAATATTAAGTATTTCAATAAAGATGTCAAATGTGTTAGAGAATCTAGTGCAACAGATGGACAACATGCATGAACAGATGGGGAATTTTGGCAGAGAGACAGAACTATAAAAAGAGTCAAATGGCAATGCTAGTCGTAAAAAACATGATATCAGAGAAGAACTCCTTCAGTGAGCTTATCACCGAACTGGACACATAAGAATGAAAAAAATTCGTGAACACAGATAGGGAAATAGAAATTAAACCAAGTGAAACACAAAGAACAAAGAGAAAAAATAATAAAGCAAAACATGTAAGAGCTGTAGGACAATATGGAATACATACAATTGGAGTGGACAGGGAAAGAGGTCCGGCGGAGGAAACATGTGAAGACACAATGGCTGAGAATTTTTTAAATTAGAGAGTCGACAAACTACAAATTCAAGAAGCTCAGGGAAACTGAAATGGGATAAATAAAAAGAAAAACATACCTAAGCACATCATAATCAAACTGCAGAAAACCAAAGAGAAAACAGAAAATCTTGATGGCAGCAGGAGAATGAAGACAACTTACATAGAGAAAAAGAAATTATAGCCAATTTCTCATCAGAAATTCATCAAGCCTAATTAAAATCAAGAGATGTCTTTAAAGTATTGAAAGAAAACTCAATAAGCCCAGCGTTCTGTGTCCAGTGAAAATACCTTTCAGAAATGAAGACAGAACAAAGGCTTTTTAACAAAAGCCAAAAGAATTCACTGCCAAGAAATATTGAAGAAAGTTTTTCAGGAAGAAGGAATAGGATAGCAGATGGAAATGTGTCTGTACACAAAGAAAAGAAGTGTGATGGAAATAATAAAAATAATGTTACATATAACAGAGACTTTCCTTACTTTTAATATCTTTAAAAGGGAATTGAATATCCAAAGAAAAAATATTAACGATGTGAAGCTTATGACATACATAGAAATAAACTGAATGACAACCATAGCATTGCACACACACACATGCGTGCGCACACACACACACATGCACGTTTCCTATAACAAAAGACTTAAATAAGATCCAGAATCTTATAACATAATACCCAAATTTCCAGGATCTAATTGAAAACTGCTCATCATACCACGAATCAGGAAAATCTCAACTTGAATGAGAAAAGACAATTAACAGAGGCCAACGCTGAGGTGACACAGATGCTGAAATTATCTCACAAGGATTTTACAGCAGCTGTCATGAAAACGCTTCAACAGGAAATTTTGAACATGTTTGAAACAAATGAAAAATACAAAGTCTTGGCAAAGAAATAGAAGAAGTACCAAGAAATAAAGAAGAAGCAGATGGAAATTTTGTAACATATATATAATAACTGAAATTAAAAACTCTGTAGATGGGTTCAGCAGAAGAACAGAGAGACAGAAGAAGAATCACTGAACTTGGAGATAGAACAATACAAATCACCCAGTTCTAACAATGGGGAGAAAACTTTTTGTTTTGAAAAAACAAAATGAACAGAGCCTCAGGGATTTGTGGTACTATAACAAAAAATCGAATACTTGTGTCATGAAGTCCCAGAAGAAGAGAAGAGAGAGTGGGACTGAAAAGACATTCAAAGAAGTAATGACTACAATATCCCAAATTTGGCAAAAGGCGTAAGCTTAAAGATTCAAGAAACTGAGTGAACAATAAAAAACAATAAAAAACTGAATCGGCTATACTCCAATATAAAATAAAAAGTTAAAAATAATAAAAAAAACAAAGAAATTCATGCCAAGACTCAACATAATCAAACTTCTGAAAACTGAAAACAAGAAAAGTATCTTGAGAGCAGCAAAAGAGAAATAACACTGTACCTATAAGGTTCTGAATTTCTCATCAGAACCCTGGGGAAGACAGAAGGAAGTATCCTAAGACTTTTCAAGAGCTGAAAGAAAACTGTCAACCTGGAATCCTACATCCAGCAAAAATATCCTTCAGGCATGAAAGGGGAGCCTACACAGTCTCAGACGAAGGACAAGTAAGAGAATTTGTCACCAGCAGATGCACCCTGCAGGAATGGCTTATGGAAGTTCTTGAAACCGAAAGGAAAGGATAAAAGAAGGAATCTTGGGAACATCACGAAGGATGAAAGAACGTGGAAAAAGCAAAAATATGGATAAATGGACTTTTCTTCTCCTCTCGAGTTTTTCAATGACATTTGATTTTGAAGCAGAAATTACAACATTTGTGCATTTCTCATTCTTATAAGCCCCACATATTCAAGAGATATTATTCCACTACACAGTCCTGCTCACTCATCTCTCGGGAGTTTTTTCTCTTACAGTTTATCATAGCTGAACAAACAATAGATTGGTTTTGCCAGAATGTTCCGGATCCTAAGCGAACAAAGATAGAAAGATTGATTATGATTTGGTTTCTACTTGGTGATTTGTTTAGATATTTGAAGAGACATCAGCTCAGAGTATCATCTCCACGGCTGAACCTTGCCAGTGATAAGAAGGTGCAAGTGATGGATTCAAGGACTCAGCACAGTAACAGAATGAGCGTGAATTGAGAGTGAGACCTGTCATAAGGTCTGTACGCTCTATGAGGGACGGCGGTTTCAAGGGTGTTCACCATCTCGTAGGCCAGAGACTCTCCATGTGATTGTGTGTTTGCTTTTACTTCTTACCTAAACTTAAAAGGAAGGAATGAGAAGTTTCATTTGAGATGGTGGTCCCAGCACGGTCCCAGCCAAGAGGGAAACCATCTCTGACTTTCGGGTCTACTTTGCAACTGGTTCAGAACCTGGTATTTACCAAGAGCTTATTATTTTCCAGGAATGTATCTCTCAATAAATATAGAAAATATAGCAGCCTGTCGATAAATGACAGCTGTCATTACTGCTGTGGTTATTGTTGTTATTAAAGATGACCAGCACGTGGGAAAGACTCCTGGTCATGGAACCACACCAACTGGATGAGGAGAGTTAGAGAGTAAGAACCATGCCCAGGATCACACATGAGGAAGGGCCTCAGGGGTGATAAAGATGAGACCAGGACGGTTGTCCAAGGATGACATGAACATACATACAGGAATGCACTTTTAGCCAACTTACAGCTTTAAACAAATGCAATAAATTGAAGTTAGAATGTGTCTCAAAAAACATAGTAAAAGGAAAATGTATATACAATTGCAGAAATAAGTACAAATATACCCAGTAATCACAACCATAAATTTTTAACTTACATGTTAAAAGAGAGATTGAATTTTAAAATCCAGCTACATGCTGATTATGTAAATGGAAATATCAATAGATTTTGGAAATGCTATGCTGAGTTTAAGAAATGAAGTTGTTTTCTAAGATGATACCATGTGTACATAATTTTAAAACACAGAACAGTATTATCTATTGCTTATGAATAGATATGTAATTAAAATGTAAAAAATGTAAACTAGAGGGACACTCACTGGATCTGTGATGGTAGTTCTCTGAAGAGGAGGTGAGTGAGTTCATACTTGCGGGTCCCGGTTGGATACAACTTTGTCATCATCTACATATTTCATTTTAATAAAACCCAGAAAAAAATGACTAAATGCTAGCTCTCTTGTCTTTTATAGAGAGTATTTGGATTTGTACATGCTTCTGCTTTAAAAAAAAACAAAAAACAAAACAGAAGGAAGAAGACCTTTAGAATAAAAGCCAGTGAGCACTTGTGCACTGCTGCGTAAGGGGTGCCAGGCCCACTGGGAAAATGATCTCAGTGATGCTAAGAGCTGGGAAGAAGGACTTTTAGATTCTCACGCAAAAACAGACATAAATTTGTCCTTTGATTGCTCTGAACATTAATAAAACTGTGTACCTACCAAACGTAAAATAGATAACTAGTGGGAAGCAGCCGCATAGCACAGGGAGATCAGCTTGGTGCTTTGTGACCACCTAGAGGGGTGGGATAGTGAGGGTGGGAGGGAGGGAAACGCAAGAGGGAGGAGCTATGGGAACATAGGTATATGTATAACTGATTCACTGTGTTATAAAGCAGAAACTAACACACCTTGTAAAGCAATTATACTCCAATAAAGATGTAAAAAAAACAAAACAAAAAAACTGTGTACTCTGTACAGAAGAGCACTGTGTGTACTAGGAATAAAATGCATGCAAGAAAAATGTAGAGTTGGGGTCCTGTCTAGCTTACAATTTTGCACGAAGGTATAGCACGCACCACAGCAAATGTTGTGTGATTCAGACAAGATGCGCTTGTTGCTATGGAAACATGGGAAACTCAATAACAGTTCCAGGATTGTTTTGTCATCTGGTTCATAGGGTTAATATGAGGGGCAAGTGACGTATTTGCAGCATCTTCTGCATTCTATAAACTAACATCAGTGTAGGTTACTATTTGGAGTGTGATTACTAAGGGTGAAGAAGTTCACGGTGGTAGAATAGCCAAGTCTCTGATTTTGTTTTCATCTGATAATTTGAGATTACAGCCTTGGAGAAAATTATGAAACATAGGAAGACTAGTATTTGTTTGGTGCAGAGTACCTGAAATTAACTAGGGAATAGTTTTTAATTCAGTTACTGAGCCAGCCACCGTCATCCCTGGGTTCCTAAGAAAACGCAGTTGGAAGATCGTATGTAAATGAGGCTCTCGGGAAGTGCTTTGCGCATCTGAGCCAACTTTTTCTGGTTGAATGATTTTTTAGAATCACATTAAAGCCTATTCATTATTTGGATATTGAAAGCCAACTTCTCACAGACTCCTCCACCCAGGGAGACCTCACCATCGGGAGCTCTGAGAGTTGCTCCTGGCAAAGGAGGGGCTGCACACCATCTGCCTCCTGACGGTGAGAGAGGGTGGTCGAGCAGAGAGGGGAGAGCAGACTTCTGTTGGAGGTGCAGTGGATGGATCTGTGGGCTTCCAGAAAGAGTAAGGGCCCCTCCCCTCCTCCGCGCTGTGCCGGGACGGGAGGACGTTAGTGCCGCTTCTCAGCTTGGGCTACTCATGCTAAGAAGAGGATGCAACGCGAAAATCCCTCAAAGCAATAGCCAACTGAAAATCAATGTATACTTAGGTTTGAAATATATTTAAGGACAGCCATTACATTTCTTAGTGACATACTCTGCGTATCTGTGAAGCTAGGAAATATCAATGAATTTTGGACTCCATCTACGTAAGGATGAGGAGGAAGTGAAAATCTCGACACCTGAATCCTGAATTGGATCCAGTTGGCCTAATTTCTCCTTCTCCTCTTTCCTTTTCCCTCTGATGTAGTAAAACCATTTCTAGGAAGAAATGTGCTTTAGAGTCAACCTCTCAGTCCTCTCGGCTCCCAGGTTGGGGATGACAGCAGTTTCATGTCCCCTGTGGTCAGACTCTACCCAGAAAGGATTCTCTTTCAGACTGTGATGGGGATGGAGGTAGGACCTGGGACCCCGGACCAGCGCTGGTGCCTGGGAGGACTGCTAAGATATCAAAATTGGACCACAACGCTGTGGACTGCTGTAAACCACACATCACTGGTGACTAGCCAGGACTCCCTGCAACTAATGTTATTTTCAGTGACTGACTATTTTTCTTTTAACATCTTTATTGGAGTATAGTTGCTTTACAAGGGTGTGTTAGTTTCTGCTTTATAACAAAGTGAATCAGTTATACATATACATATGTCCCCATATCTCTTCCCTCTTACATCTCCCTCCCTCCCACCCTCCCTATCCCACCCCTCTAGGTGGTCACAAAGCACCGAGCTGATCTCCCTGTGCTATGCAGCTGCTTCCCAGTAGCTATCTATTTTACGTTTGGTAGCGTATATATGTCCATGCCACTGTCTCACTTTGTCACAGCTTACCCTTCCCCCTCCCCATAATGTTAAGTCCATTCTCTAGTAGGAGTGACTGACTTTTAATATGATCTGCATGTTCATATAAATTTATGTTGTGTTTAGGACACAGCAGTGCACGTAGCGCTAGCAGCTGGGGCCTGTCTTTTCTTTTCTTTTTTTTATTTTTAAAAATTTTATTGAAGTATAGTTGATTTACAATGTTATGTTAATTTCTGCTGTACAGCAAAGTTACTCAGTTATACGTATACATATATATTCTTTTTCATATTCTCTTCCATTATGATTTATCACAGGATATTGAATATAATTCCCTGTGCTATACAGTAGGACCTTATTGTTTATCCATCCTATATATACTAGTTGAGATACGGATTTTCTACTCAGTAACTTACTGTTGCTGCTCACGGTGGGGAGAACAAACCAGGCCGTCCTCGCCCCGGCATTCAAGGCCCTGCAGGCAGCTGTCCAGTCCCATCTGTCACCTCATGTCTTACAGACGCGGTCTATTTCCAAACAAGTCAGGGACCAGCGACGCTGCATCTTTGCTCACCACGCCTTCAGCTCAGAGCGCCCTTCCCTCTGAAAATGGGACCCGTCACGCTCATGGCCCACAACACTAAGTGCTGGGGACACATGAGGGAGGCATGTGTGACCCCAGAACATCCTACTTCTCCACGCAGCACATTACCCACCACCCACCAATGAGTTAAAAGTTGAGATAACACAACAAGGAAATAAACACGCATCTTAAACGTAAGAAAAAATGCTCAGTTTCATCCATAGTAAGAGAAATGCCAAATAAAACCTCACTAAGATACCATTTCTGATTAGCAGTTTGACAATAATAAAAAGTGTGATAAAACAGCATGTGGCTGAGGGAAAGGGGCGTTTTCACATAGAATTGGCAGGTGTGTAAACACCAATCAGTGGGGATGGCTATTTGGAAACATCTAGTAAATGATAAGTACATCCGTCCTTTGACCCAGAAATTCCACTTCCAGGAATGCATCCTCCCCATATATAGGTTGATGTGGGAAATAATATACGTACGAAATTATTTAGTGCATCATTGTAACTGCAAAGGAGGGTGAAACACCCAAATGTCCCTTAGTCGGGGTTGGCGCCCTCACTCACCTGTTATGTGAACTAGATCACAGTGCAGGCAGGGCCCTGGGATGTGACTACGGGAGGAATCGAGGAAAATCTATACGATAAATTGTTCCGTCAGGTGCAGACAGTACAGGTCACATTTTAAAGGGGGAGGAATGTTTATTTCTATTTGCTTCTGCAAGTGTGAAGACAGTCTGAGAGGATACACGGGAAGCCAAGAGTCATGGTGACCTGTTGCTTTGTTCTATTCTGGGGAAGGAGAAAACTGGGGAATGTGCTGGAAGGAGATGTTGGCCCTCATTTTAAAATATTTTCTGCTTTGTGAGCCATGGTAATGTGTGCTCTAACCAAAAATTAAACAAGTTCGTTTTCCAAAATTAAAGTGGATTTGCCATTTGAGGTGGGGGAGGGCTAACTTGCAACATTGGAAACAGCTGCTCGGGATGCGGCACTGAGAATTCGGAACCTTCATCTAAACTCTTCCTGAAAAGTTTTCCAAGGCGTAATGAGTTAGATAAATTTATTACCATCAGTTTTTTCTTTTATTTGAACAAAAATGTCCCATTTCTTAGGACACGATGGTATGGCTTCATCGTAGGGTCTGTGATTTGAGAAACAAGTGCCCACCTACCCATTTAATTCACAGTTTCAATAATGAAGCCAAGAAAGCCGAAGGCAGAACTCCGGGCTCACACAGCTGGGGCCTCCATCGTGGGGAAGGTCACCTAAACCACTGAGCTTTTGGTCCTTTTATGAAAATTGGAGTCAGCCCCCGGGTATGACGTCAGATTCCACCACAAGACAGCCAAGGGGAAGGACGGCCATCCTGTGTCACCTCCCCAACCTCAGGGGTCCTGCTTGGGCTGCCTGTCCTGTGCCCTCCTCATCCCTCGGGGCCCCTCAGGACCCTCAGGTGGGGCAGGAAGGGGCTCAGGCAGACACAGCCCCTCCCGAGGGCACTGCCCACAGCCTCCTGCTCTCCCTGATGACATCAGCCTTCAGTGGGTCTGCCAGGGGACGGAGAGAGAACAGAACAAGGGGTGCTGACTTTGGAGATATATCCACAGCAATTCCTGGGGCAGGAACTCAGAACCATCCTCTTAAAAGGAAAATCTGTTCCCCGGGGGGCATTCCTGTGGACTTTGCACACAAAGGCTCATTTGCCACATTTCTCTGGGTGTCAGGGTGGTGCCTGGATCAGCCTCCGTCTGGTCAGCAGAACCCTGTTTATTCGCAAAGCAGGAGCAGCCTCTCCACAGCCTTGAAAACCAAACTTCTAAACACCCACCATCAGGCCCACGAGTTTCTCTCCACTCTGCTGGCGCTGCCTCGGTCATGCTCTGGGACAGTCCTGGAGACGTCCAGCCCGCAAGCGCGCAGAGGGATGCATCCTTGTACCCTGATCACCAAAGGGTGACTTCAAAGCAATGGTCATCTCCTAAGAGGTCCAAGGCTCAATGCCTCCCTCAGGTGAACGTTGGTAAGATTGAATACTTTCCTGACTTGCAAAAACACTCTCATCCACGCACACAGAAGGGCGCAGGAAGGCCTAAATCCTAGCCAACCACTCAGCAAGAATTTGCACATCTCGTAGACACATCAAATATAGTTTACTCTTCTTCCCAGCTGTGCTATGATGGGTTGGCCTCCCCAGCGCATAAGCACCTTGAGATGAAAGAAACAAAACGGGACAGAAGTGATCGGGTGAATAAACCGAATCCCCACACATTCCCTCAAAGGAACCAACGTATCTGGGGAAGATGGATGTTCCCCAGGGACCCACCGTCCCTCTGAGATGAACCCGCCTCCCTCCCCTCTGGCATCCCAGGCCAGGGGCACATCGGAGGGCAGTACCCACAACTCCTAATGATATGAGCTAATCCTCCCAGGGTCCTGAGGGGATGTAATTATGCAGCCAGGGTTCTGAAAAGGCTGGTGAAACGTCAGAAGCTTCACAGCTGTATTTCCACACTGAGAGAGATTTGCCACCGTGGGAAAAAAAAAAGGTTCCTTCATGTAGCGTCGAGCCCTCCTTGACTGTGGGGTCGCTGGGTGCATACATTTGATTTCCAGATTGAAAGTTCCTGATGCTTTTTGTGACTGGCTGGGTAATCCTGTACCACCCAACCCATTGTCCACTCAAACTCCCCATCAGTGGAGGATAAGCCCCCTCCGGGAGCCCCTGAATTTCCACAAAGGCTGAAAAAACTCCCTGGCAACTCCGGCGGTTTTGCATCCACGCAGGGGCATTTGCTCGGCGGTCCCCACCCCCATGCCGTCCCCAGCACACAAAAAGGCTTCTATTTTTTCCAGGGATTACATGGAGGGCAGAGAAAAGAGCAGCTAGGACACGTGACACAGGGGGTGCTGTGAATAGCTGGCTGAGCGGGGCTTTGAGCCTGCGGCTAATTTACTGCCTGGGTTTCCTTTCCTGCGGCTTTGAAGGGGCCGTTGTACTCCACCCACCAAAGTCCTAATCGCCCTGCCTATCCTCCCATCCACCCAAGGAACTAACTCCAAAGCACTCTGACTTATTCGAAATAAAATCAAATAAAAGGGATGCTCAAGAAATCCTTATCCCTGAAGCCCATTGCCTCGAAGCCAGGTTTCTGAAAAGCCCTGTAAGAGTATCTTATTCCAGCCTGAGAGTGGCTTCCGAGCTCGCCCCCCTGGCTGGCCTGGCTCATGCAGGGAGTGGGAAGGCCCAGCTCCAAGTCTCTGCTCCCAGCTTGGTGCCTGAAAGACCCCCACTGTGTCTCCAGGCCTTCTCTCCGGGTGAGGAGTCCTGAGCGGGACGAGGCGGGGCCGGTCTTCCAGCCAATCGGTTTGATCAGAGCCATTCCTTCCTCTGCTCCTGGAGGTTAGGGGCAACCCGAGAGAATGGGTCCCTAAGAAGATTAAATATCCAATGAAAAGAGAAGCTGAAAGCAAACTGCAGGAGTCGAAGAAGGGAAAATCAAACAGGGGATTCACAGATTTTGAAAGGGGTAAGTATGTGTTCCTTTCTCTCATCACCAATTCTAGTAGCAAGTTAGGAAAATGAAGGGGCTAAGTTTTGATTCTAGTTCTAAATGGTGCAGGGTCACCAGTCTGCCAACCCTCCATGTGCTCACAGACCTGATAACTAGGAAAAAGGGCTTAAAAACATGTCAAGATTCAAAAGCACCTTTAAATGTGATTTCAAGTGCCATTAACTTTCAAATTGGCATTTTTATGACTCAAAGCAAAGTTAAACTTCATATATTGCGATATTAGAACCAGTTGAACAGTTAGAGGCTGCTTATACCTGAGATGTATGATCTTTCCACACCATCCCCTGGCTCAGAAACAAATTTTAAATATAAGATGCTTTCTCATTTATTAAGGAAAAGTGAATTTTGGAAGCTAAAGATGGCTGAATTTGTGTTGTGATATTAAATGCACATAGTTATCAAGTGTGCTATTTCATTCCATTCTTCACATCTGTAAACACTCACCCTCACCTGTCAATTCTGTGACTATACTTTTGATCCAAATGGAACATTCAGCGTTGTGACGCACAGAGCACGGTATTATTTTTAACTAGGAGGTTTGAATAAAACTTGACAACGTCGTTGTGGAACCTGACAAACGCTTGCGATCATCCGCCTCATCTCACCCCCATCCTGTGGTTTGAAAGTGGATTCTGGAAATCAGAGCTGGACCCAGAGCCCTGGTCACGTGGGCGTGGGGTTCCAGGGCCCCCAGCCTTGCACGGTTTCCCTGACAGCTGCCATCTGGAAAACATTAAATCGCCTCATCCTTTATATGGGTCCATTATGTTCTACCAAATTCATTACCAATGATCAACTGAGGGCGGAGAACGTTTGAAATCAAAACGAACAGGAAATACTTAATGAAGAAAGGGATGTAAATGAAAACGAGTTCCTGGTGACGGTGACAAGGAGACAAGTGCTGGACCTGCTGTGTGTCCCTTAAATGCACTGGCTTTGGCAATACTTTTTGAATCACCTAAAGATAAGAAATTTAGCTCTCACACATGTGAGAAAAAGTACGGCCCAGGTCTAAGCTGACGTGTATCTTCAACGACACTTGGAAGGTTTGTGTCACAGCCAGGAAGCCAGGTTTTTGGCAGGTTGTTATCTACAAAGGGAAAACGTACACAAGAACCTCCTCTCTGAGAAAGGGCCCCCAAAGCAGTGTGACTCTAAAGAAAAATCTTTCCCACAGACATTGCCTGTGGTACCCTAACCCTAATAAAACCATTGATGGAGGGGCCACCAAGACCCTGCCATTCACAGAGAGGGCTGCCCGCCAACCTGGGCCAGGCACCACCTTTCCATAGGATACCTATTCTTCATGTGGATCTGTCCCTGGTTTCTGACATTCAAGCCTCAGACATTGGTGCTCAGAGTATACTTTCCTACCTCTGGCTGTGAGCTGGCTTCTGTGCTGTGTGGATGGCCCCTTGCCCCTCCATCACCCCACAGAAACAGAAGCTGCATCCATCGGATCGTGCTGGCCTCTACCTGTGAGCAACAGACAGGTGTGCACACGCTCCCTTGGGGACACGGATGGGGAAGGGAACCAGATGTCCCCCTCCTCAGCTGGTCAGGAGGGTAAGACAAATGCGCTTCCACCCTTTGTGCCAAAAAAATGCAAGCTTCGAGCATGTGAGAGAGAGAGAGAGACAGAGACACAGAGAGAGAGGAGGCTGGGCTCCTTATCAAGGGCTTCCTTGCCAGCTGGCATCAGCGAGCTGTGTGGGGATGGGGCCAGGAAACGCTGGTCGGGAGCTCCACGGAGGGGCAGCCACCTGGCACTTGTGTAAATGTCTGCCCCCGCGAGAGCGACCCCACTATCACCTACAGCTTGTTCAAGCGCAAGTTCCCCACCAACCCAAGCCTGTTTCGTTGCACGTCTGCTGCCCCCTGCCTGGGAGGGACCCCCGAGTCCCCGTAGCCGTCGTGGCTGTGTCTCCTCCTCCCCACAGAAAACCTCCCCAAGGTGGGGATGCCCCGCTCAGCCCCGACATCAAGGGCTCTGCTTGGAAGTAGCCCAGCTGGGTGCCTTCTTCAGCCGGGATGCTCACCAGGCCACAGCCCATCGTTTGTAAAGTAAACTCGGAATCCATGTTTAAACATCCAAGGGAAAGGAGGGGCTTTCCCAGCACCCTGTTCCAGCAGCCCTCAAACGCCCCCCTCAACTTCCCCGCCTGCCCTCCGCCCGCTTTCCTTCCTCCTCAGCCCCGGGCAGGTGACGTGCGCTTTCAGCAGGCCAGGCGTGACCAGGAATTGTTATGCCCTGAACTGATGCAAGAAAACACTCTTGTAAAGTGGATCGATGAACAAGGGCACGTGAGTGCTCATGAAAAGCACGCCCCAGTGTCAGCTCTGGGCTTTTAGCTTTCCTGAAACCCATGTCCAAATCCAGTTCTATGGACTGGATCACGTAACCGACTTGGAGATGAGATGGATCTTTATAAAGTTCCCTGATAGTGTTTACATAAGTACACGAAGAAATGAACTTGGAAAGTAAACACGTCACCCCCACCTGTGCACGCTCACGGCGTCACTAACAAATTCCAGCACCTCTGTGGTACCATGATCACCATCGTAAATCTGACAAAAATCGTCTCTGGATGACAGAGACCCGTCCAGGCAGCACCATGAGGAAACCATTTCATTTTCTGGGGCAAGGTGAATTGTTTCAATATTTCTGATGCTGTACATATTAAGAGTAAGCTCACGGTTCAGACTTAGCCCTTCTCATTCCAAATACGACCCCCCCACCAGGAATAAACTAAGAAAAAACATAAATGACTTGTGCAAAATAGGGGGAGATTAAAATCAACTCAAATACCCTCAGAGCTATCTACCTGCATGAAGGTGATGTCTTAGAGCTTTCAAGGTCATGAGAGAGTGCGGTTCAAGGTGACGTGAGGGTGTTGGGAAGGACTTCCCAGATGTAAAAGCACCTCCGTGTCCCCTGTTTTGTGTTTGTAGGAAAAGAAGGCTTTAGTGTCCTAGGCCTTCCCCAGATTCCAAAGAGCAGGCTCAAGTAGTTCATGATCAGGAGAATAAAGTCACCTTATTATCCTAGTTCCTCCTGAAGGGATATAGGTTGTTATAACCTGATGCAGATCTTTAAGATGTTCTGTAGAAACTAAGACCCCCACCAGGTGGAGGATGGTGACTACACGCTGACCACAAGCATGCAGACCCCAGACTGATTGGAACAAGAAGGTTGAGATTCCCAAAACATCACCTCGTTACCTCACAACCAACCCATCAGAAGGTCCACAAGCTATTAATGTATCCTTCAACCCTCTCCCCTAACACTGTCTTTAAAAACCCTTGCCTGACAGCCCTCAGGGAGTCTGGGTCTTTTGACAATGAGCTGCCTGTTCTCCTTGCTTGACACCCTGCAAATAAACCCTTACTTGGCTGCAATCACTCGCTGTCAGAGTTTGGCTTTCTGCACCATGGGCACACGGGTCCTCGTCAGGGGCCGGGTTCCACCCCGAGCTCATCCACACCAGCTTGTTCCCTCCTTGGGAGACATTTCAGAGATGAGAGAAGTAGCTGCCGGGGTCGCCCAGTAACCAGAGGGGCAGGGCGTCACTGCCGGTCCATCGCTGGGGGGATGGCTAAGGAAGGGGCGGGTGTTCGCTGTTCGCTGCGAGTTGAGGGCCTTAGATGCATGTTTTCTCATCCAATCCTAGTGCCTTAGGAGGCAGAGACTTTTCCCACCAACGCACCCACGTGCACACCCACACCCACTCCTCTGTCCTTCCTCTGCCTCACCTTTCTCTCTATACTAATCGCTACGTGGCCTCGTGGACATGTTACTTGGTTCTGGACTCTTTCTTCTTCTCCAGAATGCAAACTGTGGGCTTATTTTTTCCTCTTTTCCCCACTCTTGGGTTGCCCGTTTCTGGAACATGGCATGTAGGTGGAGCTCAAGAAGAAACGGTTGAACTAATTGGAGAAATCAAATGCAGAGTAGTTGTCTAACTTGCCCAAGGTCTTGGAGCTGGTCCATCACAGCCCAGGGATTTGAACTCTGGGCGTCCCAACCTGGAACCCATACTCTTTCCTTTCACTGTTATGATTATCAGAAGACACGTATGTTGAGTGAAACCTTTTTTGTAGTCGCCCCACTTCTCACCTCGGTGACTATTTAGTGATAGGAGACGGGCCCCACCCCCTTCTGCTGAACAATTGTCAACGTCTGCAAACAGCTCTGGTTCCCTCCATGTGTCCAGCCTCGCAGGAAGCAGCTCCCCACCTCTCTCCTGAGCACACGTTAGCTTCTCCTTCTGAAGACCCATCTCCTCACGTGGATCCACGGAAGTAGGAGGACAGGCCAAACGGAAGACCCCACTGCCTTCACTGGGCTTACCTGCTGCTCCCCATCACTGCTCCAACTCTTCTCTGTGTTGCCAACTGACATGGCGGATTCAAAGTCACAAACGTGTTCATACATCCTCCGCAAAGATGGTGTCACGTGGGCAGAAGGTGAAAAATTGCTGGCAGCCCGGCAATTCCCTGGGTGAGGCAGGAAGCCTGCCAGCCTCCCCAGCTCCTCCAGGGCTGGAATCAAGACCCAGCAGCCCTGAGCCAAGAACCCAGCTGCTGTGTTCGGACTTGGTGATCCCGCGTTCCTTATGAACCTTCCCGTGCGCGTGCCCTTGGGGTATCGCTGTGTGGGCAGGGCACCCTTGCCCAACGACCTTGGGTAACCCAGCACCTCATTCTTGGGGGTGCCCCTCTGCCCCCCTATGCTCTGTGAAATGTGCTGGTGGAAACCAAGCATCACAGCAGGGGGCGGAAACCTCTCACTCCAGACCCAGCCCCAGGAAGTCCCACCTCGAGCCTGTCCTTCTGATTCATAAGAAAGGCTGAGAAAGCTTTCCTTCACCTTCACCTCAGGAGGACACCGTTGGAGTTTGCTAGCGATGGGATTCCTTCCTACAACTTAAAAGGGCCAGGCTGCCCGCACAAGCCTCCTGAAGTCTCGTGGTCCTCCTGAGTTCAGAACGTCCTCCTGATTCTCCGAGGCCACCCTGCAGGGCTCTGCCCTCCTTCCCCACGCGCCAACCACCAGCGCCTTCTGTCCCCAATGATGACTCTGCTAGGGCAAAGATGAGTGACAACTCTGTGAGGCTAGCATTCATCTCTGAGCCGTGCCGCTTTTGGAGGAGCCTACACGCCCTCAGTGAGTTCTGGTCCTTGGAGAACTTTCATCTGGAAATGTCTAGAACATTCTGTGCCTGATGGAGTTGTAGCTGGGCAGACATCAAATACCCATTTTTCCAATGGGGAAGTAGGTTCTTTGAAGGTAACAGCATTCAGAAGCATCTTGGAAATGGCACAAAACTGATTATTTAGGTGCAAACGGCTGCTGTGATCTGGGCGTCACCCGTGCAGGCTGGTCAGCAGCTCTGCACGTGTGTGAGTGGCCGCTGCGGGTTCCGTGCTCCGGCCCCGCGTCCTGGGGTGCACGTGCTGCCCTGGCCTTTGTTAAGCTGCTGGTGCCCTTGACCTTCTCAGGTTTCTCTCAAAGGTGTTGTCCCTTCGATACCAGACAGTTTGAGCTCCCCGAAGGCAATGGGCTTCTGCTTTCTCTTTCTGAATGTTACACCATGGATACTCCAGAGATGAAGGGTCCAAAAGATGTCCACAGAGACCAGGCCGAGAAAGGGTCCCTGACAGCCCAGAGCCAGAACAGCTGCCATCCGGCTGTTGCAGGCACTTCTTCCTCGTGAGCCAGGCCACCTCCCTGCTCTAACGGGGCGTCTCCAGAAGCTTCTCTCCACTGGCAGCCAGGGCCCCTTTCCCAACACGTGTTGTCTCAGGCCCCACATGGCCTCCAGACCACTTTCAGAGCACCCTGCATGCCCTGCCCTGACTTACCAAGTCCTGCTGCCCCCAGGCCCTTCTCTCCCCAGGAGGCCCAGCTTCTCTTTGAACCTGCCCAGCGAGTCCTCAGCTCAGAGCTTTAATTTACTGCTCCTTCCACGTGCAATGCTTTTCTCCCAGACTTTATTTACTTTTAATTTATTTAATCAACACTAATATAGCAAGGGGGTGGGGGAGGGATGAGTTGGGAGTTTGAGATTAGCAGATGCAAACTATTGTATATACTATGGATAAACAACAGGGTCCTACTGTATAGCACAGGGAACTATATTCAATATCCTGTGAAAAATCATATGGAAAAGAATATATATATGTATAACTGAGTCACTTTGCTGTACAGCAGAAACTAACACAACAATGTAAATCATCTATACGTCAACAAAATAAATTTTTTTAAAAACCCACTAATATAGCAAGGAATTTGTGGCAACATTTACAAATCTTAACTCATCTTCCCTGATCATCACACCTCAGCTGATTTGTTAGCCCATCAGAGAGGCTTTCCTGATCTTCTGCTAAACCAGCTACCAGGTCTCCACGCCCTTTTACATTCCTTGCCGTACACGTGACCCTACACGCTGCTTCCTTCCTTTGGTTACTATTCTCTCTCTCTCTCCCCCACTGGAACGGCAGCTCTGTGAAAACAGGACAATATGCCCTTAGAATCAAGGATGGTCTCAGAGGTATACACATGGGTACTGTCTTGTGAAAAATGAATGAATATATAGAACACTCTGAGGATTTTCACCCCGAATTTCAGTGCACATAACACTCCCAAAATGGAGGCAATTATTTACTGGCAAACTTGTAGGAATGTGACACTCTCCTGTTCACACGTGAAAACTCACCTTTCAAATTCAATTGCATAAGATCACTGCCCATTTGAACTCAGAAATGGAATATACATTCCAAGGACATGGTCATGAGGACAAGGTTTTTGTCTTCAGGTCTTAAGACAACCATTCTATTCCTTAGGGTTTCCTACTGGAGGCCCAATGCCTTTGCCATTTGAAGAACAAAACATGCCTCCATGACAAAAATCCATTCCTTTCCCTGTGCCACTCATCTTTGGGGACCCAAGAGGTATTTTGATCCTATAAGTATTGATAACTAAGGGAAAAGTAATTTTCAGGTCTTAAATTATCACTGAACATACAATCAGAACTGAAAGGAAGCAGGATTGCCTCTCTAGCTCAGAGGGTTTTTAAATCCTTTTTATCTGACCAAGACCCACGGTAAAAATCACATCTTGTATCATAACCTGTACTCATTCACATACAGACTGGAATGAATGATTCACAGAACCATCTGTACCGTTACCGCCAATAATATTCTCCTGTATCTTTGTTCTCTTCTATTCTAGTACATTCTTCAAAAGGCCGGTCTAGCTCACCTAATGGTTTCACAACCTACCACCGGTTTATAACCTACAGTTTGAAGACACTGACTCCAGTCCCACCCTTTTCCTTGCAGAGAAGAAAGCACAGCCCGGGAGATTGTGAACTGCCCAGGGTCCAAGAGTTAGTGCAGAGCCAGGATGAAGCCTGGTGTCTGACTCACAGCTCCTGTCCGAACAATCGCTTCTCCTCCCCTGTGTGAGTCTCTGATCACCTGGGAAGAAACTGCATCCGTTAAAGTGTTGTCTTTTGAGCTTTTAAAACTCAAGCAGCGCTCAGCCATCAGCGGGTCGTAAACCGGCTCCAGGTGCTGACACCACGTATGTGACACCATTTCCTCTCCAAGGAAGACAGCCTACCCACGGACCTGAGCCAGCCCCGCCCCCACGAGTTAGTGATGCCCCCTGAAAGGCTGGACCCCCGCCTGGCAGAGTGGGTGGAGAGCATTGTGCCCAGAGGGCCAATTACATTGCAGAGCGGTGTGTTTCCTCACATTTGTCTCAAAGATGTTGACCTGCAGATCTGAGGTCTTCTGCACAGAGGAAAAGCATTTCAGGAGATGATAATCCCAAGAGGGAATTCCAAGGTCAAAGGTAAACGGCTGGATACACACTGGAATTAATAAACTCATTGGTTAATACGAGGTAAGCCCTAGAACTCAGAGAGGGTTCTTTTAAACATTCAGAGAGGAATCTGGACCACTAATGTCTGATACCCTTTTCTAGGTTTAAGGAAAGGGACAAGAAACATCAGCTTTCCCACGTACAATCTCGGTAGGTGGTTTGGAAGAGCCCCCAGGCCCCTGGGGGAGAGGGGTCACCTCTGACTTAGTAAGTGTGCACTGAGCCACGTAAGAGCTACACCTGCCTCTGTGGTGGCTTTGCATACAGTATATGAATAGTAAATTAAAAAGTCCAAGCAGCTGGGGATCAATACTGTCCCAGAGGAAAAGCTGAGCAGGACAGACAGGCATCATGAAAACCCCAAACCAAGGAAGGCCATGGATTGGCTCAGATGGCTAGGTGACCAGTTCCCCTGGGTCACGCGGAGGTGCTTGTGCGCCTTTACCTTTGGCTCCTCGCGTCTTCCGGCTCCCCCACAAGCAGCCGTGGTGCTCAGGGTCTCAGCGCCCGCTTGCCTGACTCAGTATGTGTGCCCCCCTGCCTCCACCCCTATCATCAGCCCCTGAGCCACGTCACTCGCTGCAGGAGCCTCCCTCCCACACAGCAGGACCTGGGGCACTGCGCCTGAGCGGGGGTGGGGGTGGGGTGGGGGTGTGTGGGGGTGGATTGGGTGTGGCATCGGGCAGGCCTTGCCTCTGGGCTCTGATGCTAAGAGACAAGGCAACAGGCAAGAGAAAACTCCTAAGTAGAAACCAAAGCAAGCGTGGGGCCATCCTTCCACAGGGGTCGGACTGGGAAAGGCAGGCACCAGGGAGCCCAGATTGGGGGCAACAGGACAGGAGAGTGTGGAGAGTGGGCAAATGTGGAGGAATCCCTTGAGCCACAGGATATATCTCAGGCCAGCCTTTGGAAGGGTGGGTGGGCTAGGATCGGATAGCATAGGATAGGGCAGGGCAGGATAGAACAGGAGAATATGGCATGTGGCCAGGGTACGGATTGTCCTGGGACGTGCTTGTGAGGACTGGGTGATGATGTAAAACGCAGCTCCTCTTGGAGGGGGTCTCGGTTGAGGAAAATGGGCCGTGCGCTTGGAAAGTTGCTCAGGTTTCCAGTTCCACGGAATGGGCTCCAGCTGACAGTATGTCCCCAGGAAGTGGCCCAAGTGCACCTAGCACAGCGCCCCTCCCTGCCCAGAGGTCAGGGTCCTTGGCTTGGTGCCAGCCGCATCACCCCCTGCGCCTCGCGCCGCCCACCGCTGCCTCCACCCCCGGTGGGGCGACTTTTTCCTAAACCAGGGGCTCTGACTTTAGCCAGAAATAGTGACTCAATAATAAAGGACACGAGGAGGTGACACTGGACCCTGTGAAACACCTTCGCTGTCAGAACGACAAGCCAGTGAGGTCATACCTCTTCCCCTCCATTATTCTAAGTCTTTATCGAAAATCACTCTACTACCTCTCACGGACCCAGGAGTTCTGTCACACATGTTAAAGTCAAACTGTAGAGACAGGGGCCTCACAAAACATGTGTGCCCAGAGCCCTGCAACCCTGAAGCCAGCCCTGGGGAGGAGGGGGCCACAGTACGTGGGCCTCTCACTGTTGTGGCCTCTCCCGTTGCAGAGCACAGGCTCCGGACGCTCAGGCTCAGCGGCCATGGATCACGGGCCCAGCCGCTCCGCGGCACGTGGGATCCTCCCAGACCGGGGCACGAACCTGTGTCCCCTGCATCGGCAGGCGGACTCCCAACCACTACGCCACCAGGGAAGCCCTGATCTTACCTTTGATCCTCCTTCTCGGTGGCTTTGGTCACATATGTCCACGGTGCCAGCTCTAGCCACACAGTCTGTCCTCAGTAAATAGGTCTAGGGAGGAAGTGAGACAGAGGCGGTAACACTAGCGATGCCCTTAATGCTTTATTTTTTAATCTTCTCAAAAGTGGGCGTGCTAGGGAACTCTCCTAAGCAGTGATATAAGAGGACTTCTAGAAGGAGGTGTAAGTGGAGGTCAGATAGTGGGCCGACTTCAAATTGAAGTTCAGTTTCAGATAAAAGCGAGGTTCTCAGCCTAAAGCTGCTCAGAGAGGCCCCGGGGGGCCGAGGGCGTGGGGGAGGCTGGTGGGCCTGCCCTTTGATCCCCGCTGCATGCCGATTCCACTGCAGATTAGGAAACGTGCCAGAAACCACAAGGACAGCCGTGTGGGCTCAGGAGGGACTCGCTCTTGGATGGTAAACCCACAAATGAACACACACGTTCAGAACTCATAAATGTTCCAGAAAAGACAGCACACTGTAAAAGCAGTATGCATTTCGTTACGAAGCCAATGGACCCATTTGTTCCAGTTTTATGTCCCTGGAAGGATATATCCTGGCAGGATCACCCCAGGCTGCTCCTTTGATTTCTCCGTCCTGGGTGGTGACCTCTGCCAGCACTCCTGATGCGGACCTGGGATGGTCTCACTTCCACCTGTGCCAAGCCAGGGCTCTTAACCAGATGATTGCAGTGGAAATTTCTCTGATCTCTTTTTTTTCTGAAATTTGGGTTGAAAATGAGGTTTGAGGGTAAAGTACACTTTATAAGCCAAGACACGAGCATCACCGGCTTAAACAGCTGAAATGATTGCTCTGCTGAAACCCTACTGTTGTAAACATGTGTGGTCACAAAACACACGATCAGACCCACGGTCACAGCCTCCGTGCAGCCTGACTGCGTTTCTGACGACCCCGTCTCCTCTGGTCTCGAGGCCTGGGAAACACCCAGCTTCTCAGAATTCGAGGGGTGAATATCTTTCATTTGATACAACTTCTTCCCAACTCAGGAAAATGGTGATGCAGACGACTGCATTTTCCAGATTCAGAAATGGCAACAGGAGGCCTTCCTGGCATTCGCCAGGCCCCCAAACCCACGATCAGCACTGACTCCTGCTCGGTGAGACCGCACATCTCCACTGAGCCTGACCCCGGGCAGGACACTCTGGGCATCTCTGTTCCCCACGACGACAGTGATCTGTGGTCCTGCCCCCCTGAGGGTTTTCCTTTGCGGCAATGGGGGTGGTGAGCTGGAAGATACACGTACGTTTTTACTGGATGAATTAATACACGAATGCAGGCTGCATTCGTTCTCCGCTTTCTAGGGGACAGACTCTGTGACCATCTACTGTGGCACGACACCCACTGGCACAGAAGAGTCGCACTGCTCACCAGACAAGAGGCAGCCATGGCAACACGAGTCTCCCAAAGGAGTGAAAAAGGAATCATTCTGCGGCCCAGTACCGTTTCGGCTGTGCCTGGAAATTGTGGTTTTGTCAAAGCTAAAGGACTGTGGAATCTTAGAGCTGGAAGAGATTATTAGATCATCCAGCCCAACATCCAGCCCAGGAATTCTCTCTAAGATATCACTGGCAGGATGTGCTAAAACCTTTGAAGATTGGGGCTTTCCAGCTGAGGAGGTGTCCGGGGCATGACTGTAAGCAGCCTTTAACCAACATGTACACAGCTGCGTTTGTTGTGGGCAGAGTAACTGTCCTGCGCTAAGAGCTTTGAATGTGTCCTCAGTTACCCTTCAAAACAAACTTACTAAAGAGGAACTACTGATTTCTGCATTTTATAGATAAGAAAACTGAGAGTTAGATATTAATTAACTTGCCCTTGGTCACACAACCGGTAACTGGCACAACCAGGATTGAAAAACAGGTCAATCTGACATCAGAGCTAAACGGGTAATGTAAACTGTCCTTCCTCTGTGGCCTCGTATGCCCTATAACAAGGTGTCACCTTCTTCTTAGGGTCAAGAGGAGGCTTTCATGCTTTGGAGAGTAAGGACGTGCCTCCTTCCTGAAGATGCTTCGGACGCCAGGAAACCTCCCCACACATCTGAGGGACCACAGAACTGCCACTGCCCTTGTTTAAGGAATACTCACAGCCTGACTCCAATAATTTGCTGTGGAGTCTTCCTATCAGCCTTTCTCCCCTCTTTTTTTTTTTTTTTTTTTTTTTTTTTTAACATGTGGGATCTTCCCGGACCGGGGCACGAACCCGTGTCCCCTGCATCGGCAGGCGGACTCTCAACCACTGCGCCACCAGGGAAGCCCTCTCCCCTCTTTTGAAAGTTGAGGCCATTTTCTTCACAACTCCAAACGTCTGGCACTTCTCACGTGTTTTTGTAAGATATTGTCAGTAACGTTGCCCGTAGTGATGTCAAAATCCTATCTTCAATTCTTGGGTTTTATGAATCGTGTTATTGAAATCATGGGAAAAAAGGCTCCAAAGGTGGGTTTCCTTCCCCCTCAGACATTTCAGACATTTCTAGTAGATTTTAACAAACTTCCCATCGTGTCAATAAATAAGGGCAGGTGAATGGTACTTGTGCATGAACCGTTTTTTTTTCAGTTAAATATTTTGCTGCAACTTCTACTCAGGAAATGTGTTGTAGACCAACTTTATTTTTGTCACCTTCGCTTTACCAGGACTTGAGTGGGGTGTTGACATTTTTTTTTAAATAAATTCTTTTTATTTATTTATTTGGCTGCGTTGGGTCTTCGTTTCTGTGCGAGGGCTTTCTCTGGCTGCGGCGAGCAGGGGCCACTCTTCATCGCGGTGCGCGGGCCTCTCACTGTCACGGCCTCTCCTGTTGCGGGGCACAGACGCCAGATGCGCAGGCTCAGTGGTTGTGGCTCACAGGCCTAGTTGCTCTGCGGCATGTGGGATCTTCCCAGACCAGGGCTCGAACCCGTGTCCCCTGCATTGGCAGGCAGATTCTGAACCACTGCGCCACCAGGGAAGCCCGGGGTGTTGACATTTAAGTGGGGACCATGGTAAAGGAACCTACGATTTTCATCCTGGGGAAATCGCTACATCTACACCAGTCTGCCCCCTTCTTACCTACATCACTGAACAGAGGGGTTGATATTCGGAGATTATTATTAATCCTCAGGAGTCAGGACTTCGTCACAGTTTGTAGCACTGTGAAGGACTCAGTGAACATCTGGTACGATCAGCAGGGTACCCAAACTAGCACAGATGAAAAGGCTTTCCCTGAGGAAGAGGTGGAACACAGGGGCTTGTTAGGACAGTGAACCTCTTCTCTGTGACACTGTAGTGACAGTCACATGTCACTGTACATTTGTCAAAACCCATAGGAAGTACAACACAAAGAGTGAACCCTACTACAGACTGTGGCCCTTGGTTTAATAATAATATATGAATATTGGCTCATCAATTGTGACAAATGTACCACACCCAGGCAAGATGTTTGTAATAGGAGAAATGGGGGGGGGGAGTCGAGGGTATGTGGGAACTCTCTGTACTTTTCCCTCAATGTTTTCTGTGATCCTAAACAGCTAAAAAAACCTGTTTTAAATAAGAACAAAAGCCTCCTCTTAGCCAGTACACAAATCTGCTGCAACAAAATAAAAAGAAAGGGGAGAGAGAGAGAAAAAAAGAAGGAACCAAGGAAGGAAGGGAGGAAAAGGAAAGGAGCACTGAATGACAAAGGACCGAATTAGGAAGAACGCGTAACTCAAGAAATGGAAGAAGTTCAAATATAACTTGAGGAAAAGAAGAAATTCCCAGAGTGCTTTACACTATAGAATTTTGAAGGCACATGTTAATAAATGATTATAGCATGTGTCTGTGATATAGCCAAAAAAAAAAAAAAAAAAGTAAAATAACGCTGTATCCACTGAGGCAGGAGAGAGGTTAATTGAATGCATCATGTCCCAAAGTAAATCGGCAGTAACATGAGCTCCGTGCAGAATGCTGTGTGTCCCAGTCAGGGATTAACACCTAGAGGACAGCAGTTGCAGAAGCCTGGGCAGTAAGCGCAGGATGAGCTGGTTGTGGAACCAAACCTCCTAGAAGTGAGGGTTTGGGTTTTCGGCTGCCCTAACCCTGACTGTCAGGAAGGTGAGCTTATTTATCCAGGGCTCAGGGCTACCAATAACACTTGAGCGTGGAAGCCACCTTGGTGCAGATTAGAAAAAGGCACAAGCTCTAGGAGAATAAGTGGGTGAATAAAAAGATGTTCTTCTGGCTGGACCAGTCAGCAAACGGCACCCTATCTGGGCACAGTGGTCAGCACAGTGCCCTTCCTTCCCCATCCTTGCTGGGGCCATGGCTCGGTGGAGTGCAGTTTGGATTTCAGCTCCCATAGTGCCCAGTGCAGGACACAACCTGCACAACCGTCCCTGTTTCTTCACTTGGACAGACTCATCCTGCAGGTGTGTAGCCCCAGATCCTGAGTTCTGGGTGCAGATCCGCCTTTGATGAATAACTGCACTGATGCCCTAGGAGTTTTTGTCCAGAAAACCCCAGTCCACCCAAGGAGGCAAAACCACTCCTTCTTGTTCAATATGGAAATGTATCAATACATGTGCTTCTAAAAATAAATATAGGGGGCTTCCCTGGTGGTGCAGTGGTTGAGAGTCCGCCTGCCGGTGCAGGGGATACGGGTTTGTGCCCCGGTCCGGGAGGATCCCACATGCCGTGGAGCGGTTGGGCCCGTGAGCCATGGCTGCTGAGCCTGCGCGTCTGGAGCCTGTGCTCCACAACGGGAGAGGCCACAGTGGTGAGACGCCCACGTACCGCAAAAAAATAAAAATAAATAAATAAATAAAAATAAATATAGGGGCTTCCCTGGTGGCGCAGTGGTTAAGAATCCAGCTGCCAATGCAGGGGACACGGGTTTGAGCCCTGGTCTGGGAAGATTCCACATGCTGCGGAGCAACTAAGCCCGTGCGCCACAACTACTGAGCCCATGTGACACAACAGCTGAGGCCTGCGTGCCTGGAGCCCATGCTCCACAAGAGAAGCCACCGCAATGAGAAGCCCGTGCACCACAAAGAAGAGTAGCCCCCGCTCACCGTAACTAGAGAAAGCCCACGCGCAGCAACAAAAGACCCAATACAGCCAAAAATAAATAAATAAATAAATAAATAAATAAATAAATAAATAAATAAATTAAATTTTTAAAAAGACAAAACATTAAAAATAAATATAGAGATAAACTGAGTCAAACTTATCAGATTAATTATTTGTGTTGATTTACATTTATAAACAGAATGATAAGATGTGTGGGTTACCTCTGAAGTCTTAAAATTTGATTTTAACATTTGCCATTTGAATCAGTCAGATATTCATGTGAAGTCAGATAACTCATAAATCATCTTTTCTGCACATAAAATCACTGCTTTAACATTGAAAAGCACTCCATAAAATAATAAGCAAGATAGGATTTGAAAAAGAACACAGATAGAGGATTATAGAATTGTAAAGCTGCAGAAATAAATTGAGCATGGAAATAATACCATTATGGAACCAAGAAATAGATTAGAAACAGCAAGAAACAAAATACTTAAGGTCAGAAATCAATTACTAACATTAAAGAATGGTTTCATATTATCAGAGTAAATGTAAAGGAAAAAGACAAATCACTTAACAACAAGAACAATGTAATAGATAAAAGTTCGTGTCCTTAAGAAAAAGGTCAGCCAGTGAAAAACTAAAAGGCACTCAAAAACATATCATGAAAAGAATTCTCCTGAAATGCAGGGAGAAGAGAAACTCCGGATCATGGGGGCATATTTTTCAGAGAATCAATACAAAAATTATGACTATTGAGACTTATCCTGGTTGTTATTAACTTTCCTGGAGAAAATCAATAATTCGTCAGTTGTCCAAGTAGAGAATCTTCTAGGGAGTATCTGGCCAGCCTCAGGCTTGTCCACAGCAATATTAAAGCCAAAAAACAGTGGAGCAGTATCATAAGGGAAAGCTAACGTGATCCAAGGATGTTACACCCAACCAAGATGCATTCAAGTCTAAAACGTCCCCAACATGAAAGGACTCAAGAAATACAGCACCCTAGAGTCCTTCTTCAAAAACTATGTATTGATGCAACCAAGGCATAAACAGAGAAACTGAGGTCTAACATTTCGTGCCAGAAAATAGTGAATCAATGTTTACGGATTCTAAGGGAAAATGATCCAGGAATATGATATCCAGCCAAGTTTTCCTTTCAAGCATTTGAGAATGAAATCCAGCCAACCAAGGGATAAATCAAAATAAAGAAACAAGGAATAGAACAAGGAATAATAAAAGAACTAACGGTGAGAAAGAAATTGTTTACAAAGAGAGTTGTGCTGAACAACCCATGGTTACAACATGAAATATAAATGTTCTAAAACTTAGAATCACAAAAGGACATAAAAGAGGAGGCAAGGGGATAGTAAAAGTATTCATGTCCCGTTTTTCACAAAAGTGGATCTACCCTGTCTAAAAATGAACCGTTCTTTATAACAACTAACGCCTCCTACCACAACGTTTTCCTGATCTTTTTCGTTAATTATGGAAGAATCTTTTGTGGAGAAAAAAACATTGATCTGAATTCCTGAAATCCCTTCATTTTACATAGGTTTCTGCTTAATTTAGGGAAAATTAAATTATTTTTTGAAAAGTAGGATGCACAGCACGATACCATGTTTATAAGACGATACTGTTAAGTCGGCCTATGTTTTCATTGGTATCTATTCATGGAAATATGGCTGGAAATGTATTCACATAGCAATAATGACACCTAATTCTTTGTGTGACGAGGTTTGGGGTGATTTCTTTCCTCTCTTTGTATTTTTCTGCATTGTGTGACTTTTTACAACAATTATCAATCATTTCCACAAAAAGTATGAAGTAGTTATTCTTAAAGGAAAAAAAATTGGCTTCAGGAGGTGAAAAATTGGTGGATCAGGAGGGAGAAGGCTGTATACTCTGATAGTCGGCTTAAAAGCTGCTCCCACAGGCGCAGGACTAGACCCACAGACAAGCAGACATGGTGAGATTTGAAGGACACAAAAAGCCACCAGCTTGTCCAAAATTGTCATCCCTTTGAATTATCAACTATGGTTACACCCACTTGGATTCATTTATCAAATCTTGTTTCAAATTGCTGGTGGCTGAAACACCAAGCCCAGAGGGATGGCAGAGGTGGGCTGGCACCTGTACTGAGAGAGGGGCAACAGTACTGAGGTCGGAAGAGCCTGGGGCCAGGGACACTGGGAGGTTGAGAATGCGAGGGAGCAGAGATGGGGGTGGAAGCAGCATCGGCCAGGGAGCAGGTCTTTGCAAACTGGAGGCCCCAAAGCTTGAGTATCACACAAAAGGAGGTCATTTTGAGAACAGATGTCAATGAAGAGCTAAGGGGCAGAGGATAACCAACAGGGACCTACTGTAGAGCACAGGGAACTCTACTCAATGCTCTGTGATAACCTATATGACAAAAGAATCTGAAAAAGAATGCATATATGTATATGTATAACTGAATCACTCTGCTGTATACCTAAAACTAACACAACATTGTAAATCAACTATGGTCCAATAAAATTAAAATTAAAAAAGTACTAAGGGACAGAGGGATGGAAGGATAAGGTGGAGATGGGGACCCTACGAGTAATTTCCTTCAGGTGAGAATTTTTTGCCAAACGCTCCTCTGAAAGGCCCCTGGCTCACATCATAGGCTCAACTCACTGATTTTGGCCCCTGAGGAGTGCAGTGATAAGGCTGAAGTATCAGGCTCGTGTGAGGTGTGCTAGCGTGGGAGGGCTCCCATCGTAGCCTGGGGGCAGCAGGAGGCGTCTGTCTCCACTGGGGTGGGGAGCAGCGTGGCCTTGAAAGGAGAGGGGCAGAGGGTAATTAAGCCCCAAAGATGAACCTGCCAATCTCCACCCTTTGCCCAATCTCCAGCAGCCTTTTCCCAGGGAAACTGCAGGACACACCTCTTGCAATAAGCCAAGCAAAGGTGCCCAAGAGCCACTGGAAATGTCTGTTTGGGTAGTAAGTGTCTGGTCTCCTCTTGATGAGGGGAAGGGGCTGTCCCCGTGCTGGTCACCCTGCACACAGCCATTTCCAAGACACTCACCTCTTCCTGAGTTTTAAAGCTGTTAACCCTAGAGAAAAGCCAAAAGCCTGCTTGGCCCCTGTTTGCACAGCAGTCGTTTAGAAATGGCACCGAGCTCTTATCAGGCTGGCTGATTCATGCTGAAACTTGGGAATTATGTCCAATCAGCAGAGATGTTTAGGAGAAGATGCTGCTCACCCTGCCTGGAAACACCCACGGGTCAGCACAGCTCACAGAGATGGAGTTTGGAGGTGCTAACACTCAGTGGAGCCACAAATGGAGAAGGGATTAATTTCGAGCAACACACATTCATTTAAAAATCATAATTAGTCACTGTAGTGTACCCCCGAAGACGGGCAGAGGCCAGGAATGCAGCTGGCCTTACTGATGCGGAATCCGGAGCAAAGACCAGAGAGGACGGGCATGCCCAGGACCAGGGAGGGGAAAAAGCCATGAACGAGATAGAACAGATCATGTTTGAGCCCTGACACGAGGTAGGATGTTCCCTCCTTGAGGGAAGTCGGGGACCAAACAGATGCTCTGGGCACAGCTGCTGCAAACAGCTTCTCATCAAGGTTCCTACAAAGACCGCAGCACAGACACTGCTACCACCAACAATGAGGACGTTAAGAAACACCATATCAAGCATGTGAGAATTTCTTCAGGGTGACCGAGTCCGACGCACTCAGTCTCTTAGCACACGTGCATCTTTTCCTCCTCACACGTCACACCGCAAACACCTTGCCTTTCCCCCTGAATTCATTGAATCCCCCGCCTGCGTTTCTCCCTCTGCTTGTCTGTCATCCACACGACTTTCAGAGTCATTTTCCTAAAATGTAACCTTATTATGCTCCCCTGCTGAAGCCCCTCTGTTGGCTGCTCGTGGCTTCCTGGTCAGTTATAGCCTCTTGACCAGGGGTGAAGGACGCCCGCCTCTCTGGCCGCATCCCCTGCATTTCCCAGGTGAACAACCTGTCAGGATCGCCCAGGATTGTCCTGTTTTAGTTGTGCTTCCTGGGAAACTTTCAGTCCCTGGAAAACCAGGACGACTGGTCTCCCTACCACTATGTACAGCTCCCTGAAAACTCCCTCTGGGCTGTCACCGCTCGAATTGTATGAGCTGAGAATGGTCCTCTTTCTCCTCCTACAAAACCCAGCCCACATCTCATCCCCTGGGATGGTAGGTGGGCACCGTCTCAAAGGGTGGGCTCCAACCAGCAGCTTTAGCTTCCCCTGGGACCTTGTCAGAAATGGGAATCCTTGGACCCCAACCCAGACCTACTGATTCAGAAATCTGTGTTATGACAAGTCCCCCAGGGATTCCAATGGACCTGAAGGGTGAGAACCAGTGCCCCAGAAACCCTCCCCGAGCAGGGACCCCTCTCCAGCAGCCTCGCCAACCCCCTGCGATGTCTGCCTTACTCTGAGCCTGGCCGCGTTTTTCTGTTTTTTGTTTTTTAATGTTATTTTAAATTTTTATTTATTTATTTATTTATTTATTTTTGGCTGCGTTGGGTCTTCGTTGCTGCATGCGGGCTTTCTCTAGTTGCGGCGAGAGGGGGCTACTCTTTGTTGTGGTGCATAGGCTTCTCATTGAGGTGGCTTCTCTTGTTGCAGAGCACAGGCTCTAGGCACGTGGGCTTCAGTAGTTGTGGCATACACACTCAGCAGTTGTGGCTCACGGGCTCTAGAGAGCAGGCTCAGTAGTTGTGGCGCATGGGCTTATTTGCTCGGTGGCATGTGGGATCTTCCCAGACCAGGGATCGAACCCACGTCCCCTGCATTGGCAGGTGGATTCTTAACCACTGCGCCACCAGGGAAGTCCCTGGCCGCATTTTTAATATCAACTCATGACATTCGAGTGCAATTATTGGCAGAAATCTACCTTCTCATCCGAGAAGTTCTTTGAAGACAGCATTGCCACTTTCTACTACTCTCCAGGTAATATCAGTTTATATTTATAAGTCCTTGGCAGTTTTATTAACTCTTTTATTAAGGCAGCAGACTTATTAAATTATATTTAGTTTCCTAAGTCAAACCGCATTGCAGAGAAGTGTGTAATCCCTGGGGAAAGAATGTGGGAAAATGACAAAGGAGCAGGTGTCCACACGACGCCCGGAAGCGTCTGTAAGAGTGAATTTTGCCCTAATTCTCATTAAAAGCCATGGGTCTTATCTCCCCTCATTTAATCATAATGATAGACATTCTTTTTGTGATCAAAGGATTATCACTACTTTTCACAATATCTTATCCCTTGAGCTCTAAGGCTACACATTGAAGTTCTAGACATTAAAAAAAAAAAAAACCCTCTAGGGGACTAAAAATTGATTTTGAATATTTTACAGCCTCTGAGCCCACACTGTCTTTGTATACTTTTGGTCTCAATTAAAACCACCGCCACATGCCTGCTATTAATAATGACAGCAATTTACTTCTGTTGAAATTGAAATCCTTCAGTTCTCTTTGAAAAACCTAAATGCGTTTCACATGGTTTACAGACATGTTTCAAAGCTTTCTTCTCCTTTATAGTTTTTTTTTTCTTTTTGTTTTTTTGAAATAGACTTAATCTTCAAAGTTTATGATTGCCGTCGGTGGGTGCCTGAAGACAGAGATCTGAGCATACACAGCTGTACACGTGTGTGTGTGTGTGTGTGTGTGTGTGCATTTACATGGATACCGGTATGTATATGTTGTGGTCAAATCATTCTGCCTTCCGAGACAACTTGTTATTGTTCATGTGAATGTAATTTAACTGATTTTTTTTCCTAGAATTTTTCCTTGACATTTTAAGAGTCAGTGAAACTATGGAAAAAGAAAAAAGAAAAAAACTTCCAATGAAGAAACATAATTGTTTACAGCAAGCCACATGTGACATTTCAGATGTATGTTTTATACAGTATTGTCTTGAAAGAGCATGCATTTGGGAAGCTTTCTTAAAGTAAATCATTGGAAGAAAACCTAAAACAAATCATTAACGTTCATCAGATACATACGAAGAGATGGGATTTGGACAACGTCAAATGCCCAAGTTTTCGTAGTCCAGTTTCATACCCTGAATATTGAAAAAACAAACTCTGATTCAAAAAGGATTACGCCCCGCCCAAAAGAAGTGCACGTGTTGGCGAGTTGCTGGTGTGAGTGAGGGAAGACGTCTGGAAGCAATTGGGGCAAGACGTCCCCGACACTCAGTAGTAAGCAGACCCCATGCCAGGGCCCTGGGATTCTGAAGGACTCGCAAAATTTAGAGTCAAAATTAAGTACAAGGGTTTTAAGTCAATAAGTAGGAAAGTGCATTTTTAAATTATCTTCAAGCCATTAATAATGAAGTTTGGGATTTTGTTTGGAATCTGTTCACTGTAACCGATCTTTGTCGATCATATTTGTTGAAATAGCTGATCTGTGCCATTTGGCTGGATAGACACAAAATAAACCCATATACAGTCAAGCGATTACCTACACTGTAGTTCATGCAGAAAATGTTCTATATTTACAATGGATCAAATGAGGAATTTCACTTATTCATTTACTTATTTGTTCATTACTGAAACAGTGGTGGGTTCATTACAGATGATTGGATATTTCAGGAATTGTTCAGTAACAACTGTAAATTACTGTATTATCTTGCATCGCATTCCTTTTTAATTTAACTTTGTGCGGAGGAGTTGAACAGACCAGATATTTCATGCCTCCCCAGTTCAGCTATATTCAGAGTCATGATGTGAAAAGAACATATTGATATGGGTGGTGATTCACGAAAAACTAGCTGGAAGTGACAATGTGTTGATGGATCAAAAGTGAGCAGGTAAATAGGCAAAAGACCCAAATGCTGCCGTATCACCGGCTCCATAGCATTCTTTATTTAAAATCAAGTAAAACGTTACTCATAAAGCACTAAATTAAAATAACTAAATTTCACTGATCATGTAGAATACATGAATCTTTGTGATAAAGTTAATGTGGCGTAAACATTCCCTAAACTTCCACTTTAGAGCATATCATTTATAAGAATCCTTAAAAAAAACCACAAAGCTCTGACATTATTTAGTAAACCCTGATGGAAAATGTATCCAAATTAGAAGCTGAAAATGAGTCATTTAAGAGACATAGAAATTAAATGAAACAGGCTAGAATTCCTTTTACTGTATTCAATTGGTCAACAGTTTGTTTCATAATTATTAATTTACTGCTACCAGCTATTTTTGACACCTGCTTTTCAGGTAATGTTTTTTAAAAAAATAATAATCAATATATTTATGAAGAGTTCAACAGGTGACATTATACACACTTTCTCTAGTTAATACTCTAACCTTTGTCCTTAACTTTTTATCTGAGACAAAATTAGCAAAGTTCAGTAATTCCCTCGAGGTTTTAAATTTAGCTTTATATGGTGCAAAGAAAGCAGCCTCTACCCAATGGAGAGAGGCTCATCTTCCATTTTCCTTGCCTGAAGGAAGGGATCCAATTTCTTCCCATTTTATAAAACATCTAGAGCTGAGGGCTCAACATTTTTGATCACATACCCCTTATTGTTAACAAAAAATCACTCTATCCTTAATAAAACATACACAAAGACTATGATTTTTTTCTCTTTTTTAAATAAATTTATTTATTTTATTTATTTATTTTTGGCTGCTTTGGGTCTTTGTTGCTGCGCACAGGCTTTCTCTAGTTGCAGCGAGCGGGGGCTGCTCTTCGTTGCGGTGCGCGGACTTCTCATTGCGGTGGCTCTTGTTGCGGAGCTCGGGCTCTAGGCACGTGGGCTTCAGTAGTTGTGGCAAGCAGGCTCAGTAGTTGTGGCTCGTGGGCTCTGGAGCGCAGACTCAGTAGTTGTGGTGCACGGGCTTAGTTGCTCCGCGGCACGTGGGATCTTCCTGGACCAGGGCTCGAACCCGTGTCCCCTGCATTGGCAGGTGGATTCTTAACCACTGTGCAACCAAGGAAACCCCAAGGCTGATTTTTTAAAGGATGAAGAGAGGATAAACTAAACAATCCTGAACATTATTAATGGCATAAACAGTACCTTTTTGCTTCATGATGGACTATGCTTCTTTGAAAATCTAACATAAAAACAAAAGTAGGCAGAAATGCCGCTGTTTTCTTCCTGTCCCCCGAGGGCAATGGGGGGGCACACGTACGCTCTGAGTGTTTTTCCCAACCGTGTTCATGTGTCCATCCTCCTGTCTCCGATCTCAGGTCTGGGGAGAGGCATCGGTGGGATGTAAAATCCACACGTGCCAGTTACACCCGAGACTGTTGAGATTGGAGACTCTTTCCTCTGTGCGTCATGGGCCCGGGGACAGGGAAAGTGGTTGGCCTTTCTGGGCCTCCCTGGGCTTCTGCAGGAGCAGACGTTCCATGAGCACGGGTGGCGGGGGGTGGTGGCACGAGGAGCTTCCTCAACCCGCAGCAGCCCCCAGGGTTGGGGCCTAGTCATGCTGGAGCCACGGGACCGGAACCGCGTGTTCTGAGCTGACCTCCCAGCGACCAGGCTGCCGGCCCCACTCGGGATGAAGCCAGTTCTCCCACGATCCTCTCTCCCCAACACCCAGGGGCGTCTTCCATGTTCACACCCCACGTGGCTTTCTATTCCCAATGTGTGTTCCCTCGTTTAACCCCCAACTGCCTCTACAAGGAGACCCCCTCCCCCTCACACACACCCACCCAGCTCCGGGAAGGCAGAGACCGTTCCAGGTAGATCGGCCAGAATATCAGAGTCCAGCCACCCGCGGTCCTCAAACACTCCTGCTCCTTGAGCCCCAGATCCCGGTGCTGGAATCCTCTGATCCCCGATCCCCGGGGCAGAATTGTAGCAGACACGCCCATCCTTCCCCAAGAGGAAGTTCAAGAGTCTCAGGGATGCCAATCCAACCCACCCACCCTGGGTTTGTAGCTGCAGCACCTGGTGACATGGGTCCCCTGGGAGAGCACTGTGGAGTGGTGGGGTCACAGGGCTGGCACTCCCCCTTCAGGTATGTCGGGCAGCTGCTCCAGCGGCCGTTCCCAGAGTCCAGGGTCCTGGCGTCCACGGTGCCGTCTGCACTGTCTGGTCCCGTGACAGCAAGTGGCCATGACTTTACCAGACCAGTCCATGCTTTCTGTTGAAATCAGCTAAAGTTGGTCTGTGTTGCTTCCCAGCTGAGAACCCTCGCTCGTACAATTAGTTCAAATAGGTGATTTCAAGGTCAAGGCGAACGGTTACCATCGGCCCTGAGGAATGGCCTTAAGTAACAGAAGAGAAGCCGGTTTCTACCCTTCGGGTCTGTGGGGCTCTCCCCCGGGAGCGTGTCGTGACTAAGGCCACCGGCGTCTTATCTCAGGAATGCTCACCAGGAGACACTCAGAATCCTCCTCAGCGTCCGGTCAACAGCCTCCCGGCCAGTCTAGCTCACATCGGTGCTACCCAATGCAGCACGTCACTTGTCATCTGTCTCGAGGCTGGCCGATGCCACCATGGAGTTGGGACACAGAAGGTCAGGGCACTGAAAGCTCATTCAGCGCAGACACCAGCCCCAATCCCGCCTCCCTGGCCCTGGGCTTGTCCAGCACATGGTTTGGTTTGGTTTTACAGAACCGTGTTGTCTAACCAATGACACCGTCCACACTTCATAAGACTAGCCGGTTCTGCACGATATGGTTTTAATATTTTCCCTTTTTGTATGAATGTCAGTGTTAGAATGCTCCCGGAAGACTGTCAGCTGGCTGGCAGTATTCACTTGGCCCAGTACTGGTTTGTTTTTCCCCACTTTGTTCATATTACCATGTGTATTCTGTGAATGTGGGAAGCAGGCAACACACACACACACACACACACACCCCTTGGTTGTTTAGCAGCTGCCTGAGGATGACTTCATTGTGCAGCAAGAACTATGGTGTTTAATACTGTCATTATTGTGTGTAATTGCAGGCTGGTTTTTAGCCATTTGGTATACTTCATGAACTTTAAGTTAAACTACACGGCCCCCAAAGGCAAACGCGTTAAAGCTAAATTATTCCATTTCTCCTTTGTAACAACTTCTGTCTCCGCTTGAAATAAAATTAACTGAATAAGCTGAAGACCCTGCATCTTCATATTATGAGAAGAAGTTGTTCTACTTTGAAAGAAGAAGATAAACAAAGGGAATATCTTAAATAAACATGGATAGCCTACCTCTCGGTAGGACTAAACTTTTCTTTGCATTTCCTATTTCTTAAGGAGTCACAAAGCTTACTGCAGCCCAGGGAAATGGTTTTAGTTTTACAGTTTGTTTTCTGTCCTTTTATGTCTATTTATTTTAGCTTCAAAGAGTTTTGTATCCAAAAGGAAGAGAAATTGGGAAAAATCACTTTGGAACTCTGGTAAGAAAATGCCTCTGCTCTCACCTGCCAACAGCAAACCTCTTCCCGTCAGGGAAAGAAGCTATCGTAAGGTGTCTGTTAGACTCGGTCCTATTTGTGTATTCATTTAAGCCAGGTACACTGATTTTCATAATGAGCTATAAATAAGTTTGTGAGAGCTGACACTTATTGTACCAAGTCCCAGATGTAAAAATAGACTCCTTCTATTTTCCTTAGGTAGTACTGAAATAGAGTAATTTTCTTCAGTCTTGGGCTGCCATACCCACGTGCAGTGTGGTTGACCCACCTTGAGGACCGCCTGCCAAGTCCATCTTGACCCAAAGTGCCACTGCTAAGTGGCATCGGCATTTTCCCACTTCATGAAGTGTCCTTGGACAACACAAAGGCCGTCAGTGTGTTCAATCACGGGATCATGGTCCAGCTCTTGAAGTGCATCAACTTCCCATGTATTATAGGAGGCCTCATGGGTGAGGGCTCTGACCAGTAGCGAAGAGAGACCAGGAGTCCCAGGTCCCCAGCTTGCTGACGATGGAGAAATTGCCACCAGGAAATGGAAGATACGACAAGAGGACGAAACACGGAATGAAAAGCAGGCAGAGCTTTTGGGGGCCGCCCTGTCCATCAGGTCTGTTCCCCAGCAGGACCTCGTAGAAGATAACATGGCAGCTCGTGTGAGAAGCCACCATCCCACAAATCTAAAGACCCGAGCCATGTCCCTCTCTTCCTCTGCTCTCATGTGGGAAAGGGGAGGGTTTTGCAACCTGATTCATGGCTCAGATAATTCAGGTGCTGAATTTCTATTACATAAGATGAAAAACAGAACAGTTGTTCAGTAACCTTGACAAGTCAGACCAGAACCCAAAAATGACAGCCCCGTTGGTGTTACCAAATTCTCCACCCCCAGCTAAAAATCATAAATAAAACAACCGGAGCCATAACATAAATGAAAGAGAAATCTGGCTTCCCCGGATTTCAAAATAAACACAGCAAAGCCAAGTCCCGCCACCCTGTCGCCCGCACCCCCAAGGGGAGCGAGTGGCCCTGTCCACACAAGCACAGAGGCTCACGAGGTGCCCCGGGCTCTAGGTGGTTGCTTCCAACCCAGCCCGGAAATTCTGCCTTTCCCGTTTCCATCCAGCGCTGGGTGTCAACTGCACCTTAAATGCTAGCTCTTTAGCCTTGTTATTTATGGTCTAGTATGAATGCTTTTGTGAGATCAAGTCTTGTTTGGTAAGGACGAAGGGCAGAGGACAGGAGGGTCTTTGAGGAGGGGGTGAAGGAAGGAAGCCCAGTCAGATGGGAGCTGAGCAGGGCAGCCCCCAGGGAAAGGGAGGCAGGAAATGAATCCTTGTGAGGATCCCTCACCTAATCTGGTGCCTGTCTGTGTTTTTCTGGTGAAAATAGTGGTGCACTTGTGTAGACAGTGCCTGAAACACCGTGGGTTCTAAATAAATGCATACTAATGAATAAATGACTTAAAGTGGACACGAAGGCTGTCCCTTGGCCTGTGGGTTCTGTTCCCAGTAATAGTCATAATAGGAGGCCCAGAATTCAGGGGACATAAAGGAGGAAACCCAAGCTGCGACCCCTCATGCCCCCTCCAGCTTCCTAGCCCTTAACATCCATGAGGGTCCTCCCAGGATCTCCAGGCTCGAGCTTCACCTAATTCACACCCCTAATCCACCCTCCAACCCCAAGAGGTAACAATTTCACTATTATGACCAATTCACGGATGAGAAACCGGAGGCTGGGGCTACACCAGGACTCACAGACAGTAGGTGGCAGAGTCAGAAGTTAAATCTGCTCTGACAGAACCTGAGGCCTTTGCCCCAAACACAAGGCCACGCTGCCTCTGTCATCGTTGAAAAAGTGAAAATCACTAGCAGTGATCCCTGTGGATCTTTCTCCTCTCACCACACTTGTTTAGAAGGGTCCTGGATAGAGCTGAGTGGACCCTCCTGGGAAATTTTAGGAAACCGGGAGGGTATCTGCCAGCCATCACTCCTATACACGTTTGATTATACTTGTAACTGCAGAGATTTTAATTTATAGAAATATTCTCAAAGCTGCATATACTTGGAGTGTGTGTGTGCGTGTGTGGGGCATGTGTGTTGCTGTCTGTGTGTGAAGAGGGTAGCAGAAAGAGCAAAGGTCCCGTGCCTTTGGGACCACACGTGTCTCATCTGTGATTCCCCTCCCTTGCACTGTGCGTTCACAGCACGTGGGAGAATCTCGGGGCGCTGGGGGCCAACCCACAGTGTGAGCACTGTTCTCCCGGGTGTCCGGTAGTGGCCGCCTGTTTCCACACACCTCACCTCCCGTGGGCTCTGCTGGTCCTCGCTGCCCTGCTAGCAGGTGTGTATGTACCGCATTTCCTGGAAGAGCACACCTGTCAAAGGCTCCTGTCCTCTGAGGCCCCGCTCCTCTCACACCCCTGTGACGAGGCTCTCTCCTCTCCCTGCTTATTCTCTGCATCACTAGTTGAGCCCAGCACAGGGTGTAGTCGGGAGCATAAGATCTGGAATCAGGAACGCCTGGATCCGAATCCTGGGTCAGCCTCTTTGCAGCCTCCCAACCTGGGCAGTTAACACCCGTGGTACTCAGTTTCTTTGTGGGGCAGGTAGGGATGGTTAACAGCTCACCGCTCACCAGTTATAAGGCTTGGGTGAGTTAATTCAGTGCGGCTGGAGCTCAGCACTCAGAGGAACGAGAACAGGGACAGAGTGCGGGGTGTGGGGGGGGTGGTCCCAGACCTTAGTCTGCTGTGGACTGAAGTCTCCTTGCCCTCCTCTCTCCCAGGACACTGGGAAGTGGGGTGTTTTGGCTGGTCAAATTTCCACCCCAAATAAAAGGTTGCTGAAGCCAAATCAAAGGCATGATGGGCATTAAACAAGCAACCAATCACTGTCGCCTCGGGTTATACATTTTCCGTAGCTCATGGGCATGCCCTAGCTGTGGACGTCCTTGATTCTGAACTGAAAGAGGCTGAATTAAAATGTCATTCCCTCGTGCCAAAGGAGGGAAAAATTGATAAAGTGATTGTAAACCAGGAGCTTGCTGTCACGTAGAAAATATTTGGATACAAGGGCAGGAGAACCTAACGTATCTCCAGAAGCAGCAAGGGCAGAAGCGATGCAATGAAGGAAAGTAGTGATGCAGAATATAAATTTAAGAGGAAAGCCAAACTACAATTAATTTAACAAACATAATGCCTCATAAGTCCTGCTTTCCGAGTTTTGAATCACTCCGAGACGGGAAGCACGGTTCTGAAACACAGAGTGGAAGTGAGGCTACTCTGAAATGAGGTGGGGGGACCTGGGGTTTTGTCCCCAGCTCTTGGGAACTTGGGAAAGTCTGACTTCAAGGGGCCTCAGTCTCCTCAAAGCTCTGAACCCATCAGGGGTAGAGGCCACCCCCCGAGGGTAAGAGGACCCGCCTGGCATTTCTCCCACCCGCGTTAGGGTCAGTCGTTTCACTTCTGACAGCTTTGGAGCTGTCCACCCGGCTTGCGTTCCAAGATGAGAGAAGCGAGGCCTGGCCTAGATGCCGACAGCCCCACCACGGGCCCGACCCCCTGCTTCATCTCGGGAGCACCTGCAGATGCTCGTGTCACGGTGACCTTGCAGCTGTCCTCGAGGTGCAAACAATTCTGCCCCGCAGCCCTGAGGCCACCCCCGCTGATGAAGGGTCAGCCAACCAAGAGCGTCAGGCTCTTACACCCGGAGAATCGTCCTAAACACGCCTGCCCCTTTGTTCTGGGTGAGCTTAGCATCACATTGGCTTCTTGTTCTGTGAGCCTGGTTGGTACACTTAACTCTGTCTATTTTCCACCCTGATTTGCTGGAGTATCGGAGGCTTTTCACGGAACTCTAGGAGTCCTTTACAGTAGAACATTTTGTTTCATCCCATCAGCTGGGAGTCAGTGAAGAGCTACTAACTCAGGCACTGGGCTGAAGCAGATGAAAAATCTAGAGACAAAATCTGAGAAAACAAACTATATACACAGGTAGTTTTCCTAGGTGGATATGGTTAATTTATTTTCGACTGAACTCTGGGGGCTTTGTGAATGCTTGTGTCTGTTTATAAAAGATTCCCCCCCTGCTGTCTTTGTAAGGATAGAGGCAGCAAAGACACTAAAATCTGTACAAGAAAACAGACTCGAAGTTAGGGCCTGATGTGGTCCAACATGAATAAAATACGCAGTGTCCACGTGCAGAGAGGTAACATTGCCGAGTGTTGAGTGTCAGTGGGAGATATTAGCACAGACATGGTAAACCTCTCCAATCTCCAGTTCACGTGTCTAAGTCGGAACAGCCCTGGCTGTCCTCTGGCCTTCACAAAACTGCATGAAGATCAAAAGGAGACTGTGCCTTTGAAAGTCTTTTGAGAATTACAACGTGTTACACAAATGTGGAGATTAAGCATCGCCGTGGACTTGGCAATGCTGAACTTGGGGGCCACAGGAATGTTTTGTTTCAGCTCAGCCCTGGCTTGGAGAGCTGGGTTTCAGGTAGATGGAATGTGATTGCATGTGGCCGGGCCTACACAGCTCGTCACTCTGACACACACAACCAAAGCCACGACAACACAGACATGCACCCTCTACATGTGGAGACTCATAGTGGCGGGCAGCCTTTCAGTGACCATCTGGTCAACCCGCCTGTTTTACACATTGCAACAATCTGCTCTAAAAACTAAGCTGCTTGGATATTTTACACATAAAACAGTAAACCGCAGACCCAAGCACCCAGATACCAACTGCAGTAAATGTCCAGATAGCCTGTCTAGCCTTACCTTTGAGCTTGAATGTCTCAGAACTCATAGAAATAAATCTTCTACTTCTGAGAGGTAAAATGTATGTATGCATGTGTTTATTTATGGCACAGCCTTAGAGCTGAAAACAGTACCTTCCTGGGAGTTAGAAAACCTACTGACTCTACCCCTATAAAGTTGTGTGACTTTTAGGCAAACGACTGAATTTCTTTGGCCTTAGTTTTCCCCTCTGTAAAAAGAGATTAGTAATAGCTGAAGTATTTAAATCAAAGATAAACAACATTGAATGTGATGTTATGATGATGTAACCAGATGGGAAAAGGCCACTCCAGATGGCCAGTTGAAATGAAATATATTTGGTTTCATATAATCAAAACATACCTAGTGAATTAAAGAAATGATGTTATTGTACATATTTGATATATGATTAATTATAATAGGAGTCATCTTATAATTTATTGTTTTCACACAGTGTTTCTCAAACGTTTTCTCATTGTTGCCCCCCCCAGGGGCTTTCTTAGACATTTATTCCTAATTGCCCCTCCTCCCCCATTAAGTTGTAGGTCATGTGGATATACAGTTCACCTGTGATACACATTTCACCCTTTGGAGGGCCACAAGCCATTGTAGTAGCTGAGTCTTTTTAACACCCTCCCCCACCAAAAATAGATTTTGGGGGGCAGTTGTGCCGGGTGGTCCAGCCTACGGTGCTCGGTGTCGGAGGGTTATTTTTAGGGCACGCTTACACAGCGCTGGACGGTTTGCAGGTTCATGCTCCTATTACTCCCATCTCACAGCCGTGTTAAGTAGCTCGCCCAAGTTCCTGTAGGGATTTGACCAGAGCACCATCCTGTCTCTCATTTGTCAAGCATGTCTGAGCATTGCTACGAGCACACTGACAACCTCAGGCGTGCCGGGGTTGAATGCCAGCCCTTCTGTGTCCCCCTGTTTCTGTCGTTGTGTGCTGCAGTGGTGGAGGGTGGTGTCAGCCTCATAGAGACTCTTTCTTGATGCTCTGATCTTATCCTGCCTCATAGACCAGCCCAACAAATGCCCTTTATGGAAAGACTTGTGAAGGGTGGGGGGAGGAGATGTAACATAATACCCAATTTTCTTCCTGCCCTCAAAGAGGCAAATGATCTAGTGAAGCAGATAAAGCAGTTGGACATGCAAGGCAAGCAGCCCTACAGGAAAAAATATCATAAGAGGACATAAAAGTACAGACAAAAACGCTACTGAAGTCATTTATTGTCTCCTGCCCCTGGGTGAGCTCGTATTTTCTTTCAGTGGGAAGGGCTCTCAGTCTTGTCACCAGCTCCCCAAACAAACTTGGTTAGACTGAATCACCCTCATCCGCATCTGTCCCTATTTTCAGACATTGTACATAAGTATCCACTTGGCAGTTGGTTAGTACATGTTGATGGATGGATGGATGGATGGATGGAGGAATGAACAGACACTAAGCTCACAAACATTTGACTGGTTTTCTCTGATAACCACCATGAGTATAAAATGGAATGTAACCTTTAATTTCTTAAGCCCAGAAGACCGTGCCACTCACAGATGCATTTAAACTGCATGTTATTTTCAAAATAGAGTTGTTCTAATTAATGTATTTTAAAAATATAACCCAGAGGACATCCCTTTCTAAGGACTCCTCAGGATAATTTTATTAGTTCTGCCTCTGAGGAAGCTGTATAGGATTTTTCAAATGTAATGTCTTTATCATTTACTTAACCCCTGCTGCGAGCAAAATACTGGAAGCACTGGGTCAGGTGCTGAAAGCAGTGGAGAGGTGATCCAGCACCATTCCTGTCCTGCAGACCCTTACCGTCCCGAGGAATCACCATGGTGTCACGGGCTTGGAGCTGACATCTACCAAGTTTTGAGAAAAGTCTACTCCCGGTGCCGTTGCCCATCCTCTGAGGACACAGAGGCAGGATAATGCTTTCAACCTTATTCACAGTTGGACACATTTTGGAATTGATGTTTTAATTCCTCTGACCCTTCTTAAAACTATCGTTTTGTTCACGAACCAAAAGGCCTGGGATCTCTGAAATTCCAGATGGCTTGCAGGATTGCACGCCTTTAGATCAATTTCACAGGCTGCACTAGGAAACCAAATTGCAGCACAGGTTTTAAAGGACTTTGGTCCTTGTGTCTCTCAACATAATGGTGAAATCGAGTTTGTCTACTGCTCTGTGCTCCCTAAAAATCAAGACACCCTTCCAAGAAAATCAAGCCAAGGTGACCACCCAAGCGCTGTGCCCAGCACAATACATCCCAGAAAATTTCCTCATGATCCAGAGTTACTGGGGGAGAGCAAAGGACTGGTTCTCAAAGACTGAGCCAATGATAGAGGCTCTTAGGCTCTGCAGTGTTTATGGGAAAAGACAACTTGGTAACCATGTGAGCAGCCTTGTGAGCTGGTGACTGAACAATCATGGGGTTCCAAGTGTGCCTCTGATTTGCTTTGTGGCTGGGAATCAGCCCCTTTGTGTTTCTCCTTCCCCATCGACATGACAAAAGTTATTTACGAGTAGCTCCGTAGAGTCTAGCATGCTTGCCGATGCTGCTAAGGGCATCTTGTCCAGCTGCCCCTGCCTGGGACTCTCCCATCATCACCAGGACCTGCTCAAGGCTTGGTCCTTACAAGTGGCCCAGGGAAGTTCCTTGTGCTGGTTTCAGGGGGCCAGATTCTGAGCAGCTCATAACCACCTTACTTCCTGCCTGGGAATGCCATCCTCCCAATTCTGCTACTCTTAAGCATGTATCCACATGTAATCACTCTAAGACAAACCTAAACTGTTTTTTTTTTTTTTCACCATTCTCTTCCAGAAGTGAGTACACTAACAGCAAACATAGAAAATAATGCAGAAAGTGAAACCTATATCGAGGACGAGTCTGCCCTTCCAGACAGGCACAAGGCAGTGAGGCAATTTCTGAGAGCAGCGACTCTGGCTGGATGTTGAGGGTCGAGCGTTTAAAGCTATGACACCACGTGTGGAAAATAAACTGGCAAAACAAATTTCAAACTGGTGACATCATTCTGGCTCTGTTTCTACTACACCAGTAAAACCAGTTGGAAAAACAAAAATGGGATCAACTTAATTGTCAAGCTGACACCAAATTATGGCGGGCCTGTTGGTTTTCTTCTTCTTTTAAATACCGAGATCAAATAATCATTTATGTAAGTGTATTACCTAATTGTTCTGCTAACATGTGATGAATGACCTTCACATTTCAGTGAGGATCGGCCCAGTTGCTTGTACATAAACACACCACCCCCGCACTCTCTCGTGTCATTTGTTTGTTTCAAATATTCTGATAGACTAAAAGGCATCCAATGACGAAACGCATAGAAAAGTAGACATCGCCCACTAGATGTTCTTGGTGACAAGGCTAAGTTCTGTTTAAGCAGCCAGATATGCTGTTTACATCATTCCCAACTGCCCAGCATTCACGAGAAAATCAAGTTCCTGCTTTAAACCCAACTGACCCTTGGGCAACATTCAAATCCCACAGGTCATAATCTGATACCCAAACCTAGTAAGAGGCAAGCATGTGATTGGGAAGAGTTGGTCCAGAGAGATGCTGCACAGCAAGCCCAACTCAGATACTCTCCTGCTCCTAGGTTTTATAACACCAACCGTCCCTTCTCCCACACAGGGAGTCTTCATCTGCCAGATTTGCAAACATCAGCCCGTAATCCTCACAGCATCCTTGTGAGGTAGGCAGGTGGTGCATGTTGCAATCCCTCATATTAAAGATGGAAAGATGATCCTGATGGTGATAAAAACTAAAGCACATCGAACAGTGTCAGCACCATCACATCAAAAGACCTGTGGCTTTCTCAGGAAAAAAAAAAAAAACGGGTAACTGTCACATGTATCCTCATCCATTTTACTGTTTTACACAGATGCTAATGTCCAGCTAGTTTTGAAAGTCTACAGCACAAAGAGTTGAATTACTACATTGTTCAAAGGGACAGAAAACTCTCTTGGAAATCAGGCATTCTTTTTTAAGTATTTTATTTATGAAAAACACCAGCAGAGTACAGAAATGTTCTCCTGATTCCACGTGGTCCCTGGCTGCTCCTCAGCCAGCGTGAGGAGGTGACATTCAGCCTCCCCTACTGACAAACCCTCCTGGAGGAGAGCCCTCCAGATTCATCGGAGCGCGCCGGGCACCTCCGTCAGCAGGGGAGGCGCCTTGACTGAAACCAGCGCCTGGAATGGACTGATGGAGACTGTCCCTGCCTTTGGGTCTTCAACGCCCATGTAAAACTGAACTCCCCAAGACCGACAAACCTTAAACAGAACCAAGCTTTGGGCTGGGAGGGAGGAGGGATCGGGGAAGGGGGCCTCTGAGATTTCTCCCGTGTCCCAACGAGTCCTGCCTCCTGGAAGGGGAGGGTGGAGGGGGCCCTGCACCCCTTCCTGGGTCAGCTGGGGCCTGCGGCCGGGCTCCTGCGCTCGGGACCCCGGCGTCAGGACGCGGCGCTCAGCATCCCCACCCGTGCGGTGGAAACCTCTTCTCTTTTCTGCCGTCTCTTCTCTCCTCTCCTTTCCCTCGTTCTCACGTGCGCGCGGGCCACACACACGCCCCAAGCTTGGCACGCGGACCTCTCTCCGACCCGCTGGAGACCTGGGCCTTGCAGCGTCCCCACCCCTTTTGTAACGCCTTTCACAAGTGGGGAATCCTCCCCTGTGAGTGGAGGGAAGACAGGGGTCCAGAGCTGCCCCGGGTAGGCGCAGGGAGGGTGAGGGGCACTTTTTCCTCCTTTGGCGGCGGGGGCCCGGGCCTAGGTCTGTGAGCCCCTCGCAGGAGGAGCTGTCCTAGAGTGAGTGGCCGAGGAAGTGGGGAGGAACGGGGTCGGAGCCGGAGGCTAAGAGGGGATGAGGCTTGGGGAGGGCGGGGCAGGGCAGCGAGGGGAGTGGAAGAAGAGAGCGGAGGCACCGGAGGGGGAGGGGAGGGCCAGGGGACGAAGAAGTGCAGAGGGCGCCGGGGCAGGGGCGGCGGTGCCCAGCACCCCTCAAGTCCTGAGCCGGGTCCCGGGAGGATCCCCCGCCCGGTCCAACCCGGAGGAGGCCTGGAGATGTCCCGTGTGCGCCGCCTCCTGCTCACATCCCTGTTCCCGGCCCTCCTGCTTCACGGTGAGTCTGGGGGCGCCGGGAGCCGAGTGGACACCCCGGAACCGAGGGGACCGCGCGGCCGGGTGCAGCCCCCTCCTGGGCGCCCTGGAAGAGTCTCGCCTTTCCGGGCGCCGGCCGCGCTCTCTCTGGAAGGGCGTGCACACAGACTTTATGTCCAAGTCCCGGGACACTTGTGTCCACTCTGCGGGGTTTCAGACCATAGGCGGTCATGGAACCGCAGGCTATGCGACCCTTTACAGAGTGTCAGAGCGCAGGCAAGGCTCTTGCTGGGGTCCAAGCTTTGGGGGCACTGTGCAGAGAACGGTGATCATTTCAGGGAAAAAGCAGCTCGGGGTGTTTGTGTTCGCCCCTCGGACGAGTGTGTTGAGGGGCTGGGGAGGGGTCTCTCCCAGGTGGACCGGTAGGTTCTCTTGACGGACTTTCAGGGAGCAGGGGCCTCCTAGCAGCCAAGGTGCAGTAATTAAAACCAGTCCCCTAAGTTCTCCGGGACCTGAGCTTGTTTCCTCCCGCTCTTCTGGGTCGTTTTGTTTCTGTTTCATGTGTCACATGTCGTCAGCAGCTCTAGTAAACCCTCAGCCAGAGAACAGCAGGCTTTAAAAGAGTTCCAGGAATTGCACTGAGGAAAATAAGATAGCATTGCACCGGGGGTGGGAAGGCAGTTTTTGTGCGAGATCTGTGGCGATCATGGGGACAGGTGGCTGCAGAACACGTGCTGATCCAGATGTCCTGGGCCAGCTTTTCCTAACGGTGGACACCTGACTGTTCAGCAGAGTGTCCACCAGGAGCAGGGCTCTCCTGCCTCCACACCCACCACGGGCACCCCAAACCTCTGCACATCGGGGTCATCAGGTCAGCACCCTCATGGCCTCTAGGTTTCCCATCTAGCTTCAGAAGGCATTTGGCCGGCGCTGAAGGTCAGGGGTGACTCCCACACCATCTAGGAAGGGGAGGAGACAGCAACCCGGGAGCCCTGCGCTGCTGTATTCTTTGTCACCCTGCTGGGGCCGGCAGTATGGGCAGCGCAGGTCCACAGGCCCTGCACACAAGTTGGGCTGGGCCAGACCTGCCTGATTGCCAAGGTGTACCCAGAGCCCCAGTGATCCCAGGCTTTCAAAGTCAGGATGGAAGGCTGGCAGTTCGAGGGCCAGAGAGAGAAGGTGTAATTACAGGGTTGTACTCCTAGGCCCATCTGCTTAGAATTACAGAGCCGTTTTCATCTTTGGCTGAAACATGAAACACATCAGAGCCAATGGGCAGATCAAACAGCAGCTGCCACCCACACCAGAAACAAGAGGCAGAGAGAGAGAGGACACAGGGGAGAGTGTCCACTAAAAAATCTCCTGTCGTATCTGTGCAGGAAAATGGTCCTATGGGCAAATGCCTTTAAAATGAAAAAGTACTTGACAATTTGGCATGAACGGAATTTTTTTTTCATAAAGCCATTTGCCTTTTGGACTACAAAAGCCATGCTCAGAAACACAGCCTGGGCCAACCCACCCTGAACTTTTCTTCCTTGTTTTGAGAGCTGGAAGTTGTAACCACACTTCCTGCACCACAGTGTGGTAACGGCTGGTAAGGGGAGCCCAAGTATACCCTCAGTGAGGTTCAAGTATAGCCCCAGATCTCCAAATTCCAGCTGGAGTCAGCCTGAGCTCCTTGAGGTCAGGGGTTCACCCAGATCCACAGTGTGCAGGGAGGGAGTAAGGAAGGGGGGAATAAGCCAGTGGGGCCAGACCCCGTGCATGTGTGCTCGTGTGTGTGTACATGTGCATATGACGAAGAGTATGTAAAATAAAAAAGGAGGTTTGCCAAGTTTAATGGGATGACGGGGATAACCCTGCAAAAAGTCACCCCATTTCAAAGTGAACCTGCAGTGGCAGTTATTCACACTGCTGTTGCCCACAGAGCAACTGTGCTCGTTCAGGGCGTGTGGGACTCCAGCACAGAGGAGAAACCGAGGGAGTGGTCCTTCTGGGTATAAATCTCTGCGATTTGAGAGAGGCTTGTCACGATTCCTTAGGATAATGTAAAGCACCAAGAAAAAACTGGGTATTCTCCGTTTCCCCCTTTTCTGCCTGATTTTTACTCGATTGAAGTAGTTTTAATGGGAAATGGGTATTAATCAACCTAACCCAAGGGAATGGCTTGAGAGTGTGTCCTACTCTGTAGTTAGGGGTTTTGCGAGTATTTAAAAATTCTGTAGTAACAGATGGAGCTTGATTAAGTATCTTAATAGAAGTCATCAGTCTGAAGGAAGTTACCTGTACTCTTTTAGAATGGCTTAATGATTTTTTTCCTGATACAGAGGCATTTTTATTTTGCTACTTGTATATTTATGACAGCAATTAGGTAGGTAAAAACATATTTTCTATGGTTATGAATGTACTTGGGACCAACTTTATGAAATTTAGTTCCAGACATCATTTATAGATTATTTGTTACCCTAACAAGCCTCATTAATAAGATTAACAAGTGCACAAGGCCTTCAGGAAGATGCTGGGTGAAGACGCTGTAGAAACTCTTTATTGTGTTTGGCATCCGATCTTTGTTCAGTTTTTTTGGTTACTTTTATTTCAACTCAGGCAAGTTATAAATCACCCCTAGGTCCTATTGGTGAGTAAATTAGGGTCTGGAAAGACTGGAGTCCATTGTTTATTTTTTGCTGTGTTTTAAAACTGTAAATGTAGTGGGAGACCCAAGTTCAAAATGTGACGGCATAAAAGTATACATGTTGGTCTTACTTTCCTGTCCTCCAGCGTCTGAGAACAATTGCATTTCTTAATCCAAGTAAAACCTATTGAATGTCATGAAGGTATGCAGCTGGGGTATGTCCCTTGTCACTGTTTTATTTGCTTAGATGAAAAGCCATGAAAATCATTCTGTTCCAGAAACCAGATTAACATGAGATATTTCAGAAAAAGTGGTGCTTTAATGTGCCCCAAAGTGCTCACTCTCTTTATTAATGGAAACATTTGACTTTAAGTTTTGGAGCCGTTGTTGGGGAGATGTTCTTCCATCGCCATTTACTTTTGTAGAATTCATCGACTTTTCTGAAATGGGAAGACACTTCTGAGCTATCACCTTTCACTTGAGTGTATTCTACTAAAACTGAACAAACAAACAAACTGAGGATTACCGAGTGACTGCTTAACCAACAAAATGTGAGGAAACATTACAGTAGGGTAAAGTAGAGTCTTTGAAATATCATTTTACTGGAGGCAGTTTTTGTGACCAAGAAAATATTGCCTTTCCTGCACTTTTTCCCCCTTAGTCGTAAAATGTAATCTTGAAAAGAAATATTACTCATCTGTTCATAGCAGGGAGCAAGGGTCTTAGATGGTAAATATTCTCTTTTGAGAGAACCTGACTATCTTCAAGCACGTGGCTGAGCCGTCCCGTCATAGCCGTGGTCCTTCTTTTTCTCCCTAAATGAGTAAAGAACTCAACACCAGTGGATGATAGGACTGTGTAAATACCTACCGTTTAGGGACAGACTGATGACAATTTGATAGAATCAATTAAAGGGAAGCATAAAACTTTTAGGACTGGAAATATGAAAGGACTCGTTAGTGATCTCGTACACCTGTGGAAAGCTGACATGGCAGCACGTGGCCTGTGCGCGGCATTGAAGCGATCCCAAGGAAAAGCTCAGGAAGAACCTGCCACCATCCGAGCATGAGCTCTTGCTGTGTCCAGATGTTATGCGCACAGGCCATTGAGTTCTTTTCAATTTGGGTTCATGCTGGGAGTAAAGTTATTTTGGAATGTCATGTGATAGAGATCTAGGTCAGAGTAAGGATGTGGTGTCACCCTGTAGTGACTGAGGCTCGTCTATTCTCGAAGGGTTTTCTAGCTTCATTCCTTCAGCCAACCATTCGGTCAACAGGTACATTAAGAGGGCCTCCTGCGTGCCTGTGTCACTGCCGGCTGGGGACAGGGCTGTGAGGAGGGGCAGCCCCCCTTCCTGAAGAGTCCTGAGAATACCTGGCAGGATGAGAAGAGCTTATTGGAGAGCCCAGAGGTGGGAGGCTGGCACACTGCCCTTGACTGCGGTGTTCTTCCCTGCTGGGAATCCCAGCACTCCACACACACACGCACACCCCACACACATCATGCACACACCAGACACACAAACACACATACCATGCACGTAGTCGGACACACCACACACAGACGCACACACCATGCACACACACATACGCATATACACACACACACACACACACACACACACACACACACACGACTGTGTGAAGAGCACGGCTATGGCTGCAGCCATCAGCTCCAGGCCCAGCAGGAAAACCATGCTGTCTGTGGTTGGACCCCAGTGTCTGGCCCGGTGACCATGGCCTTAGAAGAAAAAGACTTAGAAAATTACCTCATTTTCATCAAAAGTTAAAGGAAACCAGGAATTTGAAGTCTTGACTTTACTATGTTTCTCATAAAGGGAAAGTGCTTTTAGATAAGGTTTAAAGATTGGCAAAAGCAGCTCTCTCAGCTTTGATCTCCAACAACATGGAAATAAAAGCAAGCGCTTGGTGAGTGTAGGTGCCCACCTGGGAGTGAACGGCAGCTTTTGTTCCAAAACATGGAAGCTGTGCAGGCGGTCATGCATCCGCCTCGACTTCACAGCCCACATAACAGTGATGATGGCTCTTTTACCGGGCCTGGGCGATTTCACGGCAAAGTAATCACCTGCATTTCCCCTCATCGCTCCCGTTTCCTCTGCCGCGTGTTCTTCTGCATCGCACCAGTTCCACCGTGAGATGCTTCCTCACTCTGGTGTGGGAGTGACGCAGGTCACGTTGTATCAAGGACAGAAACGTGCAAAGTGAGCGGGAAAGGGCCTTTCAGAGACCCTCTCAGAGACCACCATTGTGAATGTCTTGACATTATATTTATTTGGCCGTTTTGATTTTATTTTTTTAAGCATTAAAGTACCTCTGCAGTGACTAACCCGATCAAAGATGAGTTCATTCCCAAGTGTGCCTGAAAAGTGTCTCCTTCTGAACTCCGTTCACATTTTATTGTGTGTAAAGTGGTTTGGTGCTTTGGGTTCTCGATCTAGACAGACAGGTGAAAAGCTGCTGAGTACAAGAGGATTCTCCCGGGGACTTGGCCACACGCCGTGTTCCTCCCTCACTTTTCCCTTCACGTGTCAGCGATGGGGCAGGCCTTGGAGACAACCTCACATACAGTAGGCCCTCAGCCACCTGCTGAAGGGACGACTCAGGGTCTCTGCTCCATCCCCCGCCCCATGCCCAGGGTCTCTGCTCCATCCCCCGCCCCATGCCCTTTGCCTTCTGCCTGGTCCCTGTTGGTGGCCTGGCTCGGGGGCTCAGGAATAAGCATTGCTGCAGGCGACGGAGAAATACTGCATTTGTTCCCTTTGAAGCCTGTGCTCAGGGCTGCTTTCTGTGTGCAGAGTCTGGTGACTTGGGTGATGCCAACAGTCACCTGGCCTCACGGGCCTTGAACTTAGGGTACAGATGCCCATGTAAATGGTTAATCCTGTGCTTCCTCTATTTGGGGAAATCTGGTTTTTTATTTGCTATCTCTGGGTGTTTTCACTCTCTGAACAGTAGACTGGCAATCATGGTAGTAGTAAAGATTATTCTGGAGTCATTTAGGATTTCTGTTGTGAGTGATTTCATCCGTGGAAATGAAAAACTCTTACATACACACACACCCGTGCATGTGATAAACCCTTCAGAACCCAAGGAGCTCATGTAGTTCTCTGCAAATGGCCATCTATAAAATTGTCCCCTAAAGCCTTCGGGAATTAATTTGTTTTCAACAGGAGAACAATTTCCTTCCAGGGTCTACATTTTTCTCCCACCCGTACTTGAAAGAAGCTGCCCCCTTGTCATAACCATTTGATCTGGGCCCAGGCCACGGGACCCCGGATGTTGGAGACCATTTTGTAGTGAAGTCACTTTGATAACCTGCTTCATCAGAACGCCACTGGTCGGGGCGGTGCTGTGGTGGCTCCCACTGGCGCTGGTATCAGGGCCTGGCTGTTCGTAGAACCCTTGACACTGAAGGCTGGTTCTCCACCCACTCCTTTCTGTTCCCGTGTAGTAACTGGAATTTGATAAATGAGATAATATAGGCGTGAAGTGAGCCTTCGAGTGTTTTACAAACATTAGTTATTATCCCCATTACTGTAATTTTCACTTTGTACAGGGGAACGAAAGGCACCTATCCGATGACTTAGCCGAAGTCACCTTGAAGCCTGAAAACTCAGTCCCTTTCTTACTGCACTGATGTTGTTTAACCCTTCGAGATGCTCTTTTCCTCGGATTCATTCACAGCAAAAATCTTAATGAATGGAGCCCAATGAACTAGTCTTTGCAGCTGACCAAAATATCTAGAATCCTCAGTTCATCAAAGTCTTGATGTTATTTGTGTGTGCCCTCCTCACTCGTATGAGAAACACAAGGGGAAGAACCCTCTCTTGGACTAAATAGGGTTGTCACCCGTCCACCCCACTAGCTCTGTATCCAAAGCAACATCCCACAGGCACTGATGTTCCTAACGATGACCTCACTGTGATCTGCCTTAAGAGCCTGAAAGATCGTGATGTCAGCTGCACTCAACGTTGAATAGCAGAATTATCGACAACCAAATATTGCGGTTAGTCAACACTTCTGATTATACAGATAATCCAATCAAGTGGAGGTTTTTAAAGCTATTATATATAATAAGCACAGTTATTATTATAACTAATAAGTACACTCAGGCAGGAACTATTATTACAGCTGGATGTTTATTTATACAATTGAAGATGTATGAAAGTGGACATACAAGTATTTTGCAAAAGTTTTTTTCCAGATATAGTGCTAAATTAGTACAGACCCTTACTTTCCTCTCTCTGTCTTTCCCTCCCTCCCTTCCTTCTTTCCTCTCTTTTCAAATAACTTTTTGGTAATACCTTTTCCCACAACATGCCAAAGATGGTCAGTGCCTCTCCGGGACCACCAAAAAGATTTACTGCTTTGTTGAAAGCAGTTCCCTTCTCTTATCTTTCTCATTTATTCAGGCAAAAATGATGCACTGAACCATGGCAGAAGCTTCATAATTGATCTTCCTGCTTCTTAGCCCTCCAAAAAAAGGGAAAAGCAGTCTTTTCAAAATGGAATCCTCACCCTGCGTTACATTGCTTACAGGCTCTGGGCCGTTCCTCTTCCCTGTTTCAGCCCAGTCCATGCTCAGGATGACGCACTCGCAGCTCTTGATCACAGCCTGGCCTCTGTTTTGCCACTGTTCCCTCCTGGGCCACCCTGCAATCTCCCCTCCCTAAGGCCTCTCCATGCTCCCTGCACGAATCTCCCACCCCCTCCTTATGTTGGGCATGTGCTATAAACCCTGCCTGGACCACTTCTGTTCAGTCTTCAAGGCATAGCTGCCCGCTCCCTCCATCTTTCTGAGTCCCTTTATAAGTCCATTGGGATTCTGATTTCTTCCCCAACTGAGGATTCCTTGGGGCATAGTGGTTGTAGCTTCTGTGCCTGCACAGTGCCTGGCCCTGCAGAGAGTCCTTTCTGATTGTTTGAATGAGTGAGTTGCTAGTTTCAGTCTCAGATTTGGAGCTGACCTAGTTCTGGCGATGCAGGAACATGGGGATCCCTGGGTTGACCAGAAGTCTAAGGCTGGTCTCCTTAGAGGGCACCCATGGCTGATGCTGAGAAGGAAGTCGTGGGATGTAAGGTGAGAGCGTTCCACATGGCCTCCCCTGTGGCTGAACTAGGTGCTTCAAGTGGCCTTTTCATTCCCAGCCATTTACTAGAAGGAGGCCTCACATGGGGGTGGGGGGGGTGTCATCCACGTCCCACACCAAGTGAGCCAATAAGTATTGGTGACCCCTGTCCATACTTGACCCTAAGAGACGGCTTCTCTTGCCTGACAGCAACGCCTGCTGTCACTTGACCCTTTTAATTTTGCTCCCTAAGGGTCATTGAGGTGGTGGGTATTTCAAAGGAAAAAGATAAAAAGAGAATAAATTCCAACCCTATTTTCCCATCCTAAAAATTCAGTCCCACCCTCGCGAGTGAACCCTCAGCCACTGTGTCCTGGGGAGGGGCTGGCTGTTGAGTCCTCCATCTGGCTATCCTGCTGGCCTCCTGGGCCGACGGCCTTGCCAGATCCCTGACGTTGGCTCCTGTCTGACAGGAGCAGTAGCAAGACGGAGCTTGGTCTCTGGAAACCCTGAGTGACGTAATCTTCTGCCTGCTTTCTAATGATGTGCAAATGGGTGGTTCTGGGATTTTATGTCTTCCCCACCCCCTGGTTAAAAAACTGACTGTTGGCTCCAGCCTCCTGCACAACCATGCAGGTCGTGAGTACCACGGCCCCTTCCTTTGCCTCTGAACCCACCTCCTGCCCAGACCCCACCATCCCACCCTTGTCCTTGGACGTGCAGTCCAAGTGAGACCCTAAGAGCCTCCGGGTCAGAAAAACTTATCTTCAATCTTCTTTATGCTTCCAGCCCCTAAGCTACACAGAGTGGCAGCGTGTAGTCATTTGTTAAACCGAGTAGAGCTTGTCACCACCCCTGCTCTCCATTCGGGTCACCACTTAGTTGGCTGCCAGGAGCCCGGGCCTCGCTCTGTCCCTCCAGAGCGCAGAGTGAGCTGGGCTCCAGGAGACTCTTACCATTATTCTAGCCACTCTGTTAGTTAGGAAGGCCTTCCTCAGGACCTCCAAGAGCCTTACTCATCATTTAAAATAATAGTAACTAACGTCTAACGAGAACCGTGAACCATGTGCTAAAGGAAATGATCTCAGTGAATCCTGAGACCACCTCCAAGTGACGGCAGTGCTGTCACCCCCTCCGTATAGGTGAGCACGCTAAGGCTTGGGGGAGTTAAGTGACTTGTTTATGGTCACAGTGCTGATCATGTGTTTCATCGATTGTAGGATTTACAGTTTTTCATGTATAAGGTCTGGGCAGTGGGTGTGCATCTCCGGTGGGTGGGGCCTCTGGCCCCTGTGAGCCTGCAGGTGGCAGTCATGCGGCAGACCTGTCATCGCCTGTGTGAACCTGGACCCGTACTGTCCTCATGTCACTTCCTCTGTGTGTGTCCTTGTTACTCTCCATCTATGGTTTAGTCGCCAATAGGTTGGTTTTGAAAATAGAGTAAACACTGCAGCCAAGTGTTAGAATTCACTTGTAAACTCCACTCTCAGCGCTGAAAGGAAAAACAGTGTGGAAACCAGGCAGCCCAGTAACAGAGCCAGGGGTGTCCGTGTAACATCAGTGGGGCGAGTATTTATCATGGTGAGGGGGGTAGTAACTGCACTTACATATTTTCTCACCGAGAAACAGTTATTTGGAAAGAAAGATGCCACAAAAAGATAAGGCTGTGTTTGAGCCTTGTTGTCAAGATTCGTGCAGAGCAAACCGACTACCTGTCCTGAGTGAAGCGTTGCAGCCGAAGTCCAGACACGGTGCCAGTTCTCTTTGGAGAGATAAAGCAGTTGGAGGCCCTGTGCGTGCTCCAAGGGTGTTGGGACTGCTGCTAAGGCAGGTGTCATCGTTTAAATGCAAGTGTTTTTGTCGCTGGTAATAAAATAACGATGCATCTTAATCACTGAAACCTTGGATTTGATGAAATCCTTTAAGTGGCTGATCTAGTTTCAAACCCAAGCAGCCCAGCTCCAGAATTTCACCGATATCCGCTCCCCTCCCGGCTCTCCTTAGCTTTACGGGAAAACATTTGTGGGGTGTAAAGGGGTTTATAAATCAATCTTTAGTACATAGCTTGGTTGATCGTGAGAGCATGACCTCTTTACTGAATGCTGGCTGTCATATTTAAAGAAGACTCTTCTGCAACTCCCAGTGCTTTGTGACGAGTTAAGATACGTATTTTTGCCACGTTACAATTCATCATCCAATTGGCCCACCAAATGGCAAGTTGTACTGTTTGATTTCATTCCTGACAGGGAATTCAGGAAGTGCTTCCTATCAACAAGATGACCACAAATCTTGGGGTTGGTGGAGGTATCCCCCCGTCCTCTAGTTTAAAGCTAACTGAGAGAGATCAGCACAAGTGCCAGACAAATGGGGATTAAAATGCTGGAATTGGGATAAATACCCCATCAGAAGTCACAGTACAGGTGGATGTCCACGTAGGATTGCCAACAGGTCACCCCTGCATTTTCCAGACTTTCCACCTGGCTCAGTGCCACAGCCCCAACCACTGAAGGGTCCTTACTATGGGGGTGGGAGGGGGCTGATCAAAATGCATGTATTTTATGTATTTTGAAAACAGGCTGGTTTTGCAAAGAAACAGAGAAAAATAGCCCAGTTAGCAGGCTTGTTTCCTTCTTCTCTCTGGGGAGGGTCAGGGACGGAGCACCCAGGACCACTGTTTCAATGGAAGTGCCTTCCCTGGGATGGGAGCTCGAGGCCACGGAGGGGGTCCTCGCTTAACAGCCCTGAGCATTAATGTCTACTCCACCTGACCCAGATTTCTGAGTTTTAGTGTCGCCCTTGTTCTAGCTCAGGTGTGACTCACCTGGTTTGGCTGAATGGGGTTGCTGGTGAGGTTGCATTTAACATTCATTGCAAAACGATTACCACAGTTTCATTAACACCCATCTTTTATTGTTGTACGTTTGTCTAACTAGTGTCGTTTGTTTTTTTTTGCTAACACAGTGCTGAATTCCTAGTAGGTCCACAATAAAGACCTCGCAGATTGTGAGTCACTTCAGGAGTGAATCTCAGAGGAAACAGTGGGCTTTCAGATGATAACTCCATCTGTTTTCCTTGCCTTTTTCTGCACACGAGGCTGGTGGTACTTTTGCACGTGTAAATTTTGGCCAACCTGGACGACGTGAAGATAAACTTAGTCCTAGTGTCCCTTTACCCGTGGAAAATACAGATGTGCAATCAAAACCCTGAAACATATGTTTGTTTGTCACCAACTCTGAGGGGCAGCGTTGGAAGATCACTGGGGGAAAGGCCACACCTGAGCCCTTATAGGGCGGGCGTAGGACTTGCACCCCCTCTAGAGGGTGTCTGTTTGGGGATTGAGAGACACCCGAGGTGCATGAGGTGGTGCGGGCAGAAGGGAGTCCCCACTGTGGGGCGCCTCCTAGCTGTTCCCTGGGCCTTTCTCCCCGTCTCCGTTCACCCTTCACTGAAGCTGCTGGCTCTCTGCCTTCCTGTCTGTGTGTCACTGCACCTGACCACCCTTCCTGACTACCTTTTCTACCTGTCCCCTCGGCCCCATCTCCAGCCTTGATGACTCTGGAGCACACAGTTCTGTCCCCTGCATCCCTGCACAGCTGCTCGTGGGATGCACGGCCTTGTTTGCAGTTTCACAGACCTGGGTTTGAGCTCAGGCTTTGCCAGGAGCTCGCCGAGCGACCTCATGCGAATCACATTCGTTATCTCCACAGACCCCAGTTTTCTCACCTGGGAGAGGATCTCCTGGGACACTGTAGAATGTGAATTCTAGGAGAGCAAAGACAGTGATAAAGCCTGGCATTTCCCACCTGTGGGATGTCCCCGCCTCGGGGACAGCTCCTCAGCTGGCCTCACGTCTCTGCAGCTCCCCTGACACCTGCCTCGCATGTATCTGTTTCAGGGCTGGGAGAGGGCTCTGCCCTCCTTCATCCGGACAGCAGGTCCCACCCCAGGTCCTTGGAGAAAAGTGCCTGGAGGGCTTTCAAGGAATCCCAGTGTCATCACATGCTCAGACATCTCCACAATGGTGCCAGGATCACTGTGCAGATGCCGCCTGCCATCGAGGGCCACTGGGTGTCTACCGGGTAAGAGGCTGGGGCGGGGGTGCCGGGAGGTCCTGGAGAGCGCACTGCTATGCAGAGCCTTCTTAGGGTTTCTCAGGTGCACAGAGACTTTCTAGAATTTACAGTGATTCTGGGGTTGTCTGAGTTCTAACTGACAGCCAAGCGACGCTTTGAAACTCGGGTTGGTGAAGAAACAGAGCTCAGTCCTGTTGAAATCTTAGCCTCAGCAGCGGTGATACGGTACCACTGTATCCCACATGGGAGTGAATATGTCCTTGTTTATTGAACCCCGTAGGACCACTCCTGTATGAAAAGAAACCATTAGCAAGTGAAATTAGGAGTCTGTGTTTCACCAACCCTGAAACACGACTTGCAAGCTTCTGATGGTCTAAATATTCTAGCCATATTCTGGTAATTTAATATACAGCTTCAGGGTCTGAGAGTAAGTTAAAAGGTACCCATGCTACCTCAACCAGCCAGGGTGCAGCTCTTGGCTTCTTTTCCAGGTGGTGGAGCTGAGATTTATCCCAGTTTGAGCTCTTGCTTATCTTCCATTAGAGCTTTTAAAAATAGCCCAGAGGCAGACCTGCAATCTCTTCCCTGCGCATTAAATTGTTGCAAATTGATCACAAGGCGAAACGGTGGGATCTGATCACTTCTGTGCAGACCACTCCTCCGGGTACCTTGGGGAGGGATCACAGGCATCCAGAGAAGAGAAAAAAGAAATCTTACGAGGAACACCTAGCGGTTTTTGGTTTTTGGTTTTTTCCTAAAAATGGGGTTTCTCAAAATAACCGCATGATCAGTATTGGCACAAACAATCTTAACGCAATGTACTTTTAAATAATTTATCATTTTGTTCAACAAATATTTCTGGAGCTCACAAATATTTACCGCACGTGAGCACTGTTCTAGATTTTGTGTGTATAGCAGCGAACCAAACAGACATGGCCCCTGTCTTCGGGAATTTTACAAATACACAAAGAAGTGTTACGAAGAGGGAAGAAACAACAGGTGCTCAAGGAGAATACCAGGGCCCCTATTTTAGGACAGGGTGGGGTAGGAAGGGCTACCAAGAAGAGGACACTTGAGCTGAGATGTCCTTGACTGTGCAAGACCAGGGAAGAGCTTTCCCTGTGGGAGGACTAGCAGAGGCTGGACCGGAGAAGCACAGGAGCCCTTGTTCTGGGGGTGGGGAACAGCCCCAGGCAGGTCAAGGAGGAGGCGGGCCCAGCCCCCAGGGCCCCCTGCACGCCTTGTCTCTTCGAGTTTGGCTTTTAATCTAAGAGAACTGGGACGTCATTGAAGAGATTTCAGCAAGGGCTGTGCTCAAACCTGATTCAGCATGACTGAAGGGCACTCTGGCTGCAAGTGGGTGGTGGGAAGAGTGACTTGGGGACAACCAGGGTTCTTGGCCTCCTTAATCCATAGAAATTGATAAGAGGCCAGACAAGAAATTCGGGCCAGGCTTTATTGGGGCCCCTGGTGCAGCAAGGGGGAGCAAGAACATACAACAGGTTCCCTTGCTTGCTTCCCAAGGAAGGGTGAGCCGGTTCCTTGTATGGGGTGAGGGTAGGGGCAGGTCCAGGGGTGGGGCCGGAGGCGTGGCTCAGGCGGTCTGCCCACCCCTTGGTGATGTTGAGTGCAGGGGGCAGGTACAGTACCCTGCTTTGCTCCTGACTCTTCAGAAGTGGCAGTTGGCTTTTTGGTCTTTTTGTATCTTGTTATCCATAATTTGCCCCAACTGAGCATGTACGCAGTTATTTTTAGTCTCTTATAGTTTCTTTGTATTTTGTTGCCCCAGGAGACTTGTGTCCAGGTACAAGCACTGCAGCAAAAGGGTCCCAGGTCCCAAATTGTTTCAACTTGGGGGCGACCAATTAAAAGACTCAACAGTCCCAGCTGGAGAGGACCAAGGCCTGGGTGAGGGGCGTCGGGGGTGGGGCGTTGGAGAAGTGAGTGGGCTTGAGCTTGGGACCAAATCAACAGATTCTCAAGCTGAGATGAAGTGTTAGAAGTCGGCGATCCTCCTGTCTGAACTACAACAGACATGAATCGCTGCTCACACGGAAGGACTCCTCTGTCCCTGGGAAGGAACATGGGCTTCCTCTCCCTCCTGTCACAGAGACGGATGCTCAGAGCACCACTGGCTGCTGTCCGGCAGTATCTGCGGCAGGTCACAGTCTTTACTAAGCTAATGGTACCCACTTCTAAGTGGCTCATTCATCAGTTTGTAAACTAATAGTAGTTTTGAGAACCACTGGCCTTTGGGATTTCAGTCCCACCGCTTGATTTCGCCACTCAGCTCAAACCAGAACTACTGTATCTAATAAGTTTATATATAAATAATAGACGCAAGCAGGGTTGTACGGCCAAGACTGATAAGACTGAAGTCTCAATGTCACTGAGACTAGGATCTGATTAAAGGTGATGAGTGGACAGTTTCTTTGCCCAGTGCAAGGAAGGAAACCCCCTCATTTCCTGGTGTGGGCCGTGCTGCAGTTGTAAAAATTGATTACAGTTAGACCAGATGAGGAAGGTCCCATCCAGGTGTTTCTGGCCTAGGCATCCAGCCTTTACCTGATGCCACAGCAGAAAACATTTTGCAGACTTCCCTGGTGGCGCAGTGGTTAAGAATCTGCCTGCCAATGCAGGGAATACAGGTTCGATCCCTGGTCCGGGAAGATCCCACATGCCGCGGAGCAACTAAGCCCATGCGCCACAACTACTGAGCCTGAACTCTAGAGCCCACAAGGTTCGATCCCTGGTCCGGGAAGATCCCACATGCCGCGGAGCAACTAAGCCCATGCGCCACAACTACTGAGCCTGAACTCTAGAGCCCACAAGCCACAACTGCTGAGCCCACGTGCCACAACTACTGAAGCCTGCACTCCTAGAGCCCGTGCTCCGCAACAAGAGAAGCCACTGCAATGAGAAGCCCGCGCACCGCAACAAAGAGTAGCCCCCGCTCGCCGCAACTAGAGAAAGCCCGTGTGCAACAACGAATACCCAATGCAACCAAAAATAAATAAATAAATAATATTTTTAAAAGATATTAATATTAAAAAAAAAAAACATTCTGCCACTGTCGGCAGCACAACCGAAGGAGCCCTACCTGCCTCTTTATTTTCTGCTAGAGGGAAAACTAATTTTGACTGGACCGGCTAAGAGATGAATCTCCAGTGGCCTCTAAGGGGTGCCTCCCTGAGACTAGATTCCGTTCCAGGACAGCAGACACCTGGCACCTGGCTGCTGTGGACACGGTCCAGATGATGGAAGTGGTCAGGAAATCAACATCTCTGACAACACAGGGAGCATCTTTCCTAGGCCAGCCCCGCACCCTCCTTCCTCCTTCCCGCCTGGGAGTGAGGCCAAGGGGGGCGCTGAGGACGGCAGGTTCCTGCCCTTCTGTCTTGTCCATAAAGTGAAAGGAGGACAACCCTGGTGTAGAGTGACCGGGAGCACAGGTGCTGGGCCAGGCTCCCCTGGGCTCACATCTGGCTCCAGTGCTGGCTGGTGAGGGGACCTCGGACACATTGCCTCAGCTCTTGTGCCTCAGTTTCCCTATCTGTAAAACAGGACAGTAATAATACCCACCCTTATAGCACAGGGAACTATACTCAATATCTTGTAATAACCTATAATGGAAAAGAATCTGAAAAAGAACAAAACTGAATCACTCTGCTATATACCTGAAACATTGCAAATCAACTATACTTCAACAGCAACAACAAAAAAGAATAAAACGATCCTTGGGATGTAAATAATAAGAATAATAATACCCCCCATCCCCCAGCTCAGAGGTTGCTGTGCGGGTTCCATGAACTGCCCGGAGTACCATCCCGTTATCATTACCGTGATCTCCTGGCACTGTGATGAGCCTCCCCCTCATGACTTTGGGCTCACAGGCGTCTTCCTCCCCCTTTTCTGCAGCTGTGAGGTGCGGTCGGGCCCCGAGTTCATCACCAGGTCCTACCGGTTCTACCACAACAACACGTTCAAGGCCTACCAGTTCTACTACGGCGGCAACCGCTGCACCAGCCCCACCTACACACTGGTGGTCCGCGGCAAGATCCGCCTGCGCCAGGCCTCCTGGATCATCCGCGGCGGCACCGAGGCTGACTACCAGCTGCACCGCGTGCAGGTCGTGTGCCACTCAGAGGCCGTGGCGGAGCGGCTCGGCCAGCTGGTCAACCGCACGTGCCCTGGCTTCATGCCCGCCGGGGGTCCCTGGGTGCAGGACGTGCCCTATGACCTGTGGCGGGAGGAGGGCGGCCGCGAGTGCACCCAGGCCGTGAACTTTGCCATGCACGAGCTGCAGCTGGTCCGCGTGGAGAAGCAGTACCTGCAGCACAACCTGGACCGCCTGGTGGAGGAGCTCTTCCTGGGTGACATCCACACTGACGCCTCCCAGAGGATGTTCTACAGGCCGTCCAGCTACCAGCCCCCGCTGCAGAATGCCAAGGTATCCCTCACCACCCTGCATAGCCCCTGGTGGGGCGGGGCTCTGCGTCACGGAGGGGCTGCTGGGGGGGACAGGAAGCCCAGTCAGGAGGCCCGGGTGGGCCACCGCCTTGCTCTGTGATGGGGCCTCGGTTTTCCTATTTGATGAGGGTGGTGGTCCTAGGACTAGTGATGCAGAACAGCCTTGGTGGTCGTCCTCGAAAATTCCTAAGGCTCCCTTCTGCCCTGACCCTCTGGGAACTTCTTCTGTGAGTCTAAGAGGAAAGCTTGCAGGAAACGTGGGGGTGTTCTAACCTACCTGGGAAGATGCCCAGCAGGGATCCCGGCCCTGGGGCCGGGGGCAGGGACAGTGCTGCTGGCCTGGGGCTGTGGACCCTTAGAACCTCCTGTTCCATCTCCACAACGACCCTGTGAGGCAGTGGCGACCACCTCTTAGCAGAAGAGGGGGCAGCTGAGGTGCGAGAGTTGGTCTCCTGCCCAAGGTCACCGGTTGGTGAGTTTCAGGGCTGGAACTTGCACCCAAACCTTTCCCCAGACCCCACTGGACTATTTCCCCAAATCCCACACTCTTCCCATTGGACTAAGTGAGAAATCACTGTGACCCGAGGGGAGGATGGAGGGGGCAGGAAACAATTAAAACCTTCTGATGTTCTTTTCTTAAACGATAGTCCCTGTAATTCCACTTGGAATTCTCCAGGCGTTTCCTTCCCACAGGCTTAGAGTCCGTGTCTGCACGTAACAGGGTCATTAGCACCGCAGAAGTTGGGGAGGCAGGAAGGGGGCCTGGGGGGCAGCGGCTTTCTCCCCAGCGTCGCCCACCATCAGACCGGCTTTTCTGGAATCCTTTGTAGAACAGCAACTCTCCAGTTGCAGGGCTTGTCCAACTTCTGTTTGGTGGTTTACTCGTGTTTAAAGCATCTGTTTTCTTCTCAGTCCTTGGAGCACGCTCATGCCTGGTGAGGGTACTGCTGGCACTGCCCCCGCCGGACCACTCGGTTGTCTTCTTTCTGTCTGTTACCGCGAGCTTGTGTCGTGAAAGTTGCCTTTATGATGACTGTGGGGCGTCTGCCAGGAGGCCGAGCGGGCAGGGAGGCTTCCTCTGGATGCGCATCTCAGGGACATCCCCTCCCCGTGCCGTGCCGAGGGAACGCCCAGGCCAGGTCCGCTGTGCTGTGCCCTGCGCGTTGTAGAGGCTCCAGGTGAGGCGGGGCTGCGAGGGAGAGGGCGGCCCTCCTGCCCCGGGGACCCCAGGCGTCCTCGCAGGGAGAGGGCGGGCAGTGGGCTCTGCCTGCTCCACAGCCGATGCAGAGGCACCAAGATGGGACTCTGCCTAGGGACCACCAGGGCGAGGGCCCGGCTTCTGGGAAACAGAGGAACCGTCGAGGGACCTTTGCAGGTGGCCGCCTTATCCAGACGCTGCAGCTTAACGACGCTTCTCTCCAAACTCCTGGTGTCAGGTGGCAGCGGGAACGGGCTTTTCAGACATGCATCTGGCTTTCTATGAGCACAGTCGAGCCAACATTCACAATATCTCCGGGAGTAAAGGTGTCGTGAGTGAAAACGGTCTGCAGCTCATCCAGAAACCCCATGGGAGCCAGAGCCCTGACCCAGCCTGGCCTGAGCCTGTGGGAGGATCCTCCCAGGAGCAGAGCCTTCATCCCTGCTCACCTTCCAGCGAGGATGCTGGTGAGTAGGGTGGCCAGGGCCCAGGAAGGAGAGAGGAGGCTGGATGGAGGCCCCCTGCCCAGAGGGAGCAGCAGACAGCCTGGACCAACTGGCTTCCACTCTGAACCTGACCTTGGGCTGTTGGTGCACGTTGTTGGGTCCAGACTCCGTTTCCTCACCTGCGGATGCCCACGTGGGCTCTTTGATCTCTTGAGCTCTCCTTAGGCCTGGAAAAGAAAGGAGTACCCACAACCACCTTTCTTGTCTTACCTCCGTCTCTGCCACTCCTCTCACTCCCATTTTCCCTTCCCTCCTCTGCAGGGGCAGTTGTGGGACTGTCTCCCCAGATTCTTAAAAAGTAAACTCTTTAAACCCTAGGCCACAATCCCTCATTCAAGAAATATTAAGGGTGGAAAGAACCTTGGATCTTGGAGACTATCCAGGACACACTGTTAAGCTTTTTTTTTTTTTAAAGGAAGGTACAGAATAGCATGAACGGTGTGATACCATGTGTAAAGCTAGTAATAGAAGAAGAAGGTAAGCTGATCCAGGAGCCAGTGTTTCTGCAGTGGAACAGCGATGGCCTCAGAGGAGGGAGACAGTGTGGCCGGGGAAAGATACTTGTCACCATGAACGTTTCTGTACCTGCTGTGATTTGTGCTGTGATCTTATACTACCCGAACTCCATGACCACGCTCAAAACAGATTCCAAAAAGGCAGGATTCTGAGGCTCAGAGGAACGCTGTGGCCACAGATAAAGCCGGTGAAGAGGCTGGGCGGACGCAGGCCGGCGTCCAGGACCTGGCCTGTGCTTTCCCCCGAAAGCCGGCCCAGGTCTGCGTGGCTCTGGGAGCTGAAAGGACCCGTTCTTCTCCTGTTGTCCCTGGTGTGTGCATCCTGGCCTGCAGTGAGCAAGCAGTCAGGAAGTTTTGAGATCCCTCCCCAGGCCGGCTAGGAGAAGGGATCAGTGAACTTGGCCGCTGGTGCCTTTCCAAAGCCCCAGGTGCTGCCTGCCCGCTGGGCTCCTGCAGACCACCCACCCCCCGGGAAGGAGGAGGGCTGGGGGCGCATCCGGACAGACCACAGGCCTCGCCACCCCCCTCTGAACCCTTCACCTTCCCTAATCGCCGGTCCATAGAGACCTGGCTGAAAATTAGTTTAAATGCTAAATTGAGTTTAAAACCACTAGTCTCAGCCCCTCTGAAAACGGGACACCATGTAAAAATAGAGATTTTAAATCAACTTGATTTTCTAAGCTTTATACAGCTTTGCTGTGAGGTTCAGAGCCCTTCGGCAAAAAAAAAATGATGTTTGAAGAGAATCAGGCGAGCTGGGAGGATTCTTTCAGGATGAAGTTGGCTACTCTTCATTAAAAAAAACAGGACCCCCTAGAATGACCCTGGAAGAAAATGCTTTGCTCGAATCGAGTTTAGCATCAGGGCAGCCCTTACCCTCTGCCTGGATTCCTGTGCGGTGGAGGGTTAGCCAGGTGCCCTCTTTCCCTGGCAGAATCAAAAGTAATTAAGAGCAAGTGATTGCTGGGGTCATTGGAAGTGCCAGGGGCTCAGGATCATACTTGCAAGCAAGCAGAATTGGTCTTTTTCCAAAACCCTGCACTGGTGAGGCCACAGGGCCGTAAATCAAAGAGCTTGCCTGCAAACCAGGCCACTCTCCCCAAGCCACGTTTCTGAGATAGCCTGCCTGGAACGCTGAGAGTGGGGCTGCCCGTCGGAGGCGGAAACACAGCAGAGTGTTGTGGGGGTGCCGGACCGCTGGGAGGAAGCAGGGGTACTCGTGTGCTTTCTCTCCTAAGTTCCCTGCAGGCCTCTGGACTGTGAACAGTCATTTGTTTTTGAGGGAGCTTGTCTTTCCAAGCCTCCTCAGAGCATGTGAGAAATACAGATTTATGGTGACATCTGCGACATCCGAGGGACTTTGGACCACGTGGCTGTGGACATCGGAGTTTCCGCCCAACTCCAGGAGGCAACTCTGCAGCAGGAAGGGGGTCTCTCCTTAGGCATGTGGCTGGTGTGGCTCCCGGCGGGGTGGGTAAGTGGGTGTCACAGGTGCACGAGTAGAAGGATCCAGAAGCTCATGGAGGAATCACTGTCCCTGCTCTTTCTGTCAGCTCAGGGCAAAGAGAAGAGGGTTTTGCGGAGGTGACGGTAGTCAGAAGAGGTGGTAAAGGACCAGGGCCTTCAAGGAGTCATGACCGAGACAGTGTCAGAAGCCCACCTTATGTTCAATCAGTATGCCCCTTACAGAAAACCGCGACCCTGCCCCCAGGGCCGGGCGTTCACTGCCAGGCCGCACGTGCTGCCCACAGGATGAAAAAAGAGCCGGCGATGGCGGTCGGATGATGGGTTCTGGCCTTACTCACGTGGACATTTTATTTGGGTCGAAATATGAAGAGTCACACAATTGCCACACTGCACAGCTGCTGGCCTCTGCTGTGAGTGCAGAAACAGTTCATTATTTTTCTTGACTCCTGAGTGCAAGATTTTTATTTAAGGAGTCAGCAGACCAGGAAGTCATTGTCAGGGACAATGCAAGTGGTAAACATTTCATCCCTTAAAAGTCCAGAAGCTGAGAGGACAGCGTGGACACCTGGGCGGCAGGAAATCGACCATTGGAGAGTCTGGGTCAAGTCCCGTGTGTGGGGCAGTGGCCACTGTGGGCAGAGGGCAGGGGAGGAGGGGGCCAAACGTGGGGTCTGCTGCCTTTACAGCCAGTGTGATTATGAAGATGAGTCTCCTTCAACTCTTTAAACGCGTTTAAATTAATAGGAGGGGAGGAAACAATCAAACAAGTAAAACTTAATCAGCATTTCCTTCTGAAACCATTCTTATAGTCATTTGTATTGAAGAACCACCTTCTTATGGTCCTTTTATCGAGCTCTGGGCTCTGTGCAAAGTGTGTATGTACAGTCAAGGTGGAGATGAAATTATCTTTTATGTGATTTACAGGAAAGGCCTTTGGGAGCTCACATCTCAGAGTCTAAACTTCATGGAAATCCCATTTCTAGAAAATGCAGTGCTGCTCCCGGGCACCCACCGATGCTCCTTTTTCCCTCCAGGAAGCGGTGTTCTGTCGGTTCCGCTCGCAGAAGACCTGGCAGCCAAACGCAGGCCCCGAGGAACCGGCCGTGCCTCTCTTACCCTTTTCCATCGTCCTTCCAGCCCGGGCCCCTCTGTGGTGGTCGCATCACAGCTACAGGGTTGCTGTGCAGAGTCCTTGTGAGGCTAAGTCCTTCTGTCCTCAATGCCTGCCACCTGCTCCTGGCAGGCGGTGGCCAGGCTGAGGGGGTCCGAGCGCTGCCGTGTGCATGTGGCATTGGCTGCGCCGGCCTGGCCAGACACACTGCCAGCCTCCGGGTGTGGCCCCAAGGCTGCAGTTACAGAGACCCAACCTGTGTGGCCATGGCCATTTCCCCTACTTTCTTCTGAAACGGGAATCATCACGGCTCCTTTGGGAGGTCAGAATGAGCCTGAGTCCACAACATCCCAGGATCCCAGCTCTGAAAGGCACCCCAAGAGGCCCCTCCCACAAGGCGGGCAGCGCTCATGGTTGTGATGAATGCTGGCTGCTCTGTTCATCTTGTTACGTATCCGAGGACAACTTTCTAACCATCCATCAGCCCGTGAGCCATGAACCTGTATCACACCTACTGTATTCTCCTAGGTGTCATGGGACGTAGGAAAACGGGAGGGCTCTGGTCTTGGCCTCAAATACCTACCATGTCACGGAGAGGAGCTGGGAAGGATGTCCATGTAGAAAGACCTACCGTAGGGCGCCTGCAGTTCAGTCACACACATGGTGAATGGCACTCGGGAAGACAGCTTTCAGCATCATCCTTGGCCATCCGTGGAGGTTTCTTCCTGAGAAACGTGACCCGGGGGAGCAGAACTCTAGGAAGGGGCATTTCATCATCTATCCCCATTTCTCCTCCTCAAACAAAACATTTAGCCCAAGAAATGTCTTATGCAGGCTGCTTCTCTAGTTGACTTATTCACGACAAGATCACGTCAAGTAACTTTTTCCATTCTGGGAAGATGCTGGGAAACAAGTGGATCTGTCAGCAAATGCTGACGAACCAGCTCTCCAGAAATAAATGTTGGCAGGGAACAGGGCAAAGCCTAGAGAACCGTGTCAGTCATCGGCCAGAGAGGACCTTTTCAAGGGACAGAGCCCTTGGTAGGGAGACGTGTGTTCCTTGCAGACCCCAGCCTAAGAGGCAGCCTGGGGCCGGAAGGGAGCACTCTGCAAGCCCCACAGCCGAGTTCTGTCCCAGATCCCTCCGAGCCATGTCATTCTCTCTCTCTCTGTGCTCTGTGGCCTCATCTGTGACATGTACTGTGGTCTCTTTGGGAGACTGAGAAGCGTAAGGAGATGATGTACTTGAACTTCCCCAGCATCGAATGCCCTGTACATGCAAACTGTGTTATTTAACCGTTCCCAGGGCCGGGCCAGGATCAGGAAGCACAGTGGGAAAACCCCCCTCTGCCTAGGACATTGCTCACTGATAAAATGTGATGTTTTAGAATAAGCTTGATTTCTTTCTTAAGAGATTAATAATGGTATAGGGATTCCCCACCCCCACCCAGGAATGAAAGCTTTTTATAGTTGGTGTAAAGAACAGCAGCAAGGAACACGTTCCGGTCCCTCGGCTCTGGCCCTCAGCTTCTGCACAGGAACACTGACGTTAAAATAGCCTATCTGAGATGCAAGGGAGGGAGCGATGTGAAGCCTGATGGGAGAGCCTGGGAGAGACGGCTTCTCAGATGAGACCTATGGATCAGAGCATGGACCAAACAGAGTAACTTCATGAAGCAAATGAGATTTCATGGTACAAATCACTCTTCATGTTGAAGAACTCTTCCCCTTTCGTCATTGTGAATGGCCGCTGTTTGCGAAAAGCATCTTGGAAAAGAGAAACTTTAGAGCCAGTGTGATATCTAGGCCTTAATTTCTGCTCCTCCATGGTTATTCCTGTAGGTCTTTGGGGTTTTATTCAAGCCAAAGAGAGTGGTAATTAAGAGCACAAATCAGATTTTTAAAAAATCTGTCCACAAAACAGAAAGGTGTTCCCTTTATCCAACGTTGGCTGAAACTGTCCCCTTGTTGACAGCATCCACAGAGAGGCCAAACCTCCCACACTGATTTATGACATCTTTGGTTCCTTAATGCCAGCCAAAGAGTTGGTTAAAACGGTAACTAGTCAACTCAACAACAGCAAAAAGCAACCCGATTAAAAGATGGGCAAAGGACTTGAATAGACATTTCTCCAAAGAAGATGTACAAATAGGCCATAAGCACATGAAAAGATGCTCAGCATTTCTAATCATGAGGGAAGTGCAAGTCAAAACTTCAGTGAGGTAGCACATCACACTTATTAGGATGGCTGTTATCAAAAAAAAAAAAAAAGAGAGAAAATAACGACTGCTGGTGAGGGTGTAGAGAAATTGGAACCGTCATGCTTTGCTGGTGAGAATGTACGATGGTGCAGCTGCTGTGGAAAACAACATGGCAGGTTCTCAAAAACATTGAGCACAGAATCACCATAGAATCCAGCAGTTCCACTTCTAGGTATATACCCAAGAGAATTGAAAGCATGTTCTCAAATAGATTGGACACCCATGTTCACGGCAGCATTATTCACAATAGCCAGAAAGTGAAAGCAACCCAGGTGTCCATTGACAGATGAATGCATAAACGAAATGTGGTCCATCCACATTTAAGGCTGGAAAACTATTCAGCCTTAAAAAGGAGGGAAATTCTGACACATGCTACAACATGGATGAACCTTGAAGACATTATGTTAAGAGAAATAAGCCAGTTACAAGAAGGACAAATACTGTATGATCCCACTTATATGTGGGCCCTCTAGTAGTCAGATCCATAGACACAGAAAGTAGGACGGTGGTTGTTAAGGGCTACGATGGGGGGTGTCATACGATCTTCATCTCCATCTGGCCACGAACTCCCCACCCCAGCCCCTGGTAACTCTGTTCTGCTTTCTGTCTCCATGGATTTGATGACTTGAGGTCCCTCCTATAAGTGGGATTGCACAGAATTTGTCCTGTGACCGGCTTATTTCAGTCAGAATGATGCCCTCACGGTTCATCCTTGTAACAACATGTGTGTGTCAGGATTTCCGTCCTTTTGTAAGGCTGAATCATAGTCCATTGTGTGTCTAGACCACGTTTTGATGATCCATTCAGCCATTGATGTACATTGTGTTGTTTCCGTTTTTAGGTTATTGCAAATCGTGTTGCTGTGAACGTGGGTGAACAAATACCTCTTTGAGACCCTGATTTCAGTTCTTTGGGGTATAAACCAGAAGTGGGGTTGCTGGGTCCTGAGGTGATCTTTTACCACAGCAGCTGCACCCCTTTACGTTCCTACCAGCAGTGCACGAGAGTTCCAGTTTCTCCACGGCCCCGCCAATGCTGTCATTTTTTGCTCGTTCTGATAGTAGCCATCCTAATTGGGGTGAGGTGATGCCAGCCTTTCTTTTTGAAATCAAGTGTCCGGGACAAATGGTCTGAAAATGTAACAGGATTCTAAAGGGGGTCCAGGTCACAGCTGAAATATTTAGGCAAGGCTCTACTGTTAGCCAAACACACTTATGTACTTGTGAGCACACGCAGGCACACACACCCGGTCTGTGGCTCCAGTTGCCCCTGGGGTACCCAGGTTACTGGTGGCGGTGCCTCAGGGGCTGCCGGCGCCTCCGCCGTGAGCCCCGTCGAACGCAGCGCGTGCGCACTGCTCTCATGGAGACTTCCCCCGCCCCCCCCCACACGTGTTTGTGTTTTGGCTCCAGAACCACGACCACGCCTGCATTGCCTGCCGCATCATCCACCGGTCGGACGAGCACCGGCCGCCCCTGCTGCCCCCCAAGGCGGACCTGACGGTGGGCCTGCACGGCGAGTGGGTGAGTCAGCGCTGCGAGGTGCGGCCCGAGGTCCTCTTCCTCACGCGCCACTTCATCTTCCACGACAACAACCACACCTGGGAGGGGCACTACTACCACTACTCCGACCCCGTGTGCAAGCATCCCACCTTCACCATCTACGCCAAGGGTCGCTACAGCCGCGGCGTGCACTCCGCCAGGGTCATGGGCGGCACGGAGTTTGTGTTCAAAGGTAGGGCTCCTGCCCCACACCCCATACCCCGAGGTCACAGCAGCAGTTTGGGGACGTATTTGTGGAGGCGGAGCCAGGGGCAAAGGGCATCTTCTCTGCTAGGGATGTTGGGGAGTGGACTGCCTGCCTGCATCGTTCTCTGCAGCCTCGGAGCTGGCGTTAGTGACGCCCAGGTGCACAGAGTGTGCCCGTCGTGCCCTTGAGAAGATGCCTCATGCTTGTAGGCGGGCGGGCGGTATGCCTGGTGATCACCTAAGTAAGGCAGGTAAAGGGTGACATTCTCCAGGCTGCAAGGCTGTGAGCAAGGGGTGGTGGGGGCCTTGTGATCTCTATTTCTAGACTTGTTTTAAGCTTGTGTATCTTTTTAGGAAGGTGTCAACCCTGTCATGGACAAATAAGAGGGTTGGCCTAGATATCCCTCCCAGGATAGCATTCTGTGACTCAGTCCATTTAATATGAAGTATTTCTGCCAACCCAGATAAGCCCTGGGGCATTTTACTGCACCCCCCCCCCCCGCCACCACCTTAGGGAGGAAGATTGGCTCTAGGGACAATGGGCCTTTGGTAGCTGTCGCCCAGAGAACAGCTGTCTGGGTCCGAGTCCCCTCCAAAGCTCTCACGTGTACGCAGAATATGGGCCCCTGGGAGAGCCTCAGAAGCGGTCCTCTACAAGGGCTGGGATTTCCATTGAGCAGATTTTTCTTGCTTGCAACCTAATTTATTTTAGTTGCCTGATTTACGGGCCAGTATAGACTGCTCACTAATATAGGTGTCTGACACGAAAACTATTTAAAAACCTCAAAACCTATTCATAAAATCAAATGCCAGTTTTCGTTGAATACTGTGTCTGTCCCGAAGAGCAGTGTCCCCAGAGACCGCTCCTCGGGGACAGTCTGACTTCACAGGAACAGGCTTGGTCAGTTGTAGTCTGGGCTCAGCATTTACTACCAGATGGGGTGGACTTTTCCTCGGGGTGCCTTCAGGGTGCTTGGTGTGGCCACCGGTCACGTCCAGACGTGGAACCTTTTCCATCTGAGGGTCTTTTCTGTGGGCTACGGTCTGGTGGGTTGGTCTGCAGGGTGGGTTTGAGAGCAGAAGCCTGTGAGGCTTGGTGCCCCCGGCATCCTTGAATCACGGAGCTGTCCTGTGTCCTTGGCAGTGAACCACATGAAGGTCACCCCCATGGACGCGGCCACTGCCTCGCTCCTCAATGTCTTCAACGGGAACGAGTGTGGGGCCGAGGGCTCCTGGCAGGTGGGTGTCCAGCAGGACGTGACCCACACCAATGGCTGTGTGGCACTGGGCATCAAACTACCTCACACGGAATATGAGATCTTCAAGATGGAGCAGGATGCCCGCGGCCGCTACCTGCTCTTCAATGGCCAGAGGCCCAGCGACGGCTCCAGCCCGGACAGGCCCGAGAAGAGAGCCACATCCTACCAGATGCCCTTGGTCCAGTGTGCCTCCTCGGCGCCCAGGGCTGAGGACTTCTCTGAAGACTCCGGGCAGCATCAGCACCGGAGCCGGGCACCCGGGAGCGGCCCGTGTCCCCTGCTGCTGGCTGGGCTCGCTGGCCTTTGGACTCTGCAGCCCTGGCACAGTCTTGGATAGAAGCGCTTACAGAGTTTGATTTTTCCAAACCAGGATGCCTTACAATTTACAGATTTTCTTTACAAAAAGAAAAGACACTTCTTCCTCGGATGCACTTGAGCGGCTGAGAACAGTCCTCCTCCCCCGCCTGGCCCCCGCCCGCCTGGCCTGAGTCATGAGCTGTTTGAAGTTTTGGCTTTGAACTGCATCCAGTCGAATCCCGGGCCTGGGCGTCCTCACCATATAATTGCACTTTAAGACCACAGAGAGGTTCAGGCGAGCGTGTTGGCGGAGGGAGCAGGGTGAGAGCTCCATCTTCTTTTCTTCCTCTTCATGATTATTACATTTCGGGGGGGAACTTAGGAGAAACAAATAGCAGCTTCAGCTTTTCCTGCTGCTTCACTGCGGTTGCTTTCTGCTCCTTTGAGCCTGTTTCACTCTCCGAGTTTTCCAACCTGGAATGCAGTGCAGAGTTGGTTTGGGACTGCGATCCAGACACCTTTGATGAAATAAAGAAGAGATAGGGGTGCAGGAAAAGACACTGGTGTAACGGAACCACCTTGACAGCTTTATGCAAAAAGAGAGCAAATCCACACTTTCAAATGTTGAAAAGTATCTGTAATTAAAGTTTCAGAGTCATTTAAACGTTGGTTGTTTTAACTTGTTGGGAGATGTTGGTGCTGGTCTCTGGGTGGCTGCAGGATGCACGCTGCTCTTACCTGCCCGGGGGACAGGGTGGTGGAGTATGTGTCAGATGGAGGCTGTCCCGCTACAGACGGACAGGAGCAGCAGTGCAGGGAGGGTGACGGTGCGTGATGGTGACCCGAGTGACGCAGTGCCCATTCGGTCTGGCCTCATCTCCGTGGGACCCCATCCCGGCTCACGTCATGTCTGGAGCCTCACTCTGTCATCTCTGTCACTTCAAAGACCAAGACTCAGAGGCCACGCGTGGGCGCCACGGGCCTGGCTGTGCAGAGAAGGCGGTGGGGGGATCCTAGCCGGCTGCCCCACGAGACCATCCACCCTCCTCATGGAACGGGCCGGCCCGACCCGGCTGTGTCACTGCAGAGGGTCTCAGGGCACCTTCTACAGAGTCTGTGAGGGTGCGTGAGTCACGTCTGCATGTCACTTCGGATTATTATGAATGGTGTGCTCAGGACGCCAAAGGTGGTTGCCAGGCGAGACCGATGGAGGGAGATGGTGAGTAAACGACAGAAAGCCTGGACATAACTAAAGACCAGTGTGGAAACCACGGTCAAGGTCTAGAGTCACACCTGTATTTAAGAGTTACCTTACGAGATGCTGTGATGTTAAGTTATAAGTGGGGCGTGGAGGACCGCAGTGCTTTACCTCTAGATGATATTTGATGTTGTGGTTGAGGGGGTTTATTCAAATGAAAGTACTAACTTAATGTCTGCCAAGTTTATAAACAGAGATGTCAAAAATACTCCCACAATACACATTTTACCTGTGGGTCTATTTAATTAATACTAATGCTATCTTTAAAGAATATAATAAAATTATGTAAAAAGCGATGATCACTGCTAGAGAATACTTCAGTGATTTACCATAAAAATGATAGGTTTATAGCCACATAATTCACAGCCACTCACCTGGACTTAGCTATTCACACTGTTTAAACGTACACTCCACATATGTACACACACATAGGTACATATACCCAAACATATAGGCATTAACGTGTATACAGTGTGTGACTATATGTATATGTGTCTTAGGGATGACATGAAATTCACTTCCTGATCCACTACAGAGAATGACCAGTATAGTTTATTCACAGATTATTGTCAGTTGGATTTATGGCTGTTGCTTACCGTCTCACCACATACATCACATCCTAAAACTAAACCGCCTGTGCAGCCTATGAAGATCGTCATTTTAAGTGGTTTCCCGTCACCTTGAAGAAACATAATGACCAATCTTTAAGGTTTGAGAGCTGGAAATTTTAACTCAAGACCAAGATGCTATCTCTGAGGAAGGAATGGCTGACTCTAGAATATTCCATGACAAGCAGAAAATACTCCATGACAGGCACTCGGGCCCTGGCAATTCTACCCCTAAGTTAGAAGTGGGTGGTTCCTGTAACTCCGAGATTTGGGGGAGGTAGGGAGTGAATATAGGACAACTCTCCTAGGTGCCGTTGGCCTCTGGGGACTAGACTTCTCGTCCCCGGAAGCAGGCCAGTCAGGCACAGGGTCAGAAAGTTGAACCTTGGGCAACAATGCAATTTGGTTGTGATCTAGGCTTCAGACTATAAAATCCAGTTGACCCTGGACTCAGGAAGGAGTTTCCTAGGGTCCCAGTGTCTCCTGTACAGAACGAAGGGAGTTTGTTCAGACAGGACAAACCCAGCCGTCTGTCCTAGAGGAACATCGCCCATCATGTCCAACATCTGGAACTGCCAGGCACCGTCCATCCTAAGTAGTCTGTCTCTGGGTTCCCGTGCTGTGCAGCCCACCAGGGTGACTCTCTGTGCCGCTCAACACGAAGGATCCCTGTTAGAGGAGCTGGCAGCCCAGGGCATCCTTGGTGGGGCCTCATACCCACACCTGATGGAAACAACTTGAGTGTAAGAGTCTTGTGGTTCCTGGTTGAAGGAAAAGCTTTACGATAGTAAGAGCGCTGTTCTGTAGTCCACCAGCTCTTTAAATATATTCTTGAAGCCAAAGATGATGTTCACAGCCGTCCACAGAAACATCACCATGTTTTATTTTAAATGGTACAGCCCATCCCTGTAACACATACTGGGTCCCTGGCAGTGGACTACAGAAGCCAACAGACAGCATGTAGTTAGGTATTTCAGGACACTGTCCTCAAAGGGAGATGCTGGACCACCTGAGGTGGGGTGGGGGAGAAGACCCCCACACAGACTTTTCTGGCCTTCTTGAGACGTCCGAGGGTTCATGAACCCAAACAGCCTTCATTAGTATACAACTGCAAATAAGAGCAAATAAAGGCAGCTGGATAATAAATGTTTCCCACTGATTTCTAGGTTCTGGAGAAAATGCATAAGCATTCTTTTCATACCAGTAGGAGAATCACATGTCCTAAAATACAAATTGAATTATTCAAATCCCTGTGATGGTCCAAGAGTGTTTCTGGCTCACAGGGTAGACAATTGCTGATGTATTTGGAGCCCCTGTTTTATCGCAACCCCATTTCCTTGGTGTCGTTAGGCAGAATTAACACTATCACAAGGAAGAATATTGGCCAAGTCATGACCTCCAACTTCTCATTGGCTAAGATGTGATGGAGCCGACACTTAATACGGCAGCATCCCTCTGGGGGAGACTGAACTGACACCTAGTTGTCAGCCACCAAGGGTGTGAGGCCGGACAAATACATCTCCTTTACTCAAGCTCACTGCCCACTGGAAAGCGAGTCTCAGGGTCTAACTAGCGCCTCTCATTCAAAGAGCAAGGCCATGGTTTCCATGGATGCATTTGGGTCTCTTAGTTTCTACCATTTGTTGTACAGCCACCTCTGTGGCCCCTACGCCCTGGAGAATACCACCGAGAAATCCCATCCCCCTTCATTTAAGGAATCCCATCCCCCTTCATTTAAGGAATCCCATGTAGCTGTTACATTGGAATTCAGAGGGGCAAGGGTTCGTGGGCTCAGAGAGCCACATGGTGCAGTGCAGTCTGTTGTGTGTGAGGGGTGACTGTGTGTGGGCTTTTTTGCTGTTGGGTTGTAGGAGTTCCTTCTATATTTTGGCTGTTAAGCCTTTATTAGATACATGGTTTAAAAATGTTTTCTCCAATTCATAGGTTATCTTTTCATTATATGAATAATCTTAACTAAGGAAGTAAAAGACTTGTAAGTTGAAAACTACAAAACATTGATGAAAGAAACTAAGGGAGGCACAAATAAACGGAAAGACATCCATGGTCATGGATTGGAAGAAAGAACATTGTTAAAATGGCCATACTACCCGAAGAGATCTGCAGATTCAATGCAATTCCTATCAAAATCTCAATGGCATTTTTTTCAGAAATAGAAAAAACAGCCCTAAAATGTATGTGGAACCATAAAGGACCCTGAGTAGCCAAAGCTATCTTGAGAAAGAGCAAAACTGGAGGCATCACATTTCCTGATTTCAGAATTTATTGCAAACCCACAGTCCTGTGGGGTACTGACACAAAGCCAGACACACAGTCACCTGGTCTCTGACAAGGGTGCCAGGAATACACAAGAAGAGTCTCTTCAACGAATGGTGTTGGAAAGACTGGATATTCACATGCAAAAGAGTGAAATTGGACCCTTACACCATAGACAAAACAAAACAAAGCAAAACACAAAGTCAAAATGGATTCAAGGCTTAAACATAAGACCCAAAACTGTTCAACTCCTAAGAAGAAAACATAAGGGAAAAGTTTCATGACATTGGTCTTGGCAGTGATTTCATGGATATGATTCTAAAAGCATAGGCAACAAAAGCAAAAATAAACAAATGGATTATGTCAAACCAAAAAGCTTCTTCACAGGGCTTCCCTGGTGGCGCAGTGGTTGAGAGTCCACCTGCCGATGCAGGGGACACGGGTTCGTGCCCTGGTCTGGGAAGCCCCACATGCCGCGGAGCAGCTGGGCCCGTGAGCCATGGCTGCTGAGCCTGCGCGTCCAGAGCCTGTGCTCCGCAACGGGAGAGGCCACAACAGTGAGAGGCCCGCGTACTGCAAAAAAAAAAAAAAAAAGCTTCTTCACAACAAAGAAAAAAATCAACAGAGGGTAAAAGCAACCCATGGAATGAGAGAAAATATGGCAAACCATATATCTGATAAGGGTTAATCTCCAAAATACATAAGGAACTCCTACAACTCAATAGCAGCAGCAAAAAAAAAAAAAAAAAAAAAAAACCCAAAAAACCCCCAAATAACTTGCTTTAAAAAATGGTCAAAGGATTTGAATAGACATTTCTCAAAAAAAAAAAAAAATTTCTATTTTCTATTTTCTCTGACTATTTTTGCTGTGGAAACAACTGGATGATGTCATAAACGAATGGTATAAACATGGAAGTGCAGACTTTACAAAAGAGCTGGTCAAAGATGAGAAATAGCTCTGATTTCCAAACAAGAGTCATTTCAATAGCCAAGGAAACAAAGTCCCTGGTACGATAAAATGCATTCTCTAAAGAACCTTCTTTGAGTGTGTTCCAGCACAAATGTCTACCTACAGTATTCATAGCAAACTCCAGCCAACCTCTGCATTTCCTTATTAGCTTGAAACTAAATGGCAGGAAACACCCAGGGGCACCAATAACACTTCAGAATCTTGTGCCAATTTCCAACTGGGTAGACAGTCCTGTAGAGCTAGTCTCTTAATACTTTGAAAAATTCCATTGAAATGAGAGATTACAAACTTGAAAGGCAAGTCTTTTTGTGCGTCAATAAATAAAACATCAAAGTGATGATTGATCCAGAGATAGGCAGAAGTCGCGTGTCATTTTCAGCATAATAAAGCAGAGAATCTGAATTCAAATGAGCGGCCTGATTGGAAATAAAACAAACCATGCTTTCTGTTTCTGGAGTAACCTTTCTCCCCAGGAGTGATGGAGGCCTTAACACCATGGTACTTCGCCCACTTGTTCACTGATGCCTTGTGTCTCATCATTTTTCCAGACCACAGAGAGCCAGTAAGTTATCTTCTCCGTTACAGTTCACTCAAAAGAGCATCGGGATATTGGAGAAAATGGTGGTGATAAAAATTCACAGGAACTCTGTGCAAAATTTGGCCACACATGCAAACGTCTATGAGCGAACAAGTTTAAAAAGTTACTCGTGCTGTACACCTGAAACTAACACAACATTGTTAATCAACTATGCTCCAATATAAAATAAAAAATAAAATAAAATAAAAACAGTTATTCAACCTGTTATTGTGAAGTCTGTGAAGTCCCAGCATCTTCCTCCAGGCCGATCACACAGCCCAGCTGCTTTTTACCAGGAGTCATGCTACACAGCACAGTGGTGCAGGCAGCTTAGCTAATCCTAGGTGGCATGACTTACATAAATTACTCTAAGGTTCAAATGTTTATTTTGATTATTCTCCACTTATTTTAACATGACCAACATTAAGTAAACCGATCGTTGGACTGTGCCCTTCCACCATCTAGGAATAACAATTACGTTGCAACAAATAGAGGATTTTACACTCAAAGAAAATTGAGATCTATCTAGTTCTATCACATACCCGATGCAGTGACCCCCTCGGTGCTGAAACTCATGAAGACATCCAGGGTCAGCTTGAACATTTCCAGAAACATTGCTGAAACCTCCAAGGCATGTCATTCCATTTCTGAACACTTGTAATTCTTTAAAAATTCTTTCTAATATTGGGATGAATATTAGACCCTAGTTCCACCCAAGACCCTAGTTCTGTCAGAAGAAATTAGACTCTTTCTCCACTTGACAGACTTCCAAATAACTGTTCTCCCCAATTCTTTTCTTTGGTAAAGTTTTTTCACGCTTTCCTAATACGATTTGTATCCGGTGCTGCAGACCACTGCTCCATTCTTTCTTATTTAGTTAAGCTTCAGTTTGGAAAATTAACAGTTCTCTTAAAATACTGAATAAAATATCATAGATATAGATGGGCCAATGAAAATAATATTATTACCACTACTTCCCCTATTCTGGACCAACTCTGGTGGAATCAATAAATTATAGTTTTAAAAAGAAGACATTCATTTTTGGCACTGGTGTCCTTAAATATTTAGAAGTTAAAATTTTATGTTGCATGGCATAGAAATGTCAGGACTCAACAAACCATTGCTAAAAGAAACTTGAGAAGAATCAGATATTTTTTAATAAGGAAATAATTTAGGTACGTATTGGTTGCGTCTATCTAGAAGCTATTCCGATGCAACATCAGCTTTACCCACCTCGTGTCTGGCATCCGAGGCATGCATCATATATAATCCACAAAATAACAGTTGCTGCGTGAAGATACTTGTTAAAATATTTTACCTTTGACAGATTCACTGCTTATCCAAACTCACAGAAGATACTTAATTGCGATGAAAGAACCAGATCAGTCCATAGGGCAAGATGTTGGGGCGTGTTTGGCATGACCGCTGGGTTTTGTTTCCATGTGGAACCAAGAAGCTTCAAGAATTTGACATCTTTTCCGGGCGGAAGATCAAATAGGGAACATCACCTTGGTCTGATAGCAAGTGGTTGTATTTAGCATAGAGGAGTGGTTCTAAACTTGTATTTTGCTTATCAGTTCTTTATTGTTTATGCTTTTGAAAATGTATATTCTTGGCTTTGCTCTTACTGCATTAGTTTAGATCTTATGGCAGTAGTTTAGCACGGTTAAATAGTTTTGAGTTTTTTAACTTGCAATCAATATTTCTTTAGTTACTTATTTTTATCCCACTTTATTCCAAAAATGATTCAAGGCAGCTTACGGAAATACCTACAATTCAAGAGACCAAGTGGAATATAAAAATAGCTGAGTGCATCTGGGCAAACAAAATCAAAGGCTACAAAAATAAGAACAAGCCAGATGTGACCTGGGTGTTCTCAGGATGTGCTGGTAAACCTTGGCCCGTCCCTAGAGGGGAGCCATACATAGTTAATGTCAGGCTTTCTAGAAGCCAAAGAGGTAACATGACTTAACATTTCATATGACTTGAACAAATTAATTGCTCAGAAAAAAAGAGCAACTATTTCTGAAAGCAGAGAGAGATTCTCCTTGGGAAACTTCTTCGGTAAAGAAGACTCCACCTACTTATTCCTCAGTTTGGCTAGCACACTCATTTCTATTCAGGAATTTGGACGCTTCATAATCTTGCACACTACCTGCTGCGCTGCATGCTGTTGGGTGCCGTTTTGTGTATCTTTTAGAAGATGCATAATGGTGCCTGTGTTGCACCCACATCTAGTCCCAATATGGACATTTTCTCTTAACTTTGAAACCCTGGGTCCCTCTGAAATTACCCTTCACTGGTCCAGGTATCTTTAGAAAACATAATTTTCTTATTTGTGCGCACCTTTGAAGTCTGTGGCTTTCATGTTCAATTAGTGCGTGAAACACAGGGATCTTCCTTCCTGGGCTTTGTAGAGCAACGTTGGACTTTCATCCTTCAGTTAAATCTAATGAAGAAAAGGAACTGAAGGAATGGCCCATAAAAGTGAGATGTTAGTATGTGCTAATGAAAGGCAGACTGTCTCCTAGTAACTCAAGTCGTAAACACAAGGTTGGTTCCCATCAAAGAGTCTTAATGATCTGTCCCCAGAGGGTTCCGTAATTATGGGATCTTATTATCAGGTGTGTCAATAAACACCCAAACACGCGGTCTGCATGCAGAGTACGCTCTGCTAAGCTTATCCAAGTTCAAATCCTTAGAGCAAAAACACTTATACAACCTCATTGGGAAAGGGTCCCTGCTTTTTTTCATATATCCAAAGATGTTCTTGGCTTAGAGCGCTGTGGAGGGCAGAGTGGAGTGGAGTGGCGATCAGGGAGTTCATCCCACTGTCCACACCACTGGAGGGTCTGATGTGGCCAGCCCCGAGGGTCTCCCCTCTCCACCCAAGTCAGTCTGCATCCTTCACCCCAGCTCTCTCATAAGATGGTTGGCAGTGGAGAATCTTCCTTTTTTCAGGATGCTATCCACCTGGACAGTCCACCCCTGATCAATTACATCAGCCCTGGGTGGTGTTTCTTTCTGAAGAGTCCGCTGGCTCTCAGAGCCATGGTATAAGATCAGAAACACCAAGGAGAGAATTTTTAGTTCACGTGGTCCCAAATCACTCCCTTGTACCACCCTGTCATTGACAGCCTCCTGGATCTGACCCCAGGAGGTACCCTGTCTCTCCCAGCTTCTCCCTCTTTCTGCAATTCTTCCTTGTTTTCTTGCAGAGGGTTTTTTTAAGTCCTCCATGCAGGCCAATTTCTTCTCTGGGAAATCCCTGCTCTCCCTAAGAGACGTGTGTATGTGCCTGTGTGTGTGTGTGTGTGTGTGTGTTTTGCATCACAAAGCTTTTTCTTTGTCTTACAAAGAAAAAGCTGGGCTTTTTGGGAGATTTGTCTTTCTCTGTCTGACTTACTTCACTTAGTATGATAATCTCTAGGTCCATCCATGTCCTGGGCTTTATTGGGAGATTCCTTCTTGGCTGGGTCCCAGCCGGTTCCCAGACAGGAGAAGGCAGTGGGCTCTAAATGAGTTCAAAGTGAATTTAAAAGAGCATCTACACGTCCTCCCTCAGTTCTGCGCCTGCCTGAGCTGGGGCGGAGTTCATCCCTAGCGGCAGGCATGGCACTGCAGGATGGGCCTGTGTGTTTTTTGTAGTATTAGGAAGCATTCAGTCTTCCCTGGAATTGCTTACAATCCGAGAGTTAACCCAGATTAGCCTCTTTCTCTATTTCCAGTCATCCCCCCCTCCATTTCCTTCTCCCAATAAAAGTGTTTCCTCACTTCATCTTTGTACTTACAAGGGCCGATCACTCTGTACACACACACATCAGCCAGCGTTCAAACACCAGACTGAAGAACAAACTTCAAATGGGAAAAATACCAGTTACCTGAATGTTTCTTTCCTCCTAATTATTATTATATTATTATTATTCCTCAACCTTTTCTGCTAACTTTTCGGGATCCAGATATAACCTGCACCATCCTGACGAAGCATCACCTGCTCGGTTGATGAACGTTGAGTGTCTGGTCCACACACACACCTGAAGCACAGTTGGAGCTCACGGCACCGGGGTCCCCGTCTCAGAAGCTCCCTTACCCATTGATGTATGCTAATTCTGAGGAACTCATCTCCCTAACACTTCCCCGAGCTATTTGAGATCACACCCACGCCCACAGCCCCGTAACTCACCCCACACCCCAGCCCCGGCAGGTTCTATCTCCTTGGTAGCACTTCCCATATTTGTATTTTTTAAAGCGTTGTGTGATAGCTGACACTTCTGCTCCCAAGTGCTCTCCTCGAGGGAAGTGTCCATGCCTTCCTTGCCCGTGCTGTGTCTACATCCGGGTTCCCAGTACTTTGCAAACACGTGATGGATGAAGAAGTAAACGTTGAATGTGCCATCTGGTTTCTCCCACCCACTGTAAAGCCTGGCTTTATTCAAAACTGCTCCAGACAGAATTCTAAGTTACAGAATATTACAAAGTTTGAACATTGAGTAAAGAGATTTCATCATAGCCCTGGCAATCAGCAGAACCCTGGCTTCAAAAATCTGTCTTTTGATTCAATTCAGAATGTTTGGTTCTGTATATAAAACATCCACACTTTTTTTTTCCCCCTAAGATGAATGTTACCCTCATTCTTGGTCTAAAACTGTTGCCAGGAGCAAAGTTAACTGTAAGTGCCCCACTACGCAAAGACATCCAGTGCTTGCCTGAGAAACAGAGAGGGAACCTTTCACCCAGGAGGCAGAAAAGAGAATCTTGTCTGGGAAAAAAATCGCACATAGATAGTCCTAGCAACATGTGTGAAGATCTACGTCTTTTCTGGTGGGTGCCTGAAGAGCAGGGCGGCCACAGCTGGGCCCTGGGAGCTGAGAGCACCCACTCAGCCGAACTTGACCCGAAGCTAGTCCTGGGGTTGGGAGGAGGGACGGGACAGGGCAGGACAGTTTATCAGTTGATAAACTGATAAAGGAAAAGCTAAAGTTGCTATATTTTTAAATAAATAAGATACAGAAGATTATAAGTCAGTAAGAAGGTTGATTTGAGAGTCTATTTTGAATATCAAAGCTGTGCCCTGTAGTTTAAACTAGACGTTGCCTGCTGGTCGATGCTTAACTAAATTATAGGTCCCGTCTTGGACTTAAGAGTCAAAGCCACAAAATTAAAGTCCTATGACAGTACGTGCCGCAGCTTCTGAAGAGGGGCTCTGGAACCGAGCGTCAGGGCTGCTCCAAGGGGTCTCTCTGTTCAGGTGCATCCCTGTGGGCTCTTCACAGCACGCCTTGGGGGTGGGATCTTTCTGTGCTCACCTAGGATCAGCACCGACCCCTGGAAATGGGGGCAGAGTAAATCATTGCTAATGTAGAGACTCTTCCTAGAACCGTCCACAAACACGGTCCGTCCTCGCGATGGTCCCATCTGACCGTGTCGGCGCTCAGCACAGCCTACTGGATGGAATGGCCAGCTCACTTGTCCTTCTGTCCCCAGGACAATCCTTGGTGGGTGGCAGAAAGCCAACCAAGGGCAAAAAGAGGCCACCCAGAGAATGTCCTTGAAGAGGCAACGAGGCCAGCGGCAGGGTGGGGGTGTGTAGTGGACAGAGGGGAGCTGGGCCTGGAAGCAGGTCAACACCGAGGGCAGGGTCGGGCCTGTGGGGATGTCGGAGCTGTGGGCTGAGACCCTGAGGGAGGAGCTGGAAACAGGGGAAACCGGAAGCATGGAAAACCAGAAAGGGGCGTGGGCAGAGCAGGAGCTGGGAGCTTGGTATCTGAGTGGGGATGCAGGAGGCCCCCGGGGCTCGTGGCAGCCCTGCCTGCACCTCTGGGGAGCAGAGGCGTTTGGAGGTGTCAGCACAAGAACTAAAGGGCCAGGTCCCAGCTTTGCAGGGGATTGAGGGAGTCGTGGATGGAAGTCCCTCTCCTCCCTCTTTTTGCATTTTAACTTTGCTTTCACCTATTCGTCCCTTTTCCAAGAAGTTCCAAAGAACCATGGGGAAAACACGTCATCTACAGTTACTTGTCCCAGTCGTGATGACTTTAACTGCTCTGGAGGTTCCCAGGTCAGGACCCAGAGGTGGATTGTGAGAAATGTGAAGTCCTCAAGCAAAAGACCCACCCCTCCCCTCCCTTCCCCTCCAGGCCGGGTTCCTCTGCTTTGTCCTCTGTGAGCTGGGACGAAGGTGCCATCATCGCCTTCACCCCACCTCCTCCCAACGTCCCCTTCTCTCTAGGGTGGCAAGGCATCTGCCAAGCTATCAGCAGAGCAGGTGGGGGCAGACTCGGGACCTGGACCAGGCGGTGGGTTCCCACCCCCTGGAGTTGCTACATTTTCTTCTGCCAGTGGGGACCTGCTGAAGCCGTGGTAACCTCAGTGTTTTCCGAGGATTTGCAGCCCCAAAGCCCGAGGCTGCCCCTGTGGTTCGGCTGCGAGGGACTTCCACGTCCTCTGTGAGCTGGGAGAGGATTCTCGGCCCACGTTTCTGAAAAGCTGTGCGTGGAAAGAACCTAGAAACGACAGGAATGATGACGGCTGCTGTGTACTGAGCTCCGAGCCACGTGCTTTGGACAGTCACCTGTGAAATCGACAATGGCTCACAGGGCAGGCACTCGGTGGGCTTATCTACCGCTGCTTAGCAAACAGTCCCGAAGCTTGGGGCTGAAACAAAATGTCATGAATGTATCCTGAGACTGTGTGGACTGGACTTTGGATGGAGCACAGTCAGGGGCCCCGTGTCCGCTTCGTGATGGCTGGGACCTCCGATGCTGGAAGAGCTGGGCATCCTTCCCTCCACATACGCGGACCTCTCACCGTGAGCTTGGGCTTAGACTGGTCAGGGCGCCCAGAGTGCCGGGAAGTGGGGGTCGCCTTGCCCGAAGGCCTGGGCCCTGGAACATCGCTTCCTCCAAGTTCTATTGTTCAAAGAGTCACAGACCCACCGGGTGCAAGGCAGGGGACACAGACCCCACCTCTCAGTGGGACGGGCATCTGAGATTTGACCACCACTTTCAATCCACCACAGTATTATTATCCCCATTTTATAGGAAAGGAAACCGAGGCTCAAGAACCCCAGTGATTTCTGTCTTATAAGAAACAGAGCTGAGGTCGGAAAGGATGATGAACCCTAAGCCTCTTCTTCCCAGGACACAGCCCTGCTCTCTCATCCTGTGAACGTCTGGTTCAAGGTGAGACTTGGTGAGGGGCAAACTAGCTTTGCACAGGATTTGGAATAAAGCATAGAGAGCACAGCAAATCATTTCGCCACCATCCTTTATACTGTGTATCCCTCGCCGAAGAGGCCCCTTCCGTCTGATATTCAGCCGTAGAATCTAGAATTTCTGTTCTGTTTGAGAGGTTGTTCAAGGTAAAAGAGGAGGAAAAAACCCAAATGAATAAAATCACCAATTTAGATGAGAGCTACCTGGCCTAGGGTAGGTTTCTTTCCCCAGAGAAGAGATGTGTATTTACATTATGAGACAAGCTGGGATCCAATGGGAACCCCTTGTTATTATTACATTTCCTCTTGAGAAGGATTTGTAAATGAAAACATAACTTGCTATTTTAGTATTTTGTTTTTCAGGGAAGAAAAACCCTTTGCAAAAACAAATTTAAAAGGAAAAACTTAGCCACTCAAGCACTTGTTTATTTTCTTATTTGCCAGGCTAAAACCATCTTCTTTCATCTCTGATTTCATTGGGGGCTGGGAAGGACGGGGGTTTTCTTCCTTTTTCCGAATCTGGGAGGACTCTCCACATTCTAGCAGTACTGAATCCTTGCTCATCCGTGGCCTTCCTGCTTCCTGGCCTCCCGGGAGGAGCTGCAGGCCAGGAGCGCCGCTCAGCGGACAGATGGGGAAAGGCAGGCCTGGGGAGGTGGCAGGGGAGCTTGGGGGATTGACATGGCCACGGTCCCTCTCTGGATCTTTTCTCTTTTTCTAGCATGTGCCTTACCATACTGCTGTTATTCTATCTCCTCAGCCACCGAGAATCTCGAGAAGAAGGGTCTTACAGCTGCTGTTGCAGTCCCAGTGCAATTGTGGGCTTGAAATTTTCACATTTGAGTAAACTTCCTATCATACACAGACTATGAGTACTTTCTAAGCTTCTCTATTAACATGTATTAATTTCTAATCACACAAGCAGAAGGAAGTTATATTTAAGTGAGAGATGTTTTCCTGAAGATTTTCAAGCATACTTCAAACTTTGCCTGATTCCAGACAGATCTTGACTCAGGAAAGTGTGTTGGTTCAGTGGTTCCTTGCGCTCCTGGAAGGGGCCAGGCACCCCGGCGCCACCAACATGCTGCCCACTTTATCAGCAGCGCTCCTGGGCCAGACAGACCCTGGCTCAGGCCTTCATTGGGGCAGGTCTTTACTCACCAGTCACCTACGGTCACCTGCCCAGGGAGGTAACTGCGCCCACCCTCACCGCCCACTGTCCCAGCCGCTCCTCTTATTTTCCCCGAAGCAGGGATCCATCTAGCAGCCCGTCTACACTGGTTTATTTAGCATGTTTCCTGCCTGCCTCCTACTCCCTGACTGTACCCGTCCATCCCCGGGGGTGGGGTACAGCCTGGAGCAGTGCCAGGCATGGAGAACCCACTCCACAAAGATTTGCTGAGTAAATGCCTAAAGAGTGAACAAGATAAACGCAGGTCACACCTGCTTCTTCCCGACAGCTTCAAATTGTGCACTTCTGGAGGAATTCTTCGTTAGGAAGATGCATGTTATTTTTAAAAACTTCATAGAAAAGAGTCAAGCGTTCTTAATATTTTAAGTTGTATTATGTCAAGTTTCCTAATTGTCGTTTGCACAAAATATAACCACGTGAATATATTCTTCTTGCAAGAGAATTAAATTATTACAATGTGAGGCTAAAGGTCTCTTTACAAATACACCTATGGGATATGGTTTTAAAAAGAGACCATTTGCAGGGTGGAATAGGTCATCTCCAAGCAGTGCAACAAAATACAGAGTAGGACTCCTCCAAGCCAAGTCAGTAGGCTGGTTTTATCTTTCATTCAAAGAGAATGAGCAACGTTCTACATCTTTTTCTCTGTCTTTTTTTTTTTTAACATCTTTATTGGAGTATAATTGCTTTACAATGGTGTGTTAGCTTCTGCTTTATAACAAAGTGAATCAGCTATACATATATCTCTGTCCTCTTAAAAGTGATGCTCATCAAGACGATTGTGTTGGTTCAAGTTCATGTGAAACACACGTGCTGTTGAACATCAATGCTGCAGACCTTTCCAGCTCTACTGCACTCGGAGCCCTTGGGCGGCACTGTTTAACTTGCCAACAAAATAGTGAAGGGCATCGTTCTCATGTGGAAAGTACAGTATGAAAGCAAAACCGAACCTGACTGTTATCCAAAGTCATCACCGCTCTTGTTTGGATGCCTGGTGACTATAAAAGTACATGCAGGTGGTGCCCCCTGGCGCTTTAAAGGGGAACTGCAGGACGCAGAGACCACCGGCCCCGGGCTCCGGAGCCCCAGCGCCACACGTGGGAGGAACAGTCACCTGGCAGCTCACTTTGGTCACACCCAATAAACTCTCAACCCCAACTTTTAAATTATTAGTGAAATTTCAAATAAGTACCATACGTAGTAAAGTGCACTGTGATGTTTTTCTTTAAAAACATTTGGAAATCTATAATTGGTCCATGCACCTTAGTGGGGGTAATGTGTGAGTTGTTTATTAAACTACAGTTGACCCCTTGAACAACACTGGTTTGAACTGTGTGGGTCCGCTTATATGCGGTTTTCTTTAGTAAATATATTGGAAAATTTGGGGGGATTGTCAACAGTTTGAAAAACTCACAGATGAACCACAAAGCTGAGAAATATCGAAAAAAATTAAAAGGCATGTCATGAATGCATAAGATATATGTAGATACTGGTCTCTCCTTACATAAGCATAAGGTGAGTGATATGTAATATAAAATTAATAACGTTCATTTTCTAACTGCTTCATAACTTTACTTTCAAAGAATTACATTACTGTACGGTAGAACTCTCTCTCTTGTAATTGGAGGAACTGCCTATCAGCCTATCATCAACAGATAAGTGTTTTTTAAAAAGTGTAACAGTGTGTCCAATACTGTATTATGAATATGCCATAATACTGTGTGCCATAACATTTTTATATATCGATTCACTCATGAGTATATAGGCTGGGCTACCAAGAAGCAACCGTATGGATGACACTAGGTGACCATAAAGCAATCACATTGCTGCTTCTTTGTTATCAATGCCTGAATCATGACACCTGTAAATAAGTATGAATTTACTTTTCACATTATCTTTTAAGCTTTGACGTCTAGTGTTAGTAACACGTATAACATCTACAGTGTTTTGTATCACGAGACAATTTTGATGTAGGTACTAATGATTCATCTTGTGAACAGACCATGTAAAGTTATGATGTCAATAAGTACAGCACAGTACTGTGTGTTTTCTCCTCCTTTTGATTTTCTTAATAATATTTTCTTTTCTCTAGCTCACTTTATTGTAAGAATAGAATATACAGTACATACAAAATATGTGTTAATCAACAGTTTATGTCACTGGTAACGCCTCCAGTCAACAGTGAGTTATTAGTGGTTGAGTTTTGGGGGAGTCAAATGTTTCATGTGGATTTTTGACTGCCTGGTGGGGCTGGGACCCCTAACCACCACATTGTTCAAGGGTCAACTTTACTACAAAACAGAGAAGATTTTTCAGTCCATTATAGTGGCTCAAGTATAGACTTTGGAGTCAAATGGCTCTGGGCTCCCACTGATTGGCTGTGAGGCATCAGGCAAGTTTCATAGCTTCTCTGAGCCTCCTCGGTGTCCTCACACGTGTTTGGGCAGCAAGCAGGCTGAATCGCTATCAACCAGCGTAGGTGAGGAGAAGCAGGTCTGGGGAGCACAGGGAGTTCACATTCTGATTGGTTATGTGTGAGTCTTTAGACTTCTGAGCACACACTGCACCTGTCTGGAGAAGTCATTCTCTACATCAATCTCACAGAGACCTAGAGATGATTTTTTTATCACTAAGACTTTACCAAAAAAAAAATATATAGATCATAATGGCATCTATCATCTTCTCCCCAAAAAAGCCAGGGATAATTTTCTAAAATCCTATTACAAGGAGACGGACCCATCAAATTATATTAGGATTTGTTCTAAACGTTTCGTCGCAAGGTTGGGTTTTTTTTGTAGCTCAGAATATATTTTCCTAGAGAAATGATTTTATGACTCATGGTTATACTCTTGGGCCAATCTCAGAAGTGCATCTCATCTATAAAGTAGCAGTATACTTGGAAACAACAAAACAGTAAACGATAACACTGCAAAGGTACTAGGAATTAAACAAAACACACAACTTGATATAGGAGCTCCTGTGTTTCCCCGGTTATGATCTGTGCGCTGAAACAGCCAGAGTTCATCAACCAAACTCTTTCCCCAAGTGACGACAAAGACCCTTCATTTCACTGAACATCAGCGGAGGGAGGTGGGTCTAGGAATCTTGCTTCTAGGCATCAGACCAGACTAGGGTGGGGCAAGTTTGTGGTTGCAAGGAGTCTGGGGACCCTGAGAACTCTCCCAGATGGCAGCCCACCCCCGGAGAGCCATTTGGGGTAGCAAGCTCAATTTTAAGCCTTGACCCTCTTAGCATCCCTGGCTGGGTCTGAACATGAAACAGACAATGACAGATTAACAGGAGAAAATCATACAGATTCATTGAATAGACGTTTCAGGTGACATGGGAGTCCCATAAGGAGATGGGCACCAGAAGGCACATCTGGTTCCACGCTCACCACTGTGTCCTGTGTGTGTAGGAACAGAGCCCGTTCAGAGTAGTTACAGGAAATACTAATAAAGGAATGTGTGAACAAGGGCCAACGAGGAGGAGGCTACAGACTCTGAGTGTAAATCCTTTAGAAGAACTCTGCACCCTTTCACCCTTTGGTTTTACAGGTTGACCACACTGGGTGGTTAGTTAAGTGTGATTTCACTCAAAGACGTAAGGTTTTCTGTTTCTGGACAAAGATATCAGAGACGGTCCTCCTGTACTTCCCCAGTCACCCCAGAGCGGCAGTGGACAGGCAGTCACGGCCACCACATTTCACAGCTCCTGTGTCCCCACCTCTTGAATCTGGACTTGCCTTGCGACTTGCTTTGACCAATAAAATGGGCAGAAGTGGAGTGGACTTGGTCCCGGGAGCCAAGCCCCAGCTTCCACTGGCCCCTCTAGGATTGCTGCGGCCAGAGGACAGGACGACGGGAGGCCTCCTGCCGGGGTGTGACTCTACCCAAGAGCCTAAACAACGTGAGGATGGACAGGGAAGGGCCGAGGCCACTTCACCCAGACACCAGAGGAAGCGCAGCACATCTGCAAAAGATGCAGGTAGATTGGGAGACAGGGTGGTGGGCCCGAAAGGAAGGTCTCTTTTAATTGCTATTTTCTATTAAACAGGAAGAGTCGGCAGTCAGGCGGGGAGGCAGGGAGATTGTGCTGGAGTTCTGAAGGGAAGTGGGTGTGGACAGCCATCCCAGCGAGTGGGCGCGTTATCTGACAGGGAAAATGTACAGTCGCTCAGCAGCACAGAGGCCTCCTGGATGTTTGTGAGCATTAATTCGAGTAACAAGTCATGTCAGCAGCTGCTTTTTTTCCTCCAGCCCCCTTCACCTGCTCTGAGCAGTTCCGGAGTCGGTGGAGAGCTGCGGTTTCCCCAAACAAGGAGAAAAGAGGCATAGACGCAGATGAGAAGCTAAAGTGATGGAGCACGGAACCCACGCTGGGTAAAGAGGGACGGGTGAATAGGGGCAGCGGGACGGCAAAAGGCGGGAGTTCTGTTGAAGGTGAACAGTTATCGAATTATCGGAGCTAGGGTTCGGTCTGTCGCACTCCCTGCCGACCTGCCAGTGGTTAGAACAGCGCCTGATACATAAAACGTGCTCAACAAAACTGCGTTCCACTGGCGAATGGAATCGCGAACCCCCTTACTACCCACCGCGCCTGCGCACTGAGCCACGCGTGAGGCCAGCCCGGGCGCTCTGCGCCTGCGCAACATGTCTGCGCGGCGCCTGCGCGGCTCCTGGGCCGCTTCGCTGCACTAGGTTTGAGCCCTACGGGCCCCGGTAGCGCGGCTGCGGCGCAGTACCGGCCTCCTCCTCGGCGTTCCCACGCCCACTCGGCGGGCTCTCGGCCTCCACGTCAGGGCCGTGCCGCGGAGATGGCGGCTCAGAAGATAAACGAGGGGCTGGAGCACCTGGCCAAAGCAGAGAAATGGTGAGTGAGAGTCCCAGCGCGGCCCTGGGTAGGCGCCTGGACCGGGCCCCTCCGAGGCCGGTCTGAGTCAGCACCGGGTGGGGGGTGCTGGGGCGGGGCCGGGCAGGGCGAGCGTGGTGGGGCCGCCGCGCCCCGGAAGCGCTGCCGTCGGACGTCGCAAGTCGTCTTGCCTCGGGCCGTGGGGGCGCCGCCGTTGTCGCGGGCACGGCTCTCCGCGTCGGCAGTTGGGATGCCGGTGCTTCCCGGCGCGTTGGGCGGCTTCCAGGACCAACTATATTTAAAAATCTTTGGCTTTTCCCATGTGTATGTAGCACATAAGACAATTGAGAGATTTTATCTTGTTTTTGGTGGGGTTTTTGAAAATTATGTTAAAATACAGAATATAATGAGGGCTTTGGGGTAGAGGTGGTGGATTAGAATTTTGCTTTATTGCAGTACTTCCTCAATTGGTGGATTAGAGTAGACAGGTTGCAATTTAAGGATTTTATTTTTCCGAACAATAATGTTTTTGGTAAGCTTGAGAATTGTTTACAAATTTGAATCATAACAGTATTAGGCAAACACAAATGTTAAATAAATTTAACTGGCAAAAAATTAAAAGGAACGAAATGAAGGGTGTACTTTTGCAGGCTCTGGGGTTTCCCTGTCTCTCGGTAAGGTGCTCCCCTGATTCTTTGGAAGGTAACACTGTTACATGTAAGCAGGCTTTCACTAACTGAATTCAAATGTAGAATTTAAGATGGTGTTTATTTAGCGGTTCTTATGCACACCCAAGTTTGACAATGTGAAATTATCATAAAATTTTAAAAAGAGGAGTTTCAGAAAGGGCAAATTAGATAGGGACTCAATTGATTGTCCTTTGGTGCGGTGTCTAAGATGCCCTGTGATCCTGGGATCCTGGAAAGCGTTTGTCGTGCTTTCCCGTCATCCTGTCTCTGGTTGTCCTTCCTGTTCACTGGTGGCTAACTGCAGTCTTTTTTGCTGATTCCCTGTGTCTCTCTGAGTGTTTGATTCTGTAGTCTTTCTGGCCTCTCTCTCCAGTCTCCCTGCGGGTCTTCACGGGTGTGACAGGTGCTGATGACTCTGGTTATCTCCGGCCTCTCCTGAGTTGCAGTCTCACGAGTCCACCTGCTTATTGCTGTGCTTCAACCTACCTCAAGCTTTAGTGCGTCTCAGGGCTTGTTACACCCTGGATTGCTGCTGCTGCCACTCCCGGGGTCCCGGTTCAGCAGGGCTGGGCTGGGGCTCAGCACTTCATGCATTTCTAGCGCACTTCTGCGTGATGCTGCTCATCTGGGAATCAGGCCTTGAGAACCTCCACTCCCCTTGGATGCTATACAGACATTTCAAAAGGGGGAAACCATGTCTATGACAGTGGGAGGGAAAGTGGTGAGGTTGTTTGTAACTGTCAGTAAGTTTGGATGGAGGTGGGCGAGATGGGGACTGTGTACCTGATGGTCCCCCCCTCCCTTTTTAACGGCCTACGAGATCCTTATAAGCAGGGTTCTGACTTAGGAGTGTGGTTGGTAACTTCTGTTGAATGTGTCTCTCTTTCATTTTAGCCTGAAAACTGGTTTTTTAAAATGGAAGCCAGATTACGACAGTGCCGCTTCTGAGTATGGAAAAGCAGGTACGTGTGACTGTAGCCCTGTCCCTGCAGTGTGTAATCTTGAAGCAGGCTGGTAACTTCATGTCGACATAGTTCTCACTCTTAATGCTTCCTACATAGTATTTGCATTGTTAAACCCTGAGCTTTTCCACTTCCTGTTTTCAGATGTCTTGAGTTCTGAGCTGTAGACCCAGCCGCCTCTCCCTCTCCCACGAGTGCCGATGGCACGGCGGGTGCCCCTGCAGGCATTTAGCATCGTTTATATGTTCTTGAACTTCACTCAGTTGATACTACTTCTGGGAGTTTGGTCATATTTTTTACTACCTATTACTGAATAAAGATTTTTCTCGTTGGCTTTTTAAAACCTTAGGCTTATCTTCCGCATCCTGCCCACCGAGCGTGTTTGGCTCTCGCTCTTGATGACCCTCCTGTGGAGATGCACTGATATGTGTTCATGAAGAGTTAAGCTCATATGCATGTTTTATTGCCTTTATCTGCATATGAGATTAAAAAACCTGAAATTTGCAACAGAAAGGAAATTTGTTAAAAATTTAGCATTTTAAGTTATGGAATGATAGTTTTCAGCATATCCGTGATTATTTTGGATATAAAGCATAATACGATTTTGAAATACCCTGGACACATTTTACTGTGTGTTTCAGCAGTAGCCCTGATCACATTTGTTAGCCTTGCATAGAAATCACCTAGGAAATGTGCTTTTGGCAAACTTTAGTTTTAGTATGTCACCAAGAAGAAAGAAGTCAGTAAATTGAAACTAATAGAAAGAAGTCAGATAAATTGAAGCTAATAAGCATAATGTAGGATGTATTTTCTAGATAATAAAAGAAATGACAACAAATTAATCTTTAGCGCTTTTATTTAAGTCCTGAGTGAATTCTCTGTTGCATTATGGAAATTACTATACCTCATATTTAGAAGGAAAATTATTAGAAGTTCAAATTTTACATGGATTTTATGGACACCTTGTACAAGAACACCTTTGTAACTGGAGGGCACAACATTTTGCAAGTATCCTACATGAGGGAAATTTAACACAGAGTTGTTATGTATGTATCTGTGACCATGAGCTGCTTTCAGAAATGAATATTTCAAGTCAGATTTTCCCATGAAAACATCTTTTGTTTATTTTCGTTAAGGGGTTATGCAAGATACATTTCATCGGTAAATTTTTCAAAGAGAAAAATGTAGAAATGCAGGGATGAAAATAGTTTGTCATTTATTTTCTACATTTTGTTAAATGTAATTTTAAGAGTGTGGGTGGTTTTTTTTGTTTGTTTTGTTTTGTTTTTTTGCGGTACGCGGGCCTCTCACTGTTGTGGCCTCTCCCGTTGCGGAGCACAGGCTCCAGACGCAGAGGCTCAGCGGCCATGGCTCACGGGCCTAGCCGCTCCGCGGCATGTGGGATCCTCCCGGACCAGGGCACGAACCCGTGTCCCCTGCATCGGCAGGCGGACTCTCAACCACTGCGCCACCAGGGAAGCCCTAAGAGTGTGTTTTTAACAAACAATGTTTTCTTAAAGCAGTATCCTTTTCATTTATTTGTAAGCAACACTTTGTAAGTTTTCCAAAGTCTGTAAGATCATATTTAAAGATTGTGTCAAAAAGGAAGATTTATTATAAAAATATTGAGTGTGTTTATTGGACTTCAGTTTCAGAATAATTTAAAAGATAGAATAAGCCACAACTAAAACACTGTTGCTATTATTAAATGTGAGACTGGTGAGGTAAGGTGCTGTTTTAGTGACAGTGCCTGTAGTTTGGGTGTGTTGGTTTGACTAATGCCGTCTTAGTTTCCCAAGCTTAGATGGTGGTGTTAGAAAGACTTGGGCTTGAGTGGAAGGAGCACTGATTTATTGCCAATAGTGTACAATTAAGAAAAAAAACCTTTTGAAAATACTTGTAAGTTATTGATAATCAAAAAAGTTGTAAGAAAATGGCTTAGAAAAAAGTAGTATTTATAGTTTTATGAAATTTCCTAAGTATTTGATTAAAATAAGTGTTAAGTTTATTTTCTGATACTTCACATGTCATGCACATTTTGGTAAGGATTTATTTGAGGTTTCTTTAAATGATGGAAATAGACAGTCTCTATAATTTTTCTCTCTTTCAGCTGTTGCTTTTAAAAATGCCAAACAGTTTGAACAAGCCAAAGACGCCTGCCTGAGAGAAGCTGTCGCCCACGAGAATAACAGGGCGTATCTTTTCAGCCTTTAGAGGTTGTTATAAGTTTGCTGCACGTGGAGTACAGTGCTATTAAATTAGAAACATACTGCGTGTCTGAGCTCTGAAAGTGCACTTATACAGACTTGATCATAAGGTCCACACTGCTTTGCAGAGCTGCGGTTGAGTGTTTATTTCTGTTGTTTCTGGATTTGCTTCATGATGGTTTTACTTGGGATGAAGTGAGGGAGATCTAGAGACAGGTGCTGAAAAACGAAGAAGTGGCACGGGTATTAGAGACATGTTAACTGCTCTATAAATATTTTTAAAATGTAGTCTTCCTCCGATATTTGAAGTAAAATTTTTAAGTAGTTTAAAACAAATTTTCCTGAGGTATTTTATAATCTTATCAACTAAAAAATGTTTATTTTACCTCACTTGCAGATTATGGATATAATAACCTTGCATTTTAGTAAAACTTCAAGTTAATGCATCATGGAAGTAGCTTAAAAATCGATGTGTTTTGTCAATGTTTTTGTGAATTACGTAGTTTTTAGGAGACAGCTACAGGCGATAAATTTTTCTTCTTTTCCTGATTTCAAACAAACTGGGACAGTGATTTAGTTAACCTTGTTTTTTAAATAGTAGATCTTTAGAAACTATTGATTTGCTTTTTTTTCCTTAATTTTGACTTTATTACATCTATTCAGTCTTTTTCATGCTGCCAAGTAAGTAAATATTCTCCGTGTGTTCATGTATTTGTAGATTATTATGTTTTAAATGTTGCTTTTTCTTAGGTCAGTAAATTTTTCCTAAGTGATAAATTCAGAAATAGTGAATTAATTTGTATTGATTTAAATAAAATAGTCATTTCCATTTGTTTCAGTCTTCACCTGAACCTTAAAAATGAAGTCACTCCTAAGATAATTCAGTGTTTAAGTTAAATCACCATCATATTTTTAGGACCGTTTTGTTCAATAACCGATGAAAAAACGAGTTAGAATCTCTTTTTTTCCCTCTTTTTTAATAGTTAATGGTGCCTGTGGAGAGAAGCAGGAAGCTTTCTTTTGCTTTTGTGGAGAAAAACACTAACTTGTTTCAAAACTTGGATTTAGGTTTGTCAAGTACAGTAGAAAGTCATTTAACCTCTCTGACCTTTACTTAACTTTGCATCTGCAAAGCGAAATCCCTTTACCTCAGATGTCTGTTGTTTCCAAGGCATTATTGCCCACGTAAATAAAAGGAAGAAAAATTATGTTGTGTTGTAATGAGAGCCTAAAGTAAGTATGTGTTGTCTGAGCCAGTTTTAATTGATGAAGCTTCTCATGTCTGTGGTAGAGTTTCTCTTCCCCCATCTCATCAAGATCTCATCTGAGAACTTATATTCTCTCTGCAGAGCTTATGAACAAGCCGGCATGATGCTGAAGGTCAGTACCGTTGTGTCACAGCTGCTCTATAGGTAAAATGAGTTATAGTTTGAAGTTCCCATAAGAACAAGACCAGCAAGTTTTGTATCCTAAAGAATTTGTTAACTTAGTGAAGGACAGACTTGAAAACAACCTGTGCAAGGTCAGCACGGAGATACAGTATGTCAACCCTAAATAGATAATACCTAAAATCTTTACATCTAGCTTTGACATGATTTTTCTTCAGTTTTGAATTGGAGATATTAGACATAAGGAGCACATGATGCTGAGATTTGGAGTTTACTAATAAGATACGTAGGGTTACTCTGTTGATGGCGCTCAGAGTAAGAGGGCTGCAAGTGCAGGTGAACGCAGGGCTTGCTGAGATGGAGGAGGCCGGCCTGGGCGTGCAGGAAGTGGGGAGAAACACGCCCCAGGAGGAGGCTGGCTGCTGCACAGCCCCACTCGCCAGTGCCATGTGGGGCGCAAGCCTGCAGATGCCGTAGCCTATGACATGTTTAAAATACGAAGCCACAGAACAGACCTCCTGTGAAAGTATCTGATTTTAAGATATGGAGGGTTGAAGCAAGCCATCCTCGGAAATGACACACAACCCTTGGGCTGCCAGTTTGCAGCCTTTGGCACAGGCCTTATATGCAGTAGGAGCTTATAAGTATTCCAGGAATTGTAAATGCTTAGAAAACTGTGAAGAGCAAGTGTTTTGGTTTCTACTGTGTGTGTAGTTTCCCTGAAACTCTGTGAAGGGATGAACTCTGCAGAAATCTACTGATGCGTTTTTGGTTTAGCGAAATGAAGCTCGATGGAGAGAGTGACCACGTGAACGCATTTCATTTTCAATATGTTTATTATTGTATTATGTTTTGGGTCCTTTGCTTTCTTGAATTTCAGATTGTTAATTCTGTATTTAAGTTGTTGCACTTACTGGTCCATGCCGTATCGTTTGCCTAAAGGAGATGCAAAAACTCCCAGAGGCTGTTCAGCTGATTGAGAAAGCTAGCATGATGTACCTGGAGAACGGCACCCCGGACACAGCAGCCATGGCCTTGGAGCGGGCTGGAAAGTGAGTGTGTGAACACAGGTCTCTGCGTGGAAGTCTTTTTGTTTTAATAAAGTCCTTTGAAAAACAAGTTTTCTATTTCTCATGTAAGTCAGATTTTCTTGTCTAATTTAGGCTTATAGAAAACGTGGATCCAGAAAAGGCTGTGCAGTTATATCAGCAGACAGCTAATGTGTTTGAAGTAAGTTTAAATTTTTTTTTCTTTGAGTATATAGAATTTTATGTTCACGATATATAGGAAAACAGAGAAATGCAGTGGCTGCTTTGAAAACTTTTCTGTGCTCACAGCTGAACTCTTGTTTTCTTCTGTTAGTAGTGAGATGGCTTAGCAGCTTTGGAGGAATTCCCACCCCCACCCCACCCCCCGATCCAGTGCCTAACCCTAACCTTTTTTTTTTTTTTTAAGATTTATTTATTATTTAATATATTTATTTTTGGCTGCATCAGGTCTTAGTTGTGGTGTGCGGGATCTTTCGTGGCAGCGCGGGCTCTTCGTTATGGCACATGGGCTTTCTCTCTCTCGTTGTGGCGTGTGGGCTCTGTAGTTGTGGCGTGTGGGCTTAGTTGCCCCACGGTTTGTGGGATCTTAGTTCCCTGACCAGAGTTCGAACCCACGTCCCCTGCATTGTAAGGTGGATTCTTTACCACTGGACCACCAGGGAAGTCCCCAGTGCCATTACTTTTTTATCAGAAATTGTTAGGGGAAGAAAAAGATTCCTACATTAAAGCAGCCAACACTCCCTTCTCTTGGATTCCTGCAGAATGAAGAGCGCTTACGACAGGCAGTTGAATTACTAGGAAAGGCCTCCAGGCTGCTGGTGCGAGGCCGCAGGTACGTGTCATAGAGCTGTGCTCCTGTGTCCTTGTGACCTTCTGGCCACAGGGACAGGCTTGTTAATCTTTTGGGTGTAACCATGGGCACACCAGGCTACAAGACAGCAGCACGTTGGATTAAATATTGAAAGATCTGCCGCTTCTCTAAAGTGTCATCCCAAAATGTATCGTGCGTTGTGCTCTTGTTGGCTAAGCCCTGACTCAGCAACTTGGGAGGGAGCAGTTGTCTTGTTCTGTTGTCTGGGTGGGTGGTGATGCCTCTCAAGGACAAGTATCCATATGAGCTAAGTGATAAGATGCCCTAAGTGCTCACCCAGGAAAATTGACAGGTTCTTGACAGCCAGGTAGCATCATTAGACAGGGTACTGATTTTTTCTCCTTCACACTTAGGACCTATGGCACAAATAGCTGGACCCCAGAAATCTAGAATCCTATGGATTTTCCTTTTGTGTTTTACTTCAACTTAAGCTTAGTAAACAATTTCCCTTATTAATAAAATTCTGCAAAGGAAAATATGTGAGAGTAGATGGAAGAAGACTGTTGAGGGTCAAAGTGATGAAAAGGACCTTTTCTCACCTCTCCCTGTCTACTCTCCCCTGCTGCGCGTTCTGGCCCCAGGAGCTGTCGGGGTCATGAAGGCCGCGGTGGGCGTGTGAGGGCCCGGTGGGGGTCCTGGTTCCGGGGAGCCAGTGCTCTTGGGGCGTCTGCACGGCCTTTCAGTGAGGGAAAGGGATCTGTGGTGACTGAGTCAGGGCTGGGCTCCGGCACGTCTCACAGATGCTCACGAAGCGGTTTGTTGGACTTGATGGGTGCTCATTAATGGATGGTCCTTACCAGACCTAAAACTCCGCATATGAAGCGGCCTGTCCTTGAGTTCTTTCGCTCTGTCTGCTTGGTGTCTAGAAGGGCAAGCCTGACATTTAGAAGGCAAGCCGAGTGAGCAGAGCTTGCGGAAACACGGGTTATGGAGCAGTTGTTACAGTGCCTGATGTGGTCTTTACTTCTCTAAAACCTGTAACATCAAGTACATTATAGGACCTCTGCTGTGGATCACTTAGACCCACCTTGTTCTGCATTTCTTCTTTTGTCTTTAGGTTTGATGAGGCGGCACTCTCTATTCAGAAAGAAAAAAATATTTATAAGGAAATTGAGAATTATCCAACTTGTTATAAGGTATGCTTTGAAAGTGCTTATATTTGGCTTTTCCTTAGATCATTTTTCATATTGGTGTAACTGTGTACCTAAGACTGGGTTACCTGAATGTTTGTTTATTTTTAAAATAATACCTTATGGGCCTCTATTTTTAGCCAAGATGGAGTAAGCCCACTATCACCTCTCTCCTGAACACAGCTAACCCTACTGGGCAAAACAGAAGGCTGTGCCCCTCGGACCCTGAAAAGTGAGCAGCCAAGAGGGCTGGAGGGCAGGGAGCACAGGGCGGCTTTCCTCCCTGAGGGGCCCCCGCCCCATCTTTCTAACCAGAGGGGCTCAGAGGAGAGGCCCCACGTCTCCTGCTCCTTCTCCCTCAGCTCCTCTGCGGCTGAGCCCTGGTCGTGGAGTTGCAGCTGGGACGGTGGTGCAGCCGGATGAAACACTGTCTGCCCCAGCCGGAGGAGCTGGGAAGATGGGCGCAGAGAGCCAGGAGAAGAGCCCAGAGAGGAGGGCTGGAAGTGGGCCCTCCCCGCCCCCCCCAGTACGTGCACGTGCGCGCGCGCGTGTGTGTGTGGCTGTGTGTGGGGGGGTGCTCCAGCTGCGTGTGCAGGGCACACTCAGAGCAGCGGAGCAGGTGGCTGAACTAAGACTAGAGCCACTGCCCAGAAAGCAGACAGAACGTGCAGCCTGAGCCCGAGATCGTGGGGGGTCCCTGCAGTGTCCAGGGGACAGTCCCAGGTGACTCAACATAGAACGAGTCAGGGAAGTGTGACCGTTGTCAGGAGGAAGGACCACAGAGGGGACCCGGATGTTGGAGTCACCAGGTCAGGACCAGGAAGCAGCTGTCACAGCTGCACCATGTGGCAGAGGTGAACATGGGCGAAATAATGGACAAAAGGACTGACTTTTATTTTTTTAATAGAAACTATAAATGAACTAAATGAGAATTTTAGAACTGAAAAAGCAGTGTCTGAAATAAAATACCGGATGGGCTTAATCTGAAAACGGAGATGACAAAAGATCAATAAAAGTCGTCTGAAAAAATAGATATAAAAAAGATCGAAAAATACTTCGTGAAGAGCTCTTTTGCAGATAAGATCTTATCAGTTGTGTCTGTGGTCTCAGTCCTTTTGTTGGCTTATAAATAGTGTCTATTTCTGTTACATGAAGTTTCCATTCATTTATCTTTTCCTCATATCTCGAAGAATTCCAAAGTAGAATTGCAGAGTTATGCCCCCCGCTTCTTGTTCCCTTTTCAAAATGAAACCTATATAGGCATTTAGAGGAAATTTTCTGTAAATTGTGCAGTGGCTGTGTTCTGGGGCTTTGTTTCTCCAAGTGTGGCCCTCAGACTGGCGGGACCATGACCACCTGGGAGCCGGTGAGGAGCAGTGGACTCTCAGGCTTCCCCGCCACCAGCTCCGCCGTCTCCAGCAAGACCCCCAGGTGGGGTGTGCGCATTGGAGTTTGAGGTGTGGTGTTCTGGGCTGTTCTCCCCGCAGTGTCCTATGGAGGTGGCTGCAGAATTCACGAGTCTCTCCAGGTGCAAACCGAGTCAAATTCCAGGTGTCAGGAAATTGACTTCTGCAGGGATATGATCTTGGCCTAATCACCTCTTTTGTTTTAGAAAACAATTGCCCAAGTCTTAGTGCATCTGCACAGAAATGACTACGTGGCCGCAGAGCGCTGCGTCCGGGAGAGCTACAGGTAAGACCTGCCAGCGCGCGGCTGCTTCTCCACCCCAGCTCACTGCCTAGATAGGCAGTCCTGGCTGTGGAACGGGGTTTTTGTTTTCTGGTTTTTTTGTTTTTAATATAGTTCAGAGCAATATGAGTGCGTGGCTAGCATTTCAGCTTCTGCAGCAGGATTTTTATGAGTTGTGTTCTTTCCTGTGTTTTTCTCCTGGGGGCTTCCGTGGAATTGAGTGACTTGAGTGATTTTGTGATATTTGCCATCTAAGAAAAAAATACTAAGAGAAAGAAAAGTCTTCAGGTTGTATGTTACAGGAAGGTCAGGCTATAAGGGGTTTTCTCCTTGGCGATGTTTAAGCCGGGCACCCTGGCTCCGGGGCCCGGGGTTCTCTGCTGTTGGCCGTCCAGTGCGGGTGGGTGCGCAGACGTGCCGTGTGCTCCCCGCAGCATCCCTGGCTTCAACGGCAGTGAGGACTGCACCGCCCTGGAGCAGCTGCTCGAGGGCTACGACCAGCAGGACCAGGACCAGGTGGCCGAGGTCTGCAACTCGCCTCTGTTCAAGTACATGGACAACGACGTGAGTGCCTTCTCTCGGCCCTCCCTCCCTCTCCCGTGCTCTCGTAAGGTTTCTCCCTCTGCTGTTCGCCTGGAGCTGCTGCTCAGAGAGGAGGCTCACGACGGGTGCGCGTTGCCTGGCTGGCCGGCTGCCGGGGGGTTTGCCGTGGGCGACGCCCGCTCCTCCTCCATCTGCTGGCCTCCCTCCAGGGTGCTGGGTTAGTGAGTTTCTCTCAGGCTCATGGTCTCAGGGCCCATGGTGCGTGGCCTTTGTGGGTCGGCAGGCCTGTTGGAATCCCACTTCTGAGAGCACCTGCTGTGTGGTGCAGGGTGGTGGCTGACGGTCTGAAGCTCAGTTTACTCATCTGTAAACGTGGGGCAGCTGGTCCCCGTCTTGCTGCCTGTGGTGACAAGTGGATGAGTCAGGAGGGGCCCATCCCCCCACAGTGGGACGCCAGCTGTGATCCAGGCTTCTCTTCTTCCCAGTTTCCCTGTTCAGTAGATTCATGAGCGCCTGCTCATTGGATTTGGTCTGGCAGGTTTAGTCTTGTGATGGTATCAGATCAGTGTAAGACCTTGGTAGTTTTTTTTTTTTAAATAAAATGATGTACTTAGAGGAACCAGTGTTTTTCTAGGTAAATTCTGGCATCAGCTTTTGTAAGTTTGTGTTTTCAACACTGACTCAGCAGATGGTTATTTCGTAAGGACCAGAAGTGTCCCTCAGCTCGCGTGTCCGGTTATCTGATTCCTAAGTGTGCCGTAGAATTGAGGTTTTCCTCGTCGTGCCCCTGCCCCACCCTGGTCACAAGCCCCGATGGCTGAGCAGCGTTGGGTTTTGTGGTGGTCTTTCCGTCTGAGTGGTATCCGGGGTTTTAGCGGGCGGAGAGCAGGCTCGTCTCACAGGTGACTCCGGGGAGGCGTCGCGGGTCAGGCCTGAGTGTCCAGTCTGAGCAGTGCTTTGTCGTTGACAGTACGCGAAGCTGGGCCTGAGCCTGCTGGTCCCAGGAGGGGGAGTCAAGAAGAAGGCGGCGGCCCCCCCGCAGGCCACGCCCAAAGGCCACACAGCCCCCGCCGCTGAGGACGAGGAGGACGAGTATGCAGGGGGGCTGTGCTAGGCGCTCGTCCCCTCACAGACCCCGCATGGCCCGGACGTCGCCTCACGGCCCGGGGCGCGGCCAGACCTCACGCCATCCTGGCTCTGATGCTGGTAAAGACAAAGTCTTAGCTCCCGTTTCCTGGACCACCCGTCCTGCCCACTGCCTGTGAAGCATTTTTTTCTTTCCATGATAAGAGCTCTTCTCAGACACCAGCAGGCATTAACAGAGAAATGTACTGTTGCATTTTAGGACAGTTGACTTTAAAATTGGCAAACCAAATTCTAGACAGATCTATTGTAAACAAAGGTAATAGGCATAGATAGTCTTAGATAGCCTTTTCTCTTGGGCTCCTGTAATTTATTGTTAGAGAAGTTTTTTTGCATTTTATTTAATAATTGCTGTTAAAAGTGATGTTTACTGGGTTAAACAAAATAGTATTTTAAACATGTGTTATGCCTTCAGAAGGAAATTTATCCCCCATGATAATCAGAGACATTTAAATTGTTCAATCTTCAGAGGCGAGATTGGGACAGGAAGCTGTTCTGAGCCTTACGATGTTACTTATCTCGATACAAGGTGCATCTAAAGTCTCGTGTAAGTTTGAACATTTTGAAGGGTGGCACGTTACAGTGATTCTGTAAATGTCTTCAGTTGTCTCTGGATTATGGGTATTTTTCCACCTGAAACACATAGTGACGGTCTCTGAACCCACCAGGTTGTTGACCGACTGGGACTAATGAGGACCTTTGTCCTGAGTTCGCACAGTGTGGTGGTTTCCATCAGACTGGGGTGCATACGTGGCTTCCCTCTGCGTCATCCAGGGCTGTGACAGGACAGCAGCTTGACTCGGGAGGTGCTGTCTGTAAACCTCCTGCATGTGGCTGAAAGGCGGGGGCTGAGTTTCAAGGGCTGGGCTGCCGCTGTCTAGTGCTTTCTGGGTCTTTCCTGACGGGTCATTTTCGAGGCGTTCCTCTCCCTGTGCTCGGAGCCGTCACCCTGTCTCCTGATTGGAAAGAGGCCCAGACACCGCAGTGTGCTCTGCAGGAGACGCTGCCCGCCTGGCTTCCCGGGCTCGGATCTGCTGGCCTCCCTGGGATCCTGGGGCGGGTCGTCATGAGTGGTCGCAGCCACGCTGGGCTCTGTGGCGGGTTCGGAGAACGTCCTCGCGGGGCCCGTGTGCCGGGGTGGTTGGGCGTGGGATGGCTCTATCGGAAGTCTGGCGCAGAACACTAGCCCACGCAGTCTCTCCAGTCCCCCTGTTGCCTGCGTGGCTGTGCGGGCTGCAGCACACTTCCAGTCACTGTTTGGAGACACTGAGTGGTGGTCTCAGTAAAGTCATGTTTAGGCGTTTGTGTGGTTAATGACGTGTTAAGAGTTCTGAGGCCCCGTCCTCCTGCTGTGCCCTCCAGATCCAGTCACACTTCAAGAGTCTTATGCTGATGTGCATTTGAGCTACTTAACAATCCCTATCAACAGATTTGGCAACACTTAAAAGGTATTTTAGACCATTTCCTGTAGACCATATTATCCATTACAGCTTTGGAAAAAAGCTTTTATTTCTCTTTTCTTACATATTAAACAAAAATGAGGGCTGAGTCGAAGGGTCCTGTAGCAGCCGTGGGACTGGGCCTCACAGCACAGGAGGCTTGAGCTGGGGCGTCCTCCACACCAGCCCCTTCCCGGCCTTCACGTCAGAACTCGTGTGCGGGGCGTGTGGATGTTCTCTGACGTCACGGCTGTTCTGCGTGGTGTCTAGTGAGGAGCATCTCATTTTCCCCTCACAGAAGCCTTTATCCTGAGGGGACACTCAGAAGTGGGGAACTGGTGTTCACAGCAGGAAGAGGTGTCTCCAGAGCTCATGTCATCACTTTACCAAAGTGGGCGTCTGTCTGCATGAGTGTGCTCAGGATCCAACCGTCAGTGTTCTGTTGTGTTGTAAGCGAAGCAGGCTACAAAGTCTAGTTAATAAATCGAATTTATTTGTACATATGCAGAGTATGGTATTTGTGTATGGAAACTGCTTTATTCCTCTTTTTTCCAGCTCTGATGAATAATATTAAATGTGATATGGAAATGCAGGTTATTGCTTCTATAGGAATATAATTATGAAAATAAAATCTGAAACTCTATAAGTATGATCATTCTTTTTATTATTCATTTTGCTTGGTTTAGTTCCCTTTTTTTCCAAAGATACATCCTCAGCTATTTACATGATTCCAGCTGTGCTGGACAAGAACAATATTTCGTCGGTTCTTGTAAGTTGTGCCTTATGCTGGGAGTCAGTTAAGTCCTTCTGGGGGTTACTTCAAACGCGTGGAGCTTTTTCGGGTGCCAGTCATCCAGCTACTGTCACGCTGTGCTCTCTGGCCTTGGTGAGGTGGGAGGCTTCAGTACACCTTCCAAGAGAGTAATTCTTTCATCGAGTTAAGTGAGAGAAAAATACCCAGGAGCTAAGAAAACTGAAATGGCATTGTTTGCATTTACATATAGTTGACACCTTAGTTACCAGCGGATTTACTAAAATTAATCACATGTTTATTGAGTGAGTGCTGTGTAATGCTGGCCTGTCCTCTGGGGAATGGGGATCGGTAGTAGGATTTGACACCAGGATTTGGTGGAAGTTGGAGTAAGAGGTGGAGAGAATGCAGGGGACGGAGGGGCTTGGGTGCAATGCGATTTTGGTTTCCCTCAGGACACCTTGGCGTGTTCTGAGTGGCCTCGTGGTCCCCCTGGCGTTTGTGAAGATGGGTCAGCTGGGAAAGACAACAGAAGCCGTCTCCCTCTGTCCCCCCCCCATGTTTTCATGAGGTTGGTATCAAGAAAAGGCTCAGCACCGACTTTAATTTGATACTAAATTTAAGGACATAAAAAATGTCTTGAAGGAAAAAAGGACTGAGGCAAGCATCCCTTTCGAAAAAGGAGAGCAAACCTTTTCCATTTGAGTGTTTTTTTAAAATGGTCAAGGGGCCTTTGCCCATGGAAAGAACTTACAAGGCTTTTAATAACAGTCAGTGGTACTGATTAAAATTCCCCTAAATAATTAGCCCCACTTACAAACTAGGTGAACTAAATCCCCTTCGAATTTAAGGTAGAACATTTAAAATTATATTTATAAATCTTTTATTTCTGATTCTCCCAAAGCTTTCAAGAGGCCTAAATAGGGCCGTTTTAAAACTTAGCTTTCAAAATCTCAGTAAGCACTTAGCTAACTTGTATACGTACAGTAAATCTTGTGTGTATTGTTTGTAAATGTGAATGAACGTGACCTCCGCCAGGGGGCACCTTGATTCTCTCCTGGGCAGCAAGTCTCCGGACGTTGAGTCAGTATTAACAAATACAGAAGCGCTCAACGGAGGTGGCTCTGCTCATTGAAGCTGGCCGGCCCCTCGTCAGGCTCTGTCACTCTGTGTTACCACCGTTTATCTAGCACCTTTCAAACCAAATGGATGTAACATTGCTAAGTCCACGGAAATGTACTGTACCTTACGGAGTGGTTTCGCCCACCCTCCACACCTCACTTAGAGGGGCTGAGTGCACCCCACACCTCAGGTTTGAAGAAGCATGTGAGGCCCTGCCCCCCAGGATCCAGCCACGCTGTCTCGGGTGATTCCTAGCCTCCAGGTTTCCAGGTGTCGGAATGTCGGAGCCAAATCATAAAGTTGCTTGAAGCTAAGCTGGGCTCGGGCTGTGATTTCCCAGAGGCGATACATGGGCAGCGTGGTGGTCGGGAGAGAAGGAGAAATCAGAAACAGAGTTTGTTCAACCTGCCCTGTTGGCACTTGGAGCTTGTCCATGACGACCTGGCTCTGCTCCTCCCTAGAGCCCGTCGCCAGCCCCTCCTGGGTGGGCTTCCCGCGTGGAGCAGGGCAGCGGTCTGTCCTGAAGACCTCGGCAGTGAGCGCTGTCGCCTGCACGGCCGGTGGAGGATCCATACACCCTCAGGCCCTACTCACCCGATGACCGTGGGTTGAGTCAGAGCCATGTGGCCCCAGAGAGTGGTGGCTGTGGCCCTGGCCCTGCCCCTCATCCCGCTGGGCCCATGGACAGTGCAGGAGTCGGTCACGGGCACATAATTGCTCACCGCAAATTCATGTCATGATGGGGACCGGGTGACAGAAGTCACTGCACCTCATGGGGGTCAGACTAACCCTGGGCACCCAGAGGAATGTGTCGTCTCTGAGCTGCAGGCGTTGTGGTCCAGGAGGTGCACAGACCCTGTTCCCCGAGTGTGTCCACGCGCGACCCACGCCCAACTCCGGCAGCAGTGATGGGCTTGGAGGCGCGCTTCAGCCAGGGCCAGCTTCATGATTTTCGGGGCCCAGGGCAAAATGAAAATGGAGGGCCCTCTGTTCCAAACTCAGGCAGAAAGCCTTCTTCCCCTCCTGTGCGTCCCTCTGCCTGCCCCGCCCTGCCCCGCCTTTGTCTTCAGGGCCAGTCCTTGGGGAGAGCGCCTCATGGGGGCATCGGCCCTGCCAGCAACTCGGCCCAGAGGTTGCCACAGGGGCTGGGGGCGGCGGCAGGTTGGTGGGCAGGGTGGGGCCCCCCCAACTTCCAAGGCTCCAAGCCCCAGCACATCCCCCACCGCCCCATAGCACTTCCCTTACAAAACACAAACCCAAAGGCAAAATTCTTAAACTCTAGGTGACCTCAGGGGTGGCCCCTCTGGGTTCTGCAGGCCCTGTGTCACTGCAGAGGTCACCGGAAGCAGGGTTGTCTGGGCCGGGCCCCACTGCAGGGCAGCCGGCGGACGGCCTGGGTGCAGGTATAAACGTGCTCCTTCCACAGCAGCAGTTTCCTGTTTGGATGTGCACCCTACCCTGGACGTGACTCCAGCCTGGGGCAGCTCCCCCAGGCCCTGGGGGTCTAGTTCCGGGCTCCATTGCAGGAGGGTGGATGGATTTGATCCTTCAGCCCAGAAGCCCTCCGGCCTCTCAGGCCCTTTACTGCCCAGGGAACAAATGGCATTTCTCCTGCTGGTACTAAGCCAGCCTCCTTGAATTACTAAGCTGGGAGGCCCCCCTGGGGTAGGGGGAGGGGATTGGAGGTTTAAAGAAACCCAGACTCTTCAGTCTGCAGTGGGGACGCCCCAGAACCACTGGGCAGGCTGCTGAGGGTGGGGGGTAAACCAGTGGCCCTCAGCCACTGCAGCCACCCCGCCCCTCAGGACATGAGCCCTGGGGGGCCTCGGGGTGGGGAAGCACAGGATGCTGCGCCAGAGAGCTGAGGTGCACGTCAAGGAGTGATCTCCGTGAGCCCGGACTCACATCTTCCCATACGCAGAAAAGCGGATGTCTGGTTTTCTTTAATTAAGTGATCTTTGATGTCCCATCTACCTGGGGTTTGTTGCAAAACCCCCTCTGTATCCTGGCTTCTCCCTTACCTCTTCAGAGCAGTCCCTCACAGGTATCTGAGAGGCTGCCTCCCGACTTGAAGTTCTTAGAAAGTCTGCTGAGTAAAACATAATTCTCAACTTTTAAGTTGTGCTTTTTTTCCCCCCCAGTTGATGGCCTCTATCTGTGGGCTGTCTCCCTCCTCCTCCCCGTTTCTGGCTTGTTTAATAACAAGCAGGTTTGTGACTGCCTGAAATGCCCAGTTTCTTAGGAGGACCTTTAACATTTTTTGTCAGTGTTTTATCAACATTTTTTATCAGTTGTAGAACTGCACAGGTCGTGCATGATTAAAAGTCTAGCAAATCACCACTTTATTTCTACAACTCCTATACTTTTCTTTTTTTTTTTTTTGGCGGTACACGGGCCTCTCACTGTTGTGGCCTCTCCCGTTGCGGAACACAGGCTCCAGATGCGCAGGCTCAGCGGCCATGGCTCACGGGCCTAGCTGCTCCGCGGCATGTGGGATCTTCCCGGACCGGGGCACGAACCTGTGTCCCCTTCATCGGCAGGCGGACTCTCAACCACTGCGCCACCAGGGAAGCCCCCTTGGATTATTTTTTCCTAATGTGTTCTGATTTTTTTTGTTATTAATTTTTCCAGTTTCAAGGTTTGTAACATTTACATCCTGTTCTTTAACCACAATCCCTCAGGTTTTTTAGTCTTAAAAACTTAGTCTTAAATTTATATTTAAATGGGTTTAGAGCTCACCAGCACCAGTTTTTAACCATTATTTTTCCTTTTAAAAAAATGATTTTGATTCATCCCTTGATTGGCTAAATTTCACCGTTTCTCTTTTTCCAAGAAAGGCTCATGGATTTCTTGAATTATTGCCTATGTGACAGCATCTGCCTTGCGTCTTTTTACTTTATGTACAACTTGGCTAAGTAGGACACTTATGGGTGACACCTTCCCCCCTTGAAAACTTAATATTGCTTTACTCCTGGCCGTGAAAACTGCATGGGAGGAATCTGAGCCAACCAGCCCTTCCCCTTGTGTGTATGTGGACGTTCCGCCCGGTGCACCTGACTCTTCCTGTGTCCCGGGGCTCCCACCCTGGACTAAGCTGGATGTTGATAATTCTACATGGGATTTATATATTCACAGTGCAGGTTGTATAGTCAAATGTGCCATCGTTTCAGGAATATTTAATTCTAAATGAATTTATTTTCATCAAAGTAATATATGCACATAACCTAAGGGTCAAATACACTCCGCCTACACTTCCCCAAACCCCAATCCAATTTTCTGGTGATGACCAAATTCACATTTTCTCTTTCTTTTATATATACTTCTAAATAACATGTTTATAATATAACATAACATGTTTTTAATGTTCTTCCTTGGTTTTTAGATTTTAGGAAGTGTTGAATAAGTTCCTTTGGTGAAAGTTGAGATTTCTCCTAGGACTTTTTGCCACCCCCTGCCTCAGCTAATACAATTTTGATTGATTAGTGCCTTATGTTTTCATATTTTACATATATAAGTAACGTCTATTGCTTATCGGATTTTTCAGTAATTAGCATAGAGGTGTTCCCTGAACATCCAAAGGCTTTCTCCACCTTCCTTACCCTGATTTTTTTTTCCAGAGTCTTTTCTTGTCTTTCCTCCCTTCAAGAATACAACCCAGGGACTTAGTCTTATCCCCAGGGCCTAGAACCGTGCCTGGCTTGAAATCGTTACACATTAAATCCTTGCTAAGTGAATAAATCTGAGAAAATAGAGAGCCACAATTATGTATTCTTTCTTGTTCATCCTTTGTTTTTTCCCCAAATTAATAATTGCCTGGAATTAATCATAGCCTCACTTTTTTACTTGCCTGTATTTCTATATAATTATAATTGACCCTTTTCAAAATTCCCAAAGGGCTGTTAACGCCTCTGCACACTCTCCATGTTGCAGTGATACATCAGGTGGGCCCTCCTCCAGCCCCCAGCCTCCCTGGTGTCCAGCATTGTGAGCAGCTGTGTGCAGACGCCCTCCCCACGCAGGGGTCTCTGTGCCCCTCCCTCTCCCCGAGGGTTCTGCTTCCTGGTTCCCATCTTCCTCTTCCTTGTTTATTCCCTCATTTCAGTGGGGCACGTCTTCCAGGAATTTCCCAGAAAATGGGGCCAGAGGGACTGTTTTGAGCTGTTGGCTGTCTGCACTGTGTCACCGTCGTGTTTGTGCCTTGGCTGGAAATCCTCTTCCCTCAGGGATTCGAAAGCACTGCTCCATTACCTTCTAGCTCCATGTCCAAGTCCACTGCCCGTTTGATAGTTCTCCTCTCTCTGAAATTACCTCGGATGTGCTCTGAAATTTCACCAGATGTGCCCTGGAGTGATTCTTTGCATTGATTATGCTGGGAAAATCTCTTCATTTCTTTATTTTTAAAAGTAATTTCCACTCTTCAGTTTTCTCTTCTTAGATTTCCTATTAGTGGTGTGTTGCACTGCCCGAGTCAATCCTCTGATTTTATTACCTCTTCTCTCCTATTTTTCATCTTTCACACATTTTCTCAATTTTATCTTTCAAACCTTCCATTCATTTCCACTTAAGGTCTCAGATTTTTAATTTGCACTGGGCTCTTCCTTCTTACCTCATTTTCTAATTGTTCCTTTTTCCACTCCTAACATAAACTATTCTTATTTCCTGAACCCAATATCATGTATTATCTTTTGGAAAATGCCGATTATCCTGCTTTTCAAATTCTGCCCCTGAGATGCATTTTGGCCTCTTTGTGTTGAAGGCACTCCCAAGTGTCTGGTGATTCTCTGTGACTCTTTACCTTTGAGAGGGAGGCAGTAAAAGCTACCCGGGGCTGCCGGGGAGGCTGTTTGTGGGCGGGTTATGGGTGAAGGGCTGTGATGCAGGGTGATTTATACACGTGTTTGGAAGTTTCTTTTGGGGATCCCAGGATGCTGAGGAGCTGAAGGTCTTTTCCCTGGTCCGTCGGTCCTTCCAGAGAAGACAACTCATGTTCTGTGAGCAGGTGGAAGAGGGGCCAGGGTCTCCCAGCAGCTCCTGAACTTGCACTTGTAATTCTGTTAACATGATGAATTACAATGACATGTTTTCTGATGTTAAACCCACTTGATCATGATGAATTTTTTTTAGTGTACTGCTGAAATGGATTTGCTGATGCTTGGTTAAGGATTTCTGTGTCTGTGCTCACGGGGGCTATCTTTCTTTAAGTTCCTTATCTTGAAACGTCTTTGATGATTTTGGCACCAGGGTAACCGTGGCCTTAGCAAATGAGCTGAGAAGCATTCCTTTCTCCTGTGCTTTCTAAGAGAGTTCATGGAAGGATTGGTATTTCTCTTTACATTTTTGCCAGAATTCAAAAATGAATTCATCTTGCCTGGAGTTTTTTTTTTCTGGGAAAGTTTTCAATTATGAATTCAATTTCCTTAATTGGCATAGGACTATTCTGTTTCTTTGAAAATTTTCTTTTGAGTCGGTTTTTGCAATACATGCCTTTCATGGAATTTTTCCATTTTGTGTAAGTTGTAAAATTTATTGACCTACACTTGTTCATAATATATAACCTCATCATCCTTTTAATGTCTGGAAAATCTGGAGTGATGTCCCTCAGCTTCTGGCTCTCAAATCAGTATTTATTGCTTTATTCCATTTGTATTTTTCTATTTCCTCTTGAGTTGAATTTTATCATTTACATATACATTTTAAGAAAATTTTCTATTTGATCTAAGTTTTCAAGTATATTAGTACATAATTGTTTATAATATTTCCTTATGGTTACTTGTTTTTAAATTTATGCTTTGTCTTTCTCTTTTTCTTTTCCCTTTTTTTCTTTTGTCAGCCTTGGTAGAGCTTTGTTTGAGTTTATTTTCTTCAGAAACAACTTGATTTTCGTGTTACTCTCTTGCATTTTTTCTTGTATTTTCTCTCTTACAAATATTCTTACCTTTGACTTCCTTTATTATTTGTTATGTTTATTATTATCTGTTTCATTCTATCTATCCTCTCTTCCATCTTGAATTAAATGCTTAATTCATCTATTTTCAGTCTCATTGATAGTGCACCTTACTTACATTTTACAAATTTTGAAATGTCATTTTCTTCTGATGAATTAAACAATTTTGCATTCCATTTTTTTAAACTCATGAACTATTTAGGAATTTACATTTTCCTACCATGATTTTAAAATTATTTTTGCTTAGTCATTAGTAATTTTTCAGTCTTGGTTTAAGAACATGTGAGTCAAGACAGGCTAGATCATGCTGCCAGAATGAATAACCCCTGAATCCCTGTGGCTTAAAACAGCACAATTTTAATCTCACCTACACTCCGGGACCATCAAAGTTTGGTAGTTACCTGGGCACCCTGTTACCAGTTGCTATGTGAGCGGTTCCAGGAGAGAGGAGGAAAGAAGGTCTGAAAGCTCCAGGCCACTAGAGACAGAACTCATCACAAAGCCCTACCCGATCACAAGGGGCAGAGGTGGGAAATGCAGTCCTGCTCCGTGCCTGGAAGAGGGGAGAGCTGTGTGGGGTAAACAGCGCAGTATGAGGACAATTGGTTGCAATTTGTTGATACTTTTTAAATTTAACCTGGTCAAGTTTCGTAAATGTTCCGTGTACCCTAGAGTTTATGTATTCTCTATTTGTAGAGGGTTGGGCTCTGTAAAAAGTGGACATATCAGACTTCTGAGCTGAGTTCGAATAATTTTTATTCAGCTTGATCTGTGAGATTCTGCAAGAAGACTCCTAATCTCTCACCATGGCCATGACTTTGATTCCATCAGTTTCTCCTTGCACTTATGTCCATGTATTTCGAAGGTGATATGGTTAGGTTTGATTACTGTATGCTTTTGATCTGCACCCCTAATTTTTACCAAAAATGATAAAAATACTGATCAAGAGGGCTCATATACTGGCCATCTTCTCTAATTCACTACTAACTGGTGCTTGTTGTCACTACAGCATATGGCCAGGATTTCATTTTATCCTCCCAGCACGGCTGTAAGGCCATTGCGATATTATTGATTTATTCCTGAACACAGATCCCAGACCAGACCCTCAATGGCCCAGTTCCTTCCTCCACCCATGCTGCTCTCAGAAAAGACAAACTGCTGTTTGAGGCCAAAACAACCATGAAAGACCCATTTTCCCCAGCAGCTGTTTTGGTGGTTCTGTGCGTGCAAATATTCGTACTATGGAAACAAGCTGTTCAAACTGTGTCTTGCCACTCTGCCAAGTTGCAGGGCAGTTACCTGAGGGCAGGTGATGTGTCCGTCGTTCATCTGTACATCGTCAGCGCCTAGCGCAGAGTGGGGCTTAGCAATGCCAGGACCAAGAGGGACAAAGGGATACAAGCTGTGTAGTGGGGTGGCGTGTGTGTGTGGGGGGTCCCTGGTCTGTAACCTTCTTCCGAGTCCTTCCCTGAATCTGTATTCCCTTTTCTGTAGTTCATTTCCTGGGTCATTCTCATCAGGGGTCCCACAAAGCAGTGCTGAGCCCAAACACCTTCCTCGTGACCTCATGACCCCCCATCCCCCTTGGTGTCTCCATGGAGCCTGCCTGAGCCTGGCACGCTCTCTGGCCAGACCCCAGCATGGGAGGTGGCCCGGCCAGGCTCCCACGATGACTGAGGTATGCAAGGGCCCCCCTCGGCCCTTCTGCAAGAAGACTTTGTTTTCAGTACAAATGTACATTCAGTACATTTTCAGTACTGACACCACAGGGTCTCTCCTCTGTTTTCTGGTTATTTTATATTTTCTGATTTTTTGGTTTTGGGGGGTTTTTTTGTTATGCTTTCTGAGTTTCATGCCCCAAGGGCCGTGCAGGGCAGAGGTGCTTGTCATCAGCCTCTGGGGCTCCGGGCAGCGCTGAACAATGAACCATCTGCAAGGCTCATTAATATTTCACACCTTGCATCAGCCAGATGCCCCGGAGCAACATCGCTCATGATTCCGTAGAGCTCTGTGTTGTTCTTTAATGTGTGGTTAGCGTTTTAGGAAGGCCCAGCCCTGGAGTCCTCAGCGTTTGTGCTGGCAGCCTCCCGGTCAGGCTTTGGGCAGCCCCTCGGGGCCGAGCCACCAGCCGGCCAACGGCACCGGGAATCCAGAGAGTTTACCCCAGAACTTTGCACGGCTCAGCTGGCCTCTGTTTTCATAAAGTCTTCCTACGTGGAGATGGAACAACATTCATGTATGTGAATTTTTCCCTGGAAGAAACTTGCTGTGATGGAGGTGGTACCAAAAATCTAAACAGATGAACGCATCAGGGAAAACAGCTAGAAGATGGAAACCGGTTTATTTAGTAGGATTTTAAGTGCCTACACTTGGAGGTCTGCGTCCTGGGAAGTGAGTGAGGGCCTGGGTCCTGCGGCTGCATCGGGGCAGGCCCATCAGTGCAGGCATCGGGTCGGTTGGTCCAGGTGTTCTGGGCTCTATCCCAGGCGGTGTCCTTGGCCGGTGACTCCTGTCCCCTCCAGGCCCTCCCTTTCCTATTTCCCACTGGCCTCTGGACACCATCCACCCTTCGTGTAAGTTCAAGGCAACATGCCCCCTGCCCTGGGGCTGCTCCATTTGGGACTTCTCTCTAGCGCAGAACAGCAAATGTAGTTTGTCTTTGCAAAATAATCTCCAGTCTAATCCAGTGGGTGGGGAGTGATTTCATGGGAGGTCTGAGAGGCTCCTTAGTGATACTGAACCCAGACCAAGTGGGTGACTGACTCACTGCCCCCTCTAGGGTTGAGCCCAGGCTTGGAGCCACCGACTAAGCCTCACTTATCATTTATTAATGAGGCAGACCAGACATTTCCAATGATTAGCTACTTAGTTCCAAGCCTAGAGACATCCCTTGTCAGCCATCATTTTTATAAGGCTGCAAAAATTCTTCACTTTTCTCCATAAGCTTGACCTAGTTTTCCCATCAGGCTTTTGACCAGCAGCCGAGAAAGTGTTAAATGATCAGGAGGGGAATGTGAGGGACGTGGATAGGGACCTTCCTTCTCTGAGCTTTAGTTTCTCAATTGCTTTAGACGCCCCTTTCGTAGGGGTGGGGGAATGAAATTTTGGATCCAGGCAGGGTAGACGACAGCTTGGCTAGAAGGCAAGGGTCAACATTTCCCAAGCGTCTTCGCCTGGAATCACGACTCCAGCTCTGTGTGCATCTCCAGAGCATCCCTCGGAAGCAGGACGGGAAGGGAGTGTCCTCCAACCTGGCTGATGTCAGAATCACCTGGATGGTTTAAATGTGGTAGGATCTTGGACCCCGGCCCCCAGGTCAGAGTTGTGGGATCATGTGAAGTCTAGAAGTCTGTATTTTTTAACAAGAACTGGGGGTGATTCTGATAATTAGTCTGTGTTAGGAGCGCATGGATTAGACATCCTGTCCCCAAACACAGATCTGTGACGAGCTGGGACGCTGATGAAACGAGGTATTTCTGGGCCCTAGATCCGTATGATCTGATCGGTGAGTCTTGTAGGGTTCTGGAACCTATGGTTTTTCAAAGCTCTTCTGTTGGTTCTGATGAAATTCCAGGACCACAGGGGATGGAGACCAGGGCTGCAAGCCCACTGCTGTAATGAGCAGTAAGAATGGCCTGCACGGGGCAGGAGCGGGGCTCCGGACTGGAGGGGCAGGGGTTTAGGGGAGTCGACCAAACAGGTATCTGTTGACTTCATGGCCTGAGCGAGTCCCAGACCCTCTGAGCCCCTCCGCCCCAGTGAATGAGTATTAACAAATAGAAGGCAGGAAAGATAGAGAGCTTTGGGGCGAAAGTCATGATTTTGGTTTTGGTCCTGAATGTGAATGTGAGGTGCCTGTGGATTCTTCATCTAGGATCCATCTGAGCAGTGGGTAAAAGGCAAAACAGACACCGAGGAAGGAAATCAGTGTAGAGCGCCTGCCTGGACGGGCATTCAGTCCAGATGACATCCCTCATTGATGGTGACGTTTGTCACCCAGAAGCGAGCTTGGTGAGAGAGACAGAACCACCAGGAGGAAGAAGGCTCCTAGGAAAGCTTTCGGAGCTGATTTTAGGCACTTTTGAAAGGAAGACTCTGTGCCCCATTGGATGACGTCTTGCCTGCAGGGCAGGGGTTACGATGAGGACCCTCCGCTGAGAGCCGGGCCGCCTATTCCTTCCAGGGCCCCGAAGCTCTTCCGGGCTGTTCCGAGCGTCTGAACCCCTCCCTCGGGTTGGGAGACTGGCTGGTATCCCCCTGACACCCCAGGTGACACCAGCCAGCCTAGAGGCACTTCCTCCTGGCATTGGACGACGTTCACTGGGAAGGAGACGTACACGTTTGTGTGAGAGATGCAGGGGCTGTGCCTGTGAGACGTGGGGCCTCCTGGGGGACAGTCCCGCCACCCTTTAGGGTTTCTGCCTGGAGGTCAGATCACACCAACCTTAACCCCTCCCCCTCTATCCTGAAAACCCCGCTTCCTTGGCCTTTTCCCAGCCCTTCCCCTGCTCTCTCCCTCCGGAATAGCAACTGGCCCTGAACCTGGAGAAGGAGGATGGCCACACCCACCAGGGGCCGGGAGGACGATGGGCGGGACCTGGCGGGAAGCGGAGACCCTGGGAGGACAGGGCAGGGATGCGGGGCGTGTGAGGGGCATCCTGGGTGCTAACCAAGGATGGGCCAGGCTCTGCGGCTGTGGCCAGGCTCTGCGGCTGTGGCCACATGTTCAGCCCCGGATGTGAATGGCTCCAGTCCCTGTGCGCTCTGCTCACCCGGCCTGGTCCTCCAGCCTGGTCCCCAGCCCCTTCCTCCACCACCACCCCCCCACACACCCCCGCTCTCCTGGACGCTTGGGTATCTCACAGTCTCCTGGGTATCTGTGGCCTTTCAGAAGTCCTTTCCCAGAACCACCCCCCCACACACCCCCGCTCTCCTGGACGCTTGGGTATCTCACAGTCTCCTGGGTATCTGTGGCCTTTCAGAATTCCTTTCCCAGACTGCGGTGGATGCAGAGGCAGGGAGATGGGGGCCCAGAGCTGCTTGAGTGCCGCCTGCCGTTTCCATCCTCCCGCTGTCGCTCTCCAGGACGTTTCCTTTCTGTCCTTCCTCCGGCCAAGGGTTGGGTGGGCGCCTCAATCACGCCTGGCAGCTCCCCATTTCCTCAGCCACCTAGCTGGCGCTCCTCACCTGCTCCGCCTGAAAGAACAAATGCGGGCACGTGCACATAAACGTTGGGGAAAAGCGGCTTTGGGGAAAGTCTCCCTGCAACCTATTAAATCTCCCCTAAATCTAACCCTAAAGACCGTTGCTTTGGACCTGCAGGGCAGCTGCGTCCCGCGGGCAGCCCCGGCTCCTCCAGCTGTGCCTCTGGGAGAGGGGGTGGGGTGCAATGGGGGTGTCTCTCCCAAAGACAGACACAGCAGCCAGAGGTCACCACGCACCAGGATGCAGCCCTGCACTGGGTGAAGGTCACGGTCAGGGTTTTGGATTCTGCTCACCTGACTCGACAGACAGGCTTCCCAGCCAGTCTCAGACCCACGTGACTCCACCAGGCTTCTGTTGAGCTTCTGCTCTGGGTTTTGGCAAATACTCTTTATGCTTCTGAGACACGCATTGGCCTTGGACAGCTGGGCAGGCAGGGACTTGTCTCAAATGCTTTTGAAATTTGGTCATTATGAGCAAGTTCTGTGGGTCTTACTGATTTTGGGACTCTTTTAAAAGTGAGGCACAATCAGAAACTTGGTGTAGAGTGGAATGAACATCTGAAGTACCAAAAGGCCCTGTGAAGATGCCACGAGCTTCTTCCCTGAAGTGGCCTCTGTTCCTCCCAAGAATGGGGACACGGCTCCACTGTCTTTGACTGTTAGCTCATGAAGGTAAGAGAATTTAATCCATCTTCTTTAATCCTTGGACATTAACTTGATTTACTATTTTAACTTTCGTTTCTCCCTGAAAAATTGTGAAAGGAGGCTTGCATTTAAGGTTGAAATATTTCCATGTTAGCGTTTTATTTTGATGTATCTTAGGGATGTCATTTTATTTCTCTGTACATCCTCACAGAGGTGACATTGGACCAAGTGCCTGGACCATAGTTTGTGATGGGAAATTGAATAAGGACTAAAAGTTTGGTCTTAGGTGTGGAGTGGTATAGAAATCACTTAATTGATGGAGTTTCTGAGCCATTTCAGAGCCTTCTGGGGACAAAATCTAAACTGACCACTGGAGGTCCCATGAGGATGTTGGTGATGGAGGATGGACTCGATGTGGGCTCAGGGGAGTTAGAGGGTCCCCAGGCTGGCTTCCTTCCTCCAGGGGGGATGGCCACATACTTGGCTAATCAGGGGCTAATGACTAAGGGGTTTAAAGAAGAAGATCTGGGAGGACTTTTTCTCCCCGGTTCTGCGTGGGTTTTTCCACGAGGAAGAAGAGCACCGCTGTAATATTCCTGGTCTCTCCCCACTTTCATATTCATCCCCCCACTGAGTTTTATCAGTATTACAGGTGGCTTTTTTTTTTTTATTGAAACAATTTTCTTAGAGCAGTTTTGGGTTCACAGCAAAATTGAGAGGAAGGTACACAGATTTCCCATAGACTTCCGGACCCACACATGCACAGTCTCCCCCGTTATCAGCATCCCCCCCCAGATGGGACGTTTGTTACAAATGAGGACCTGCCATTGACACATCATTGTCACCCAAAGGCCGTAGTTTACATTGCAGTTCACTCTTGGTGGTGTACGGTCTATGGGTCTGGACAAATGTATTATATGACATGTATCCATCATTACAGTTTCATACAGAGTATTTTCACTGCCCTACAATCCTCTGAGCTCTGCCTCTTCCCTTCCTTCCGCCTTAACCCCTGACAACCATTGATCTCTTACTGTCTGGATAGTTTTGCCTTTTCCAGAACGTCATATATTTGGAATCATACAGTATGTAGCCTTTTCAGATTGGCTTCTTTCACTGAGTAAAATGCATTTATGTTTCCCCCATGTCTTTTCATGTCTTGAGAGCTCATTTCTTTTTTACTGCAGAATACTATTCCATTGTCTGGATTCTAACACAGTTTTATTTATTTATCCATTCACCTACCGAAGGACATCTTTGTTGCTTCCAAGATTTTGGCAATTATGCATAAAGCATCCAGATGCTGGGCCTTTGCTCAGGACCTGGAAGGGCGGCCCCAGCTCACCAGCACCCCCAGGGCTGGGTGAAGCCCCATGTCCCTCTGCCTGGTCCTCCCTCCTTGCTGGCCAGACCCCCCCCCCCACCATGTTCTTGGGGACGGCCCCTCTCAGAGCTGTCTCCAGAGAACATATTCTAAGGGGACATGTGTCCCTCATCTCTGGGCCGGGTCCGGCGCTCATTTGAGGCTGAGGATTAAGCTGGTTTACAGCTTGCTGATCCCTTCACGTTGTCAGATAATTGGGCTGAACAGGGTCGTGACAGACTGGCCGGGGGTCCCAGCAGAGGCACCTCCTTCTCTGGGGAGTCCCACTCCAACACAGGCCTCGGCAGGGCTGGTCCTTCTACATCTCTCTGTGTCGTTCTGTGTCCTCCCTCCTCCACACCTGAGGCGCTTTCTTGAACCATGGGACTTGTTTACCATCCTGGCATCCTTTACCTCTACGCCTGTTAGAAGGATTCCTATTCCTTCTCTTCCTAAATATGCTGTAATGTGCTCTCTCGAGGTCCCTTGCTGACATTTTTAAAAGAAAGAATTCACAACCAGGAACGTGCAGGAAGACGCTTCCTGCTGTTGGGAAATCAAGTGTGGGCTGAAGAGCTCCCTGAGTGCTCTGAGTTTATTGCTAAGATGACAAGCATTTCTCTAAGCAGGGGGGAGGCACGCGGCTTTTACAGCTGAAGCACAGGTTCGCACTGATTCCCTAGAAGACACGGGGCATCAGTTGAACTCTGATATGTTTTAAAAGATTCATATTCACTGTAATGGTTTCCTTCTGGGAAGTTAATTTCTCACCACTTGTTTCCTGCTTTTATTATTCCCATAGAGCACCCACATGAGAAAACCCACAATGCAACCAACAAGAAGTGGATTCTTAGTTGATTTTTGTAGCTCCCGGTACACAGTACAGAGAAGTCGCCTTTCCTAGTTCATGCAGTAAGGCAGAATGAAGAGTGTTCTTGAGGTGACTTTGCAGGATGTGCTTTATTTTGTCAGTCCTGAACCCAAACTACAGAGGATTTCTTTTGGGGGGACATAGTCTAGTCCATTCGATGATTCTTCTCAGAAACTTTTAGTATGGAATGAAAACTACATTTCAATCATCAGCTTTTCATGCTACTTTGTTATTTCATGAAGAGGTTGTATGACCCATAATAATAATTTAAGAAAAGGCCATTTGTTTATTTCCCCAAGCTCAATATACATATTTCTTCCATAATTTTGAACTTAAAAAAACCCGTCTCAGATGTAAAAATGTGAATTGGAATATGTAAACTCGTTGATAGACCTGAAAAACAGGGGAAAAAAATGTCACATACTGGAAAAACCACTGCCGTGAATCATGGAAATGGGAGGAAGCATGGGGGTGGGGCAGAGGAGCGCTCAGACCTCAGTCAGTAAAGGTGACAACGTCCAAGGACCCCGCCTCCAGCTGGGCGTCGGTGTTTCACGGAGAGCAGTAACTCTCTGAACCAGAAAACCACCAGGTCGGAGTGAGTCACCACCTGGGCCTCAGCAACACCATGTCCACGTATTTGTTTTGCTGCTGTTTTTTCCTGAGAGGTCACTGGTGTTTAGTGGAAAGACTTCTCTTTAGTCTTCAGTTAAGGTAAGGCAGTAAGTGTCACTAATGTTATGTTTTTGCTTAGGATGAGGCTTATCCTTCCACTGGCGTCGCCATGGGTCACCGGCCCCCTCCCTGTTTCCCCTCTAGACATATGGGTAGGAGTTTTCAGTCCCCATTCTGTTGTGTATTCGGCGTGCAGGGCCCCCGTCCTCCTCACAGCAGTGTCCCCTTGGCCGCAGAGCCCCGTGCATTGCGTTGCATTGTAGCGTCTCTTCGGAGGGCGCCGCCCCTCACAGGAGAAGGCCTCTCCTTCCTTCTCCTCCTCCTGTTCTGTTCCTCTGAGGGACGAGACCCATCAGTGACTCCAACACGTAGTCCATCAGGCTGCAAGACACAGGCACTAAAACATAAAGCGAGTAGCCCTGATTTCAGAGGAATGGAATTACAAAGGACTTTTCGAGAGTACCTCTGCTCGTAGCTCTGAGGGCAAAAGGAAGCCCAGTCCTTCTGCACCAGTCAGAAGAGAGACCGTTTCCACCGAATTAGAAATGCTTAGCTCTTAGGACAGTATTGTGCTTTTCTTTTTTCTTTGGAAAATTCCAATGTGAACTTGGCTTGTGGTCTGTGGCCTGGGGCCTCAGTTTGTTTTCTCCCTGGTCCATTTGATCATGGTTTCTGGCGAACGGTACAGGAATATTAATTTGGCATAGAGGTCCTCCTCCAGTTCCAGCTCCCCGGTCTCTCGAACTAAAAAAATATCTGTGCATAACTTCAAAATCCGATCCACATTCGGAAGCTCTTCAAACATGATGGAGTGAGAAATCCCGCTGAAGAATTCACGGACAAACTTCCCAATCACCAGGACCACTGAAGCGTAGAGGCCCATGATACTGAAAAAAAAAATGAGGTAGAAATGTATCTGGCCGTTACATATGGTTAAGAGAACATGCCTAAAAGAAAAAACAAATGAACATTTTCCCTCAAATGTCATAAAAGACATGATAGACTTACCAAGGCTTAAGTTGTTTCCCCTTGGTGAAAACATTGACCTTTCTGCTGATTAAAGGGTAATGCATGCTTTTTTTAAAAAAAAATTACACATTACAGAACTGTAGGACTTGAAAATCCTTTGAAATCTTACATTCTGGAAACAACCAATGTTAATAGTTTCGTGTATGAACTTCTGGTGGTTTTACTGCATATATTATATGCATAAGCTACATAACATATATGGTAGATAGAGGGGTGGGATGGGGGGGTGGGAGGGAGACGCAAGAGGGAGGAGATATGGGGATATATGTATATGTATAGCTGATTCACTTTGTTATAAAGCAGAAACTAACATACCATTATAAAGCAATTATACTCCAATAAAGATGTTAAAAAAATATATATATATATGATAGAAATGCAATTATTATATACACTTTTCTGTACCCAGGACTTTGCCCTGCCTTTCTCAGGGATTCATGTTTATAATAAAATTCTGGATAGACAGTGATTTCTTAAGAGGCTCATTCTGGGAAGAAGAAAACTTTGTACTAGCATCTTGTAGGGGGTGTGCCTGTCCTAGGGTTGAAGTGTCAGAACATGGAGAAATGGTAACATCGGGCATGTCCCAAACTGTGATTTCTACCTGATTCTCCATCTGTTCAGGTCAGAAGGCAATGTTAGCAGGAAAGAGAGAACTCTGCCTGTTTCTAGTTTAAGCCCTGAATTGCACTAAACTCTGCTGTAACAGGAAGGAATAGTTAAGAAGCTGGAAATACGGCTTCTGGTCCTATGCCTGGTGGTGGGGCTCACACAAGGCATTTTTGACTTCTTTGGGACTCTGGTTCCTCAGTTTTTAGAACGAAGGGCCCTGTGACAAACCATAATGGAAAGAAAAAAAATATATATATATATGAATAACTGAGTCACTTTGCTGTACAGAATAAATTAACACAACACTGTAAATCAACTAGACGTCAATAAAATTTAAAAATAAATAAAATGAAGGGCCAAGGATCTGTGAATTCTTATAATGCAGCTATAGAATTTTAGAATTCTAAGAAGATAAAAGACTTCCCATCCTCAACTTGGTGTGATACATAAGTGGGATCTCGTAACTGTTAATGGTGAAATGGTTCCTTACCCGTAGCCGGCCAGGAACCCCAGGCTTGGGGGGCTGACCTTGTCATTGAAGACCACCAGCTCCAGGGCCTGCGCATGCTGGTTGTAGATTCTATTCCCAGTCAAGTTGAGAACCCACCACTCACTGTTGGATTTAGTTGTATTGTCTCTGGACAGAATAATGGTGATGTTCATGAAATTATTTTCTGGAGAAGGAGAAACATGAAATCAAATTAGCAGGAGAGTTTATGGATTTAATGCACTTCAGCCATTCTCAGATGAACCAGGATGGCCTGGTTGGTACCCATGGCATCCAGTTCCAGGATGGGGACACACGGGCACATCGGCTCTGTGAGAGGAAAAGGAGGAGGGGGCTGGCCGTGGGGGTCTCTCTCTTTCTCTAAGAGGCCAGTCCTGTTGCTACATGAGACAGCAGCAAAGTCACAGGGTGAATGGAGACCCATCACCGGAGCATCTTGGCTGACAATTCCAGACAACTAATTAGACATGTAAAAACCCCAGTAGTTGACTGTTGACGGAACTGATGGATGGATTCTTTCATGTTACCACCGTTTACTGAGTGCCTTCCAGGAGGAAGGTGCTCCAGGAGGTGCTAAGGGGTCACCAGGTTGCATGCAGCCTGGTTCAATGGGAAAGGCCATGCACACAAGCACTATTTACGGGCACGTGGCAACCCCCGGCACTGACAAGGTCTGTCAGCTGGGGGCGACCACTTCTGGGTGGTATGATCCCTGAGGACTTCCCAGAGGAGGTGACTTTTTTGCTGGCTGAGAGCTTTAATAGATGGAGCCCTACTACTGGTACTCAGTCACCCTCGGGCTGAATCAAGTCCATTTCCTGCCATCTTTTTATTCTTATCGTGGGGCCTTCCGAGTTAACGCTGTATTAGGCAGTTTTCTGCCCAAGATACGGTTGCTAATAGAAACAGATTCTGATGAATCAGTTAACATGTCACTGAACGTGGATTTAAGTCAATCAAGTTCTATATCAATGAACAAAGGAAGATGAAGAACACGCCCCCAGGTGAGTAAACGATCCCTTCTTGCTGGTGGACGCAGCTCAGAGCCTTATGCTTCTTGCAAACCATGTCACAGGGGGAAGACAACTGGAAAGGAGCTTGATAAAGGCTGAAAAGGCAAACTACAGACATTGAATAAAAGAAAGATTAAGAAACGTTCTGAAACAATTCCTTCTCATTCTTACCAGATAAAAGTTGCTTTATGGGTTTGGAGTTAGAGTCACTGGGTGCTTTCACGTAGTATGGGTAAATCCTTTCTATGGTCCTGGGCATTAAGAGAAAAAAGGATAATTAAGTTTTAGTTGTTTTACCCATGCAAAATTGTTTTTTTGTTGTTCTTGTTGCTATTTTTGACCTCATCTCAAACAAGTAATGGGGAGAGTCTTCCTATAACTACGCGATGTGCAGTCTTCATAGTTTATCGGTTTCCATTAAAATGAGAAGTCTCTGAAGCCGAGTAAGTTCACCAGGTTCTAACCAGACACTCATGCCAACTCTGTACACAAGCTGGGTAATGGCTTAAAAACTGCTGCAGAGATTTTCCCACATCTGTGACTTTTCTGACGCCAGGGGCTGTCTTTCTTGCTAGGATCCTACCACTCTTCCAATTTTAATGTTTGGGATTTCAAAACTCTCTCTAGTGAAGTGGGCTGCCCGAGCAGATCCAGAGACGGGAGTCGGGGTGGGGGGGGCAGAAGACTGGCATCCTAGCCGTTAGCCCACCCTGCGCACAGGCCACTCCATCTTTCCAGGGCTGTTTTCTCATCCAGGAAGTGATGGGGGAGGATCCGACGGTTCTCAGGGGCCCTTAGTGTTTAGTGATTGACAAGGGGTGCTTTAGGGACCATGTCTGAGGGCTGCATCGTGGCAGTCCTCACACAAAGCACTTTGACCCGGGGCTGGGGCAGACAGGGGACAGAGCTGGGCTGCGGCTGGTGGGCATCTGGAATACTTCACTTAGCAGTTTTGGACCAATGGCAGTGTTTTTCTCCTGCTGGTTCTCATGTTAGAATCTTAACATCACAGCTCAGATGTTTGGAGTGGAGTATTGTGTGGCAGGATAATATATTAAGATACAGTTTTTTCCCTCAGATTTCCACCCACCCCCTTGCCTTCTCACGCCCATTTGTTAGACAGGCATTTGGTGCCCCAGGGGCAGGAGTAATAGTAGAAAAGAGTCTCCCAGGGCTTTTCCCTGGCTTTTGGTGATTATGGTCAGATGAGAGCAAGGTTTGCTCCCCAGAGAAGAGGTCAGTCGTCCCCAGACGAGCTGGGCAGGGTGGGGCAGGAGGAGAGCAGACGCGCTTTGACCCAGCCCATCAAGGACTCTTAAGTACAGGCTCACTTGAGTTACCAAAGAAGGAAGAAATGGCGTTTCTTGCACACACGTATTTGTAGAGGAGATTTGGACCAGATACACACACCACCTAACACTGTATTAAAAATGACAGTCAACTTACACTGGCGTCTTGGAACTTTCTGTGTTGTTGCCAGCTATCATTTTAGCAATGTGCTTTCGTGTCGTATTTTTAAGAGGAAAAGAAAGCTTATCTGTTGCTATTTCGGCTTTTGCACCCAGACTCATGTTTCTGTGAAGAAAAAAAAAAGAGCTCAATGTCAGTGGTTATTCAGAAGTCTGCAGGAGAGGTTAAAAACTCACTGAACTATTAATCTCACCAAGTTTCACTGGGTCCACAATTGTCAACCTCAACCTGTCCTCCTCACCTTTACAGCCAGCCTCTTAGACATCCAGGGAGGCCTCAGACACCTTTAACACAGATACAGCTGAGGAGGAGAGTGTGGGGACACAAGAAATCCCTGATGCTCTAACAGGGATTCTGAAACACTGTATGTTAACCCAGTGACGTTAGTCTCCATGGGGACTCAGAGAATCTATGTTTTAAAAAGAATGTTCACAATGAGATATCACCTCACACCTGTCAGAATGGCACGATGCCCATCATTACAGAGACAAGAGTTACCAAGTGCTGGTGAGGAGAAAAGGGGACCCTTGTGCACTGTTGCCGGGAATGTAAGTTGCTGCAGCCACTATGGAGAACAGTTTGGAGGTTCCTCAAAAAGTTAAAAATAGAACTACCATGTAACTGAGCAATCCCACTTCTGGGTATTTTTCCAAAGCAAATGAAAACACTAACTCAAAAAGATATCTGCACCCCCATGTTCACTGCAGCATTATTTACAATAGCCAAGATACAGAAGCAACCTAAGTGTCCATTGACGGGTAAATGAATAAAGAAGATGTCACACACACACACACACACGAATATTATTCAGCCATAAAAAAGAATGAAATCTTGCTATTTGTGATAGCCTAATGCCATCAAGTTTCATCCAGGTTAAGTGAAATAAGTCAGAAATACTGTATAATCTCATTTATATGTGGAATCTAAAAATAAACACACAAAACCTGAACTCATAGATACAGAGAATGAATTGGTGGTTCCCAGAGGTGGGGTGGTGGTGAATGAAGGGGGTCAAAGGGCACAAATTCCAGTCATGAGTAAGTCCTGGGGATGTAATGTACAGCATGGTGACTGTAGTTAATAATACTGTACTGTATATTTGAAAGTTGCTAAACGAGTAGATCTTAAAAGTTCTCACAGGGAAAAAATTTTTGGTAACTGTGTGGTGATGGATGTTAACTAGATTTCTTGTGGTGATCATTTTGAAACGTATACAAATATCAAATCATTATGTTGCATCCCTGTAACTAAAATAATGCTACACATCAATTATATCTCAATCAAAAGCAGAATGTTCAATCAGAAATTGGTTTTTAATTTCTTTTGGTGGCTCTTCAAAGGAAGGGCTAGGAAGTGCATTTTTGCCAGTACAGAATTCCACGTGAGGAGTTTGGGACATTTAAAAGGAGAAAATAAGATTAAAGAAGGAGTTCTTTAAATTCTGAGCAGCCTCCTTCAAAATAGTTCTTACTACTTCCTTGTGAAGTCAGATTCTAGAAGGCTTTCTTCCTTATCTATCATGATTCTTAATTCCAACCAAGAAGCTGGTATTGTGGACCCAACAAACCTATCACGGGACTGCCCAGAGTCCTGAGTCACAGCCTGTCATGAAGGAAACTGAGCTAATCAGACCGGGTATTACGTCCAGGCCCCCCAACGGCCCCCCAGACACGTCGGGCTTTCGGATGCAAGAATGCTTTGCGAGACGTGTTGCGACGTGGCCGCAGGCTGGCCAGAGGCTCAGATGGGGAGGGAAGGAATCTCCCTGCTCTCCCGTCCTGGGACTGACCAGAGGCTCTCCCAGCTCAGGCTCGGAGAAAAGAGGTGCTGGGGCTCCCCAAGTGCTGGAGGCCGGCAAGGGAGAATCAGGGTTCCCAGCGCTGCAAGTCCTTTGTGATTAAGACCAGACCCCCAAGCTCAGGGAAATCTTACACTTCACCCGACTCAGTTTCATGTTATGAGTCATCACCCTCTTCCTTTTCTCGCCACCTTTCTCTCTTGGTCACAGATCTCATTGCCAGCCTCTTTAAAGCTGAAGTTAGTAGAAAAAAGGAAAACTAAGAAGTTCTTCGTTTTGTCAGTGATTCCCAGGCAAATCATTATTTAATAAACAAAAATGTTAGCTGTAGCATCGAATGAATGTCCCCAGGAAGTAATGTGAACCAAGATCAGGATTAATCTGAGGTGTGTATCCTTCCACACCCCCCAACCCCCGCCCCGAGTTCAGGTTGGGGAAGGGGGAATTATGCATGGAAATACAGTAACTACCTCTGCACACTCCATGAAAAAACAACAGAGAAGCTACTATTGGGATCCATGAGCTCGTGTATCATTTTCTGCTTACTGGGAGGGCTGATGGTCCACAAAGAATTTGAGTTTCCTTCCAGTTCTGCTACTGTTATGTCTTCTTTTTCATAATTTTCCAGAAATTGCATAGCACCCTGTGTGTACACAAATACACTTGCATAAAGATACATACTTGAGGGTGTGTAAGAAAGTAACCACTCTTCCCTTTAACTGACCGCATCCAGGGGCAGTCTCTTCCTCTGAAAGGCACCTCCCTACAACGGGTTGCCTGGTGTGTTCTGACACTGTCAGCTCCAGTCACATCACCAAACCCCAGTGGTGATGTTGCCACACCCACGGCCATGGAATCATTCCAATGAAACAGTAAAGAAAAATCAGATGAGTGTCATTTTTTTCCTTCCCACTAAAGAAAGACGTTTATCAACTATTGGGGAACGTCCGTCTCATGAGAGAGTCAAATTTAATCGACCCAGGACCTCGGGGCCCTTCCTCACAGCTGTGTACTCCTCAAGATTACTTTTGACAGCGCGCACTTACAGGCCGATGGTTTTTCAAAAGAGAACAGCATCTGTTCGCCTAATCACTTTATTTAAATAAAAAGCATCATCTGTAAAGCCAATTTTAATTATGAAGAATCATGCTACCATCTTATTAAAAGCATGGAATGTAGAGAAAAGGATGATGTCCACCACAGCTCTGTCACCAGAACATCATCCGTTTTCTACAGTAGAGGATGCGTATCTTCATTTTTTAAATCATTTAAAAATAATAGTGTCTTTTTAAAGTTATGTTTCATTTTGAGAAATTTTCGTGCCATGAAATCATCTTTGTAATGATTATCTTATTACAAAGGAAGTTGCCTGAAAAATCTGCTGTAACTGATTCACTCATTCCCTACTTGTTGAAATCCCAAATTGCCTCTAGTTCTTACTAACGCGGAGCGTGCCATCACAAACAGGCACCTCTTGGAGCTTTTCCATATTTTGAATGATTTCCTTAGGATAGATTCCCTACCAGTTAAAGGGAATCAATATCTACCACAATTTAAAAAATTTATAAAGGATCAACACCTGTTGTGCTTATCATGAAAATACTCTGAATTAGAAATACGTGTTTATTATCACGTCTGATAATATAGACATAACATCTTAGATGATCAAAGCGGCCAGTGGCCAGGAACCTGCTGTGTGTGACTAATAACCCCCAGAAAGTCCTGCCCACCGGCTCAGGCCATGGCGAAGTGGTGAATAAATAAGGTGACAACAGTCAGCTGGTCGATATGACAGGTGTTCATCGAGACCGACTCCAGGCATTTACTTACAGTGTCCTTAGAAAAAGCTTTAATAAATTTATTAAACTTTGGCTGGTCCATAACTTTCAGCTGGCTTTGCTGGGCACTCATTGTGAAAATAGGCTGGAAAACAAAGACACACAGGATGGTTACTATTCCAGAGCACTTCTCTGCATCCTGGGTTCTAAGAAAAATATTAGGTCGTGTATCACCCACAACTAGAACAGAACTCTCCCTTCGCCGTCTTCTGCACCTTAGCTCACGTATCACATATTTGCAGAACAGTCAAAATTCAGACAGAAAATATGTCCGCAAAACCTAAGTAAGTCCTCTGGGTGGTTATCAGGGAAAAGCACGGCTGGGCAAGGCACTGGCAGGGGCCGGGGGAGCGGGGAGACCCCGGAGGGAGGCGCGGTTACCTGGTACCCGCCCAGGGTAATTGTGACCGAGACGTCCAGGGGCTGGTTGATGACCCCGGCGACAGATTTGACCAGAGACATGAAGAGCAGAGGGAACCAGACAATACAGATGAGCAGGACGATGATCATCCCCCCCATCCCGTACTTGACCACCTTCTTCTTCTTCTGCCCCCGGGGCTGCGGGTACCTCTGCAACAGAAGGGCCACGCGCTCAGGCGGGGTCCCCGGGGAGAAGCGGGTGGGGGAAGGGCGGGCGCTCTAACCACGGGGTCCGCCCTGGATTGGGTCCTGAATCTGCTCTGAATCCACTCTGTCCCAACCCGGGAACAAGGCAGGCAGTGATGCAGGGCTGCGAGGATCCCGCTACACGGAACACGGGGTCCATCACGGCCTGAGCGGCTTTCTCCTTAACAGGGCTGTGTGGGTTTGCTGGGGGCTGACCTATGGACCAAGGGACCAAAGCCTCTGCTGAATAAACCTCTGGTTTTAAGGGATCAGGCGAGATAAGGATATTTTAAATTCCTGAATATTCAAAACCTGTGCCTTTCAACGGGCTCCTCCCCAGCATGGTGGGCGGAATACATTTTAACTTCACTCATGACACACGTTGTCAGGACCACGCTGTCCAAGCTGGAATCACCTCTGTTGCTGCATCAAGGGCTCCCCAGCCCCAAGCTCAGGCTGCGGGTGGTGGAGGGCCCAGCTTTGCCACGTGTCGTGGAAACTGCTCGGTCTACAGGCCGGTTCCTTGCTTAGCTGCTGCTTCTCCAGGACCCGTTTCCCTTCAGGGCTACTCAGGAGGCTGGACTGCATCCCTTAAATAACAGTAATTCTATCCATATGTCAACCTTAATATCCAACCTAGCAGAATATGCAAATATTTGCACTTCAGTTTCCTTTGCACAGGATGCTACACTGCCTGTCCCTCATCAAAGAGTGAATCAGAGGCTGACCCTGAGTCCCAGCCACCTGACCCCACTTTTCTGCAGCACATCTCATTCCCTCTTGCTCTCAAATGAGCCACTTCAGAATTATTGGGTTGTACAGCAATACACCTTCTTAACCACAATATACAGCTGCCAGAAGAAGAACAAATCTGGATGCTATTCTCACTAAGGCAACAGCAGGTCCAAGATTCCTAACTCGTGTGGGGTGAAATCAATGGGGCATTTATAGGTCCTAGTAGTTTCTGCTTCATTTATTTGGCCGGAAAATTTGCAGAAGTTCCTATTAATAACAGCCTGTATCTAAAAGAAACAAATAGGGCTAAGGCATCGTTATTGGCTTACTTTTTCCGACTCCCGCCAACACTTGAGGATGAATATGTGAGCATAGATGTCCTCCACACAGATCCAGCTGGACAGGCTCAGGGTCGTGTCTGTCCACACCCAGTCCATCACGGCCCTCAGCTCCGTCAGAAAAGGGACGAGGCGGAACCTAGCAGGAACCACGTCTTGTTACAGGGACCGTTGTGGGATGGGCCCCCCATCACCTGGCCAACCCCGAGGGCTCATGGAGGTCCTGGTTGTTTCAGCCCTTACAACTTAGAAAAAATTCTCAAGGTGACCATTATGGTCAAATCCAACTTGGAATACAACTGCTTTTCATTGTAAGTCCAATAAAGGATTTTTGTCTTTTGACAAAAATACCTTTTTGAAAAAGGTATTTTTCATTTTTAAGATTTTTTTTTTTTTTTTTTTTGCTAATGGTCTTAACAAACTGGAATTCCCTTTTCAAATAAGTTTGAAGGGTCTTCAGTTTCTTTCATTAAAGTCATGGTCTTCATTGTACAAATCTTTCACTTCTTTGGCTACATTTATCTTTGGCTAAATTTAACATACAACTGATTTCTATATGTTGATTTTATATCCTGCAACTTCACTGAATGAAAATGTTGATTAGTTCCAACATTAGTTGAGTGAGTCTTTAGGATTTTCTCTATATAAAGATCATATGGGGGGAGGGATAAATTAGGAGGTTGGAATTAACATCTACACACTACTATATATAAAATAGCTAACCAACAAGGACCTACTGTATAGCACAGGGAACCATACTCAGTATTTTGTAATAACCTATAAGGTTACGTGTGTGTGTGTGTGTGTGTGTGTGTGTGTGTGTGTGTGTGTGTATACCGGAATCACTGCTGTGCAGCAGAAAGTAACACACGACATTGTAAATCAACGATACTCAAGTTAAAAAAATTTTTTTTAAAGGTCATATTATCTGCAAACACAATTTTACTTTTTAATTTATTTTTTCAAGTTGCTGATTTTGTTTTTTTTCTTTTCTCATTTTTTTTCTTCTTTTTTCGGTGCCTTTCTTTCACTCAACATTTTTTATTTTTTAAATTTTATTTTATATTGGAGTATAGCTGATTTACAATGTTGTGTTAGTTTCAGGTGTACAGCAAAGTGATTCAGTTATACATATACATGTATCTATTCTTTTTCAAACTCCTTTCCCATTTAGGTTGTTAAAGAATATTGAGCAGAGTGCCCTGTGCTGTACAGTAGGTTCTTGTTTGTTATCCATTTAAAATATAGCAGTGTGTACATTTCAATCCCAAACTCCCTAACTATCCCTTCCCCACTGGTAACCATAAGTTCATTCTTTAAGTCTGTGAGTCTGCTTCTGTTTTGTAAATAAGTTCATTTTAAACATTTGCTTCTGCTTTGAGAATCTGCTGGTCGCAGGATTACTGAATTATGGGGGCTTTGCTGTCGAGCTAGGGAAGGTTATACTCTTGATCGGGGAAAGATGAGGAGAGGTGAGAAAAGTCATCAGGCGCGGCCACGTCATCGGGGGCACAGCAGGGCCCACGGCTGGGGGACCTACTAGGTGACTGAGGCTATCGAGACCCTGGCTCAGTCCCTTGTATTTCAGCTGGAAGTGGGATGGCCTGGGCTCCTCTGGGGTCTGGGTTTGGTCCTTGTTTCTTGACCGACACAGAGCTCCTTCCAGGCAGGGGCTCATCCCAGACCCTCCCAGCAGCTTGGGTTGCCGCCCGGATTTCTCCCCTGAGCTCTTCAGCTTTGAGGGGAGCACTATTCCACCCCCTTGAAGACGTGTCAGGCTCCCTCCCCACACGGGGTAGCATGCAGTGAAACTCTGACACGCGTGGTGGTTCTCAACATCCGAGCACACTCAACACTCCTCCGTGACTGAGTCCCCGGTCCCCACGCCTGGTGCTCCAGGGGCCAGCAGTGCCCCAGCAGCCTGACCCTTCACCCTGTGGTATAATCTCCATGGGAACCGGGAGGGGATGCTCACACCGAAACCCTCACACAGAAGAACCAACATGTCCGTGTGAGTGGTAATAACTTCCTACCAGGAACAGGCAAGTCGCATGGCATTCAGGTTGACATTAGTGGAATCAGTGCCCCTCCCATGGATGGCATGTTGCACAAGCAAAATTCCAGAGGCATTTTGGAACACTTCAGATTCCAAATGTTCTGTTGCACTGTGCCCAGAATATATTAATACTTAGGATCATGGACCCCAATTTTTCATCCTGAAATATTATCAGTGTAATTATACACGATACAGAAATAGAAAACGAACCCACGCGGCCGACTTTAGAGCAGCATCCTGGCCAGGTGGGTGGAACCACACACAAAAAGGCATTTCAAGGGCCACACATGCTCTCCTGTCAAACACTGTAGGAGCCCTGCAGGGACCCACGTGCTGAGGTCACCAGCTTCTTCTCCACTCCCTCCCAGGGAGGGGACACAATGCCGTCCCGCGGCCAGCCCCGCTCTGTGAGTGGCTGTGACAGCACAGAGCGTCTCACCCTTGAAACAAGAAGAGATTGACGTAGTTGTAGCTCTTGGTGAGGAAGTTTCCGAGGACCCGCGTCGGGTAGCCGCAGCGGATCTGGTAGGCGGACAACCCGAAATACACGCATTTCACGAAGTACCAAAGCTGGGCGACCAGGTTCTGGCTGAATTTCCTGAGATGTGAAAACACAGAAAAGTGGAGGGATGGAATAGTCTTCTGGAACAAAAGGACACCAGTTTAGCATAAATTTTAAAAAGCCTGATTGCCCACCTGGCACTTAAAGACAATTCAGTAAATTCTCTCTACATAGTGGATCTCTTCAAGAGGCAAGAGGTGGGGTCCGAAAATCTAATGATTAAAAAAAAATTGCTCTGAATGTGCCCCCAATTTATTAGAGCATTATTCAGTTGTTTCAGCCATAATTAAAATAAATGACTGTTAAGTGAATTTACTAATAAACATTTTCTCAGGACTTTGATGGTGCCGCTATCATGGTCCAAATTAAAGGTCAACAAAGAAGAAACCAAAATGTGGTTTTTACTTGACAAGATGCATAATTTGGAAGATGTAGGAGAAAGAATTCTGAGAAATGAACCCCCATTTTTTTTTCTTTTGCTATACATACATAAGACAGATCAGGGATTAATACATTTTTGACACCTGGATTTTGGTTCCAGTTCTGTTTGCTATGGAGTTTGTTCCTCAAGCCATCATTTTTCTAAACATCAATGTCTATATGAAAAGTTTCCCTCGCTCTAAAAATCCATGACTCTCTGATCTACTAACTTGCCTTTTTCTAATGACATCCTCAGAGCTAGAGGTGGTAGTTCCTTCTCCTGGTGGACAGTTAATGAAGAGGCCCATAGTGTTGAACAGTTCATGAATGCTAACGTAAGTCTGAGCAAAAACTTAGTGGAACTAAATTTCACACTGGAAAAAAAATTAGAACACATTTTCAAAGAATGATGACCTATAGGATCATTTTTAACTTTGGATAAATGCGGCATCCTGTGAGTCTTAAACATGATTAGTACAAATTTTTAAAAATGAATCCGACTTTCAACTCAGTAAGACTTAAGTATAATCTTCCCTGTGTTTAAAATTAAGAGCGATACTTTAAGTTCTTTAGACAAAGCAGTGTATTACTCTTTATGTTGTATCCTGGATTTGTCTTATTAATTTTCAATTTTGTTATCAGAAGAAAACATGTACTATTTTTCATTGAGAACAGCTATTCTTTAGTTGACAAGATCTAAGAACAAGCCAGGAACATGTGGGCCTATGTGTCTGGGGGCCTAGAGGCCTCCACGTGGATGTCGGCAGCTAAAGATCTCAGAAATGTTGCTTATGAGTGTCTCTGCTGTGGAGAAGCCCAGCCTCGGTATTTCAGGACCTAATGAATTACTTTAACTGCGTTTGACCATGGTGGGCACTTGACAAGTTACCAGTAAGATATCAGATACTTTACGGAGAGCCCCCATCAACTATCCAGTTCCTCATCTTTCTAGGAACTGTCCATATTGGTAGAACTTTAGGAAATCACATTGTTTTTCTCTCTCCAGGAAAATGCCCTTTGATTTTACAGATACTTGATATAAAAACTACATGGATTTATAGGACACTCCATCCAAAAACAACAGAATACACATTTTTCTCAAGTGCTCATGGAACATTCTCCAGGATAGATCATATCTTGGGTCACAAATCAAGCCTTGGTAAATTTAAGAAAATTGAAATTGTATCAAGTATCTTTTCTGACCACAACGCCATGAGACTAGATATCAATTACAGGAAAAGATCTGTAAAATATACAAACACATGGAGGCTAAACAATACACTACTTAATAATGAAGTGATCACTGAAGAAATCAAAGAGGAAATAAAAAAATACCTAGAAACAAATGACAATGGAGACACAACGACCCAAAACCTATGGGATGCAGCAAAAGCAGTTCTAAGGGGGAAGTTTATAGCAATACAAGCCCACCTAACATGGGAAAGAATTCTTCTATATTTATCAAAATTATAATCAAAGACTTAAAACTGTGTTGCCTTCTATTCTTTATAAAAGGTCCAACCCCTGTTTTACCTACTAAAAAAAATTCCCTTCCTATGATGTTAAAGTGGGTCAACTTGGAATAAGTACTAGTTAACCTACAGATCCTGAAGCAATCACGTTAACCGTAATTAGGGACACTGAGGTTGCCCTGTACTGGGAAGCGTTTGTCTGTGGCGTCTCTACATGGTTTATTCCCGGAGGCTGGAGTCACGCCCTCCCCGTCTCCCTCGTCACCTACTGTGCAGAGCTGTGTAGACTGTAGGGAACCCTTGGATATTTGTGGGCTACATGGTGTGATGCACACAGAAAAAGCCATTTATCAGATAAATTATTCAAGATATCCGAGCTTCCTTGTCCTCAATGTTATGACCGGTAGCCCTAATTTTCTTCTGTAGGGCTTAAAATACTCCTAATCTATTTCTCCCCTTACGCTTTCCTTGTTTGGAAAGGATTTAGACAATATGATTATTAATCAATGGTTTCTCTTTAAACAATGAATGAAATTTTCAGTAAATTTGAAGGAAGAAAAATGAATTTTGGAGGTTAAAGAGTAGCAGCAGGGCTTCCCTGGTGGCGCAGTGGTTGAGAGTCCGCCTGCCGATGCAGGGGACAAAAATGTCAAGAAATTATGTTGTCACTGACATGCCGGCAGTGATGCCAGAGGCTCACCGATCCTAATGTATCTTGAATTAAAGATCCAAAACCAAAGACAGATTAGTCTGTTGCATTAGGGATGGCCATTAGGTGAGACCCAAAGGTGAGATCCCAGGAGAAGAAAGGACCTGTGTGGCCACAGTTTGGTGACCCTCACAGTGTCGGGAGCCTGGGAGCCCAGTGTGTGAAAGGCCGTGAAAGGCCGACAGGTCCTTGCTTTATTCACGTGGGTGTCACAGCCCTTTTCTCCTGGTCTGCTGCCCTGGACCTAAGAGGTGCTCGATAAACGTGAAATTGAATTGAATATGCATGATTTGTAAGACATCCCAGAGAAGCTCTCTTTCATTCGGTCCTTACAGCAGATGTTTCAGCCGTGTTTGGTTGGCAGGCGTTGTCGCTAGGCTGTGGACCTCCTCAAAAGCCTGGCAGGACAGCGTGGTCGCCAGAAGAATGCCCCCAGCCCCCACCCAAAGACGTGCACGTCCTAGTCCCCAGAACCTGGGAACGTGTGACCTCCCATGGCAAAGAGGACTTGACGGACGTGCTAAGGTCGGGGACCTGGAGAGGCGGAGCCATCAGGGCTGTCCAGGTGGCCTCAGTCAGTGAGTCCTTAGCGGGAGAGAGCCTTGCTCAGCCATGGGTGGAGGGAGACGCGGCAGGGGAACAGATGCTGGGTTTGAAGATGGAGGAGGAGACCACAGGTGCAGAGCATGGGCATCTCTAGAAGCTGGAAGAGGGCGGGAGGTGGATGCTCCCCTGGAGCCTCCAGAAAGAACCACAGCCCTGCCCACACACGTGAATCAGTCCAGTGAGACCTGGGTCTGCCCCCTGACCTGCAGAACTGCAAGACGACACACCTGCATTGCCTTAAACTCTAACTTTGTAGTGATTTGTTATGGCAGCAACAGGACACCAATACAAGCAGGAATAACCAAACCATTTGCCGATTTGACCTAAAAGGACTAAAATGCTAAAGGGACTCTCAGTGGCTTCACTGTTGCAGTATTTCTGGGAGCTCTGGTCTCTGCTGGACCCCCTGTCAGGACATGGCAAAGATTTAGGCTGAAGGGCTCTGGAACTCTCTCTTGGGACTGGCTGGAATAATCAAATCCTTTTCACGCTGCAGAGTGAAATAATAGGTTGTGTTACCTAAAAAAAAAAAATCTTCCTGGAAGCGAGTACGGGATGCTTCCCATGGGGACAGGAGTGCAATATACAGTAGGTGCAGTATACGGTAGCTGCAGCACACAGTAGGGCCAAGAGCCCTGGGGTTGGGGGTTGGTCCCTCCAGTAATTGGCTGAGTGACTCTGAGGAGGTCACACTTCCATATGGGCTCACCTGTCTTCACCTGGAAAATTAGACAGTAGGTCTAGAAAGCTTTCTAAGCTCTTTTCTTCTGTGAAATTAAGAATTTCAATGAGAGCTGCTGGAGAATGCCTCCTTGATGCTTTTAAATATCAGACAAATTACCAAAATTCACCATCCAGCTATCCTGGGTGTTAAATTTGGCCTATTTCTCTGCTTTGAGAGATAGCTATAATTAAATATTTACAGAGAAAATTATACTTATTCTGTTTTAAAGACTAACAAATAAGGGACTTCCCTGGTGGCGTAGTGGTTAAGAATCCGCCTGCCAATGCTGGGGACACGGGCTCTAGCCCTGGTCTGGGAAGATCCCACAAGCCACAGAGCAACTAATCCCGTGTGCCACAACTACAGAGCCCACGTGCCACAACTACTGAAGCCCACGCACCTAGAGCCCATGATCCACAACAAGAGAAGCCACCGCAATGAGAAGCCCGCGCACCGCAACGAAGAGTCGCCCCCGCTCGCTGCAACTAGAAAAGGCCTGCGCGTAGCAACGAAGACCCAACGCAGCCAAAAATGAAATAAAAAAAAAAAAAACAACTCTTTAAAAAAAATAAGATTCACAATGTTCTCATGACCAAATTCTAATATTTTTACAAACGGCTTGCCCTATTCTGAATTATCTTTATCATGTGAGCTACATTTACTCCCCTAGTTTGCGGTGTGGAATGGAAGGCTTACGGAGCTATTGAGTATCTTCTGAGTAACGACCCTTTATATAGTTAGTTCTACTTTAGACTCAGGAAAGATTATCCTAATTCCAATTTTCCTTTTAAAATATTTTCATTGCCACCATTGATTATCACAAAGCAATGATTCCCTAGACTGAGGTCAAAAAGTCAGCCTGAACGTTCAGGTGGGGGCAGACGTCAGTCTAGCCACTGGTAGAAGAGACTTGGTTTCCTCGTGGAGAATTACATTTGAGTCGGTTTCTGAATAACATTAGGAAAATCCATTTTCATTACTTGCTACTCCAAGAATGGTGCCCACCAGCTTGACGGACAGGTTATTCCTAAGGCTTGGCTGTGAATGACTCATGAGGTCTGATAAAGAGATCAAACTGGTGGTACACATGAAGACCTTTTCATGACATGTTCTTAAAAAGGTCACTCCTCTCATGTTATATGGACAGTTCCCTGCTCCCCTTCTGCAGACCCTTTGCTTTCATCGTCTACCAGAGCCGATACCAGGCACACCTCCTTTTACTGCGCTTCACAGATACTGTGATTTCTACAAATGGAAAGTTTGTGGCCACCCTGCGTCCAGCAAATCTGTCAGCACCGTTTTTCCAACAGCATTTGCTCCCTTCGTGTCTCCGTGTCACAATTAGGTAATTCTTGCAATAGTTCAGGCTTTTTCATTACGATCGTATTTGTGGTGGTGACCTGTGGTCAGTGATCTTTGATGTTACTACTATAACTCACTGAAGGCCCAGGTGATGGGTAGCATTTTTTAGCGATAAAGTGTTTTTAGATTAAGGTATAAACATTGTGTTTTTAATCCATAATGCTATTGCACACTTAACAGACTACAGTTTGGTGTAAACGTAACTTTTATAGGCACCGGGAAACCAGAAAATTCCTGCCACCCGATTTGTTGCGGTGGTCAGAACTGAACCCGCCGTATCCCCGAGGTCTGCCTGCATTTCCTGTTGATAGGGGTCTCCCTGGTTTTTCTTTCCTGGACTGACTCATTCATCTGCTCATGCGTGAAGCACCAACTTGGCCCCAGCACTGCTCTGGGTGGAGGCATGCCCTCTGGTCTGAGATCTGACCTTGGGGAGGGGAGAGGCTGTCAGGAGGCACCGAGGAGGGTCAGCATGGCCAGAGCTGGGGGCTCAAGGGACAGAGGGAAAGACGGCCTCCAGCCCCCTCCTGGGACAGCACCAGCCCTTCCCTACCCAAGTCCTCGGCCCCCAAGGCACCTTCACAGCAATAGTTGTATTAACTACAGCAGCAGCGGCACGGGGGCTGCTGTGTTTACCCCTCAGCAGGACCCAGTGAGGCAGACCCCTCGTCACCTGCACCCCCTTTCTCTACCAGTTGAACAGACTCCGTTCTTTTCATCCGCTTCTCATGTGACACACTTTTGCGTCCTCTCATCCCCTTACGCTCTTAACACCGCACTCCAGTCCGTCTCTCTATCTGCTCAGGTCACAGCACGAGGACCCCAGGTGTGCGCTGACCGCTCAGCCTGTCCCCTCCCTATCTGAGAGCACTAGGTCTGAGAATGCGTATAAAACGCAGTGATGGGGCTTCCCTGGTGGCGCAGTGGTTGAGAGTCCGCCTGCCGATGCAGGGGACATGGGTTTGTGCCCCGGTCCGGGAGGATCCCACATGCCGCGGAGCGGCTGGGCCCCTGAGCCACGGCCGCTGAGCCTGCGCGTCCGGAGCCTGTGCTCCACAGCGGGAGAGGCCACAACAGTGAGAAGCCCGTGTGCCACCAAAAAAAAAAAAAAAAAAAACCAGTGATAACGTTTCTGAGGAATCAGCTCACACCTTGGCTTCACACTGAGTTTAGTATTGATTAAACCCCCTAACCTTCCCTTCTCCTACGGGCTGATCCTTATGAAAATGTCTGCGTGAAAGCGGCCCCCACGGCTCTAGCTTCCGAAGGCCTTACCTCTCAGTCACACCAGGCAAGATGAAGAACATCCAGAAGTGAATCCCAAACACCAGGATGACCTGGAAGATGACCTTCCCCAGCACCGTCTTCCTGAGGTACAGTGCCCGGTCCACCACCATGGTGCCGAACTGAATGAGGACCATCACCAAGAAGGGCCCCGGGACCTGGTCCTCCGACAGCGAGGAGGTGATGTCGGCCGCGGCTGAATGTTTCTGGTGGGGGGAGACCACAGGTTCAGGCCCGGTGGCACCCACAGGACAGCAGCGCTAGTCCCTGGTGTGCAGTGTCCTTGGTCCCCGACCTACCCCAAAGGCCCAGAAGCCGAAGACGATGATGACGAAGTCGACGGTGTCTGCCAGGAACATGAGCACGTACACGTCGGTCACGGCGCTGTAGTCGGGGTGGATGAGGTCGTAGAAGAACTGTCTGATGGGCACGTAGAGCTGCAGGGTCCTGCCAGACAGACACCCAGGGAGGGGGATGCAGGAGCCACTGGATACAGTGATCAGAGCATTCCATCCTCTGCTTCCCTCCTCCCACCAGCTCTCAGCCCCTGCCCCCGACCTCAGGACAGTCTGCTGGGGGAAGGGGGGCTCCTGCCCCAACAGAGACTGTGCACTAGTTCATGGCCGACGGGACCACAGACCTCTTCTCTCCTTGAAGCATAATGGAGCGGTAGCCCCGGAAGTGAGGGGCCGGTTTATCCCCTGATTCGATTACTCTCCACCTGTGAGGCCCTGATCCTGCTACCCAGCCCTCTGCGCTTCTATAAAAGGTGTGATAAGTAATGAGGCGGGAGGCCCGGGCTGCGGTGAAAGCAAACGGGGCCTGTGGTTCTACCTGAGACCCAGGAAACGCCACGCAGCCCCTGCTCCTCCCATTTCCGACCCCGTGTGTCCCCCGGGTCCCGGGCAGCACCCTGGGCTTTGGAGCTCACCTCGCTCCATCCTTCATGACCCTGTGCCCTGGCCCTGACTTGTCTGCCCAGCCCCTGTCCCCCTATCTTCACTGTGCTCTGGGTTCCACCTTCAATTCAAGGCCACGTTCAGGTGAGCAGCGCCCTCGGTCTCAGAGCCCAGACTCAGGGCCAGCCCTGTTGCACCTCCCCCATTTCCACTCCTGTCTCTGCATCCCTGTCACCTGGGGGAGGGGCCTGTGAACTCGGCTGGTGAACTTGGGCTGCGTGACAGACAAACCACTTCCCTCGTGCACCTCGGTTTCCCTCTGTGGGGTAAGTGTATCTCTAAGAACCTTCCCGCTTTGACTTCATTCCCTCTCTGTCTGGTTGGACTCTTTCATATGCCTGGAAATACACACGGTGAGCCCGTATTCAAATAGAAAAAGTGCGTTTAGAAATGCAGTGGATGTAAAAATAAATCATCCTTATTGGAAAGTGATTTTTAAAAGCAGTATCACGATGGGCTACTTCGTTCTGCCTGAAGCAGGTGATGTTTGTGGTGGGACAAGTCACTTCACTCGTCACCTCTGGCTGATATGGAGTAAGTGACACCAGCTCCCCAGCCCCAAGGCGTTCTCACGCACTCACTTCTTTACGGTAAACGCTTTTGCTTTGATTGCGTGTTCTCGAAGCTTCTCCACGTAGCGCTCCCGTCTGCTCTTTCGCTTGCCGCTCACAACGCGGCTTCCCTTCTGGCTGCTGTTGCAGGTGCTCGCGCTGCCTGAAAATGAAAAGAAACCGAGATGCACCGTGAGGTGCAGGATGGTCGACGTAAATATTGCAGAAGCCCCACCGCCCCCAGGACAGAGGATGGTTTGAAGCTGCTTAGAAGGTGAGACACACAGATGCCCGTAAAAACAGAGACGGGGAACTTGGAATCTGCAGCCTCAACTCTGCTTCCATAGCCAAAGGCATCCGTGGCTTTTCACACCCACTGCTGGCTCTTTCCTCGGCCGCTGTGGGACCTCTGTCCCAGGAGGAAGGAGACCGGAGAACAGTTTTTATCGTGCTCAGTGGGGTCCCAGGTTTTTGTTGCGGGTTTTCTAGATTGGGTCCAGGACCCATGCCTTTCTTCAGGTCCAAATTTCTCTAACTGCAAAACAAATATGAGATGACCTGCCAGTGCCTGCCTGAAAAATGTCTTCTGCTGATGAATACAGAGTGTCTGGAAGGCTTCAGACAGAAGCACTACCAACACAAAAGCCCACTTACCCCAAGAGGGGCAACTGGAACGCATATGTACTTTCCTATTACTGGCTGTTGGGTAAGAAATTAATAACTGGCTTAGGAAATAACTAAGGAGGTTTGGCTAAAAGTTCCCATTGAGTAAAATGTATTTTCAAAATAAATCGTGATTTATACTCGGCAGAATCTCTGGATATGATTTATAACTACCCTGTATCCAACACGCACTAGGTACGAGGCGGCGTGCTGGCCACTTTTCTCCACGACCTGAAATCCTCGTCCCGGGGACGACTCAGACAGACACCCTGGATAGTGATGTGATCGCCCCGGACCACACACACATCTCAGCCCGGACTCGGAACTCCGTCTGTCTGGTTGCAAAGTACATTCTTTTCACATCACAGTATCTGTCTCCTCGACAGCACCCAACAAACTCCCCTGCCCCGGATCCACTGGAACCAGGGAAATGGTTCAGCCTGGGGACACCGTGTGACAGATACCTCTCTTGGACCTATTGGAGGAAAAGCTGGAGCCCTGGGACATCTGCGAGCCGCTGCTGGAGCGCTTCCTCCTGATGGCGGCCGGCTGCTCGGGGAAGGTCACGTGCACCGACTCCACGGACGCGGCCAGGTTGATGGACTTCAGGGAGTCGGAGGAACCCCTCCTACCGTGGCTGAGGGACAGCGCGTCGTCCAAGCCCACCTCGTCAGAGCCACTGTCTGCGATGTCATCTTCGTCCCACAGGCCGTGGCACTGAGAAGGCAAGGAAGGGGCAGCTCAGCTGGGATTCTGCCCTATGACATCCCAGCCACCAGAGCGTCCCTCAGGATAAACGTAAAACAGGGCGACTGTAGCTGACAACCCTGTTGTACAGCGGAAACTGGCTACGAGAGTGCAACTTAAATGCTGTCACCGAACAAAGACAGAGAGGCAGGTGAGGAGGTGCTGGATGCACCAGTTAACCAGAGGGAGAGAGCCTTTGCTCCATGTATACGTTTATCGAATCACTACATGTACACCTTGAATACCTTACAATTTCATTTGTCAATTATACGTCAATAAAACTTTGTCAATTATACATCAATTATACGTCAATAAAACTGAAATTTAAAAAAAGATTAGAAACCCAAAGCAGTGCAAAGGATTCTAAGAAAGAGTATCATCTATACTTTTCCAACGGTCCCAGCAGAGTGGAGGCGGTGGGCATAGACCATAGCATTTGGCTCTTCAGTGGAGATGGAGACAGATGATGGGGTGGAAGTCAAACAGAATCAACGCAGCTGGTTCCCTGAGCGGAAGTGCTTTCCAGCACACATTGCTGTGCTGACAGCGTGCACCGGTAGTACGGAGCCGAAGTGACCATGGGTGAACTGGTCCCCGCCCCGTGCTCACCAGATACCTGTACTGGAGTTACGGTGCTGCTTCTCCCCCAGCCTGCACCACAAGACCTGAATCCTGGGATCACCTGGGATCACCACGGCTGACCCGGGAACAGACCTGCAAATACTCTACTCCAACAATGCTGGCCCATGTGTGAGAGTCTGTGACGCATCCTGCAGAGCCTGGCTTTTGCTTCAAGGAAGTGGGATAAAGGGGGCCGGTAAGGACAGGAGGGAGGATTGCAGAAGAGAGGGCTGAGGAAGCAGGAATTTCCTGGAATGAGATGCTACGTGGACCACAAGTCGCCCTGGTGTTGACCTTGGACGAAGCTGCCCAGTGAGCTGTCCGCCCCCTGAGCACCCTGGCTGCCAGGCTAGCATTTATCCCCAGGACCCCGTCCAGTCCTCCGTCTGACTCTGTAGAGAATAAGAGCTCCAGGCCCATTTGCCAAACCAAGTCGGAGAACGATCCATTCATCCAAAGACAAAGTCACCTAATTTACAGATTATTCTTAAATATTTATGTATAGATATATTATTTCTTAAGCAGGTTCAATGAATGTATTCTTATAACAGACATTTTAGGTGCTCATAATGGGATTTTTCAGCGTATACTGATTTCTTGCAAATCATTTTAGAAGTGGCTTTGTCTTTTGTTAACATTTTATTAACATATTTGGATTCTTTCACTGCTTTCTTAGTAGCATATTTATTTAGGTTTGTTAATTCTTCCAATTATTTATAAAATTATAGTGATTCATATAAACAGGATAATTTTGACCACTTTTGAAATTTGCACATAGTTTTTAATTGTTTGGATTTCAAAGCAGCATTGTCAAAAGGCTTATTTTTTCAAAAGCTGTAGGATAGTTTTGTCTTTTTATGAAAGGATTTATCATTACAAAAGCATTTTTCATACCATTAGCCAAAATTTCAGCATAACAGTACCTCAAATATATTCACTGTATATAAGACATTTCCAAAGAAGAAATCAGAGTAAGTGTACCAATATGAAACCCGAACATTTCATTTATCGTGTGCTTTAAATATAAAATCATAGCTGTTAAACCATTTGAATGGTGATGAAAAAGTAACAAAGATATCTAAAGTTTTATAATTTTCTTAAAATGATACGCAAAAGGATTCAGAATTTGCAAGAGAAATTGGAAGCGGCCAAAATTATACTAAATGCTGAAATTTAAAACTTTAATTTCTAGAACTAAAAAGATAAGGTTAAACATCTATTAATATGTTCGTCGAGAATTAGTCAATTGGCTACATTCAGGTAATTACCATATTCATCAGAAGAACTGGAAAAATTAAGCAAATTTTATTTTGGCTAATGGGTGCCTGTGGATAAATACCTTTGCAAACTCACCACACCCCAATGACTCAGGTAAGCCACCCCCCCCGCCAAGTGAAGGGTTAGGGACTTGCAGTTTGCAAGGTGACAAAAGGCGGAGTAAAGGTCTTGGTCATGGTACACCATGAAAGCCTGTTTGAAACAGCCCACTGAATAGGAGAGAAGTTGAACATACTGTTACATGTATGTGTGCATGTATGTGTGTGTATGCATTAACTGAGGCCAAGCTTGTTCTCAAAAGGAACGAATAAAGATACTACTTGATAAAGTGAATTTAAAATACGTTATACGAGACAAGGTTAAAATAAGAGAAGGAAAGTAAGACTGTGACCATAGGCACATCAATATCTAAGTTTTAGAGCTGAGTGGCATATTACAAGTTTAGCTTATAATTCACAGTGTGTGAGAAGAAAAAGCCCCACGGATGCTCAGCGGGGTGACAGGAGTTACTGATCCCGAGAAGGTCACTCTGTAGACAGGTCTTCCCAGAGCAACGAGGGAATGGCTTTCTCAGGCTGTGCTCTCTGGGAGCACAGCCCTGGGCTTCCCGGGCCCATCACGTACATGGTCTCTCACTAAAGCCAGTGGTTTCACGACAAGAAACTACAACAAAAGCAATGCTACTAGAAGGGGGTGGGCCGAGGTCAGGATGGAGAGGAGACCCCAAACTGCAGCTCCCTGATGATCTGCCGTGGATTGGGAGGTAAGAACTGCTCACCGTTCGGGCGTTGGGTTAATTAGGCTGTATTCAACCCAGGGTAGAAACGGGAAAATTTCCCCTTGATTTATTACAAACTCCATTATTGAGCACACAGTGTTGGAGAAAACGAATGAAATGAACACAACTGTCTGTTAACAAGGATAAAAGAGCACACACACAGACCCCACCCCATGGACCCTCGGCCCCATGCGATCCCAATGCTCGGGTTCTCGGGAACCTTTCAGGGGCTGTGAACGGGCAGTACCTTCAGGATGGACCGGTGGAAGAAGAGGGCCAGCAGCTGGATGAGGTCGTAGAGAACGTAGCCCTCCTTCTTCTCCACCCCGATGATATTGGGTGGGTGGTAAGGCTTGTCTTTGTTCAATTCCACATTCTTGTTCCAGGGAAAGAACCCAAACTGGAAGAAATACTTGACCACAATTGCCACCTGCACACAGATGATAGAAATTTTTTAAAAAACGAGTCCTTTTAAGAATAGTTCTATAGGAGAAACAGTGATACAGATAATTAAGGGAAAAGAGTCTCAGTTTTGTTGCTGGGAATGCACACACCATGTGGAATAACAAATTCTCTGACTTTAGGACAAGCGCAGAATCTCACCTCCAGGGCCTTTTTTTTGGCGGTACGTGGGCCTCTCACTGCTGTGGCCTCTCTCATTGCGGAGCACAGGCTCAGCGGCCGTGGCTCAGGGGCCCAGCCGCTCCGCGGTATGTGGGATCTTCCCGGACCGGGGCACGAACCCGTGTCCCCTGCATCGGCAGGCGGACTCTCAACCACTGCGCCACCAGGGAAGGGAAGCCCACCTCCAGGGCCTTTGACTATGGATACATCAGGGCCATTTAGGTTACTTCTGACTCGGCTTAAATGACTTCTGCTACTGTTGAGGAATTGGCTAATTTCTACTGATTCAATTAGATATTTACACAAGTATTCAGCTATTAACTATGGTAGTTAGAACCAACAAGAACAGGAAGATCTTTATCTTTATACTTTAGGGTATTGCTTTAATTTGTAATCTTTAGGAGCAAACCACACAGGCTCGCTGTACACGATATTACTTTATTCTCATCTCTCTCTTCTCACCATTTTATTGCTCATTGGAAGTGCTCAAGAAATAAAAGTGAATGAAACAAAATCTTGCCAATTGTGCTGGTAACTAGCTCACGGTGCAAACGTGGAGATGTTTGCAGAGATGGACACTGAAACATCGTCCAACGTCTGCGTCATCAGGGGTTAATTCATTACACATAATCCATCAATAAAAATAGTTTTACAAGGCCTCCATTGACCTAGAGTCTCCCTTCAGCCCTCCTCCTCTCAGGCTTCTTCCCAAAGTCGAGCCTCTGTGAAGAGCAGCCCTGCGTCCCTTACACCCTGGTGCTTGCACCCAGCACGCTGGGTACCCACACAGAAGCCAGAGCCCAGACACACCCCCTTGCACCCCACCCGGTGTCCCTTCCTGAACCTGCTCCTCTGCCCCCTCCTCTCAGCCCCCTGCGGTGACATCGGTCCGGACCGTGGTATTTCTCACCCCGGCTGTTTTCCAAGCCTCCACTTTATGAAAACTTGCTAAAACACACACTTGACGGAGTCGTGTCCCATTCAACTCCTTCAATCCAAGGGGCCGAGTGCTGAGCGCACACCCCGTGGACAGGCATCCCTGGGCACCTCTGCTGCCCGCTCCTCCAGCCTCCTTGCAGCCCCATCATGGCCCGTCCGTCCCGCGCTCGCCGGGCTGTCTTACGCCTTTGTTTCTTCGCAAGGACTGGACTCACTTTGCTTTCGTCCTCGCCGAACTTCTCTCCTTCCCACGTACCCCCTTGTGCTGACGAGTCCCCCCACCCCGGCTACACGAGGCCACACACCCGCCGCGCTCTGCACCGGCGCCCACCCACGCGGCGTGGTTTTGAACTGTAGGCAATTCCCCGTTTACACTCATCAGTTTGCCACAGGAACCTGCGACCACTGAGAAACAGGAACGACCATTTTTTAAAACTTTCTGTTGTCTCCTCTTGCCCAGCATAGCCCCCGGCTGTGGCCCAAAGTCTGGGTTGTGGAGGGAATTAACGTCAACAACGCCTCAGTGTGACAGAGAAAATGGAGAGCCCCGCTTTGAATCGGGAAGATCTCATTTCTAGACGAAAGCTGTGCACCAGCGGCTCTTTCTCCCTTCTCCACATTCCTAGAACCTGCCTTTACCTCAAGCCGGGGTAAGAAGCTCCTCCCGCAGAGGCGCTGGGGAGAATCTCCAGGCCCCAAACAGGGAGTCGCTTATGCCCAGATCACCAAGTTACGCGATGGAAGTAATATTTAAGAGCCATTGTTTAGACAGACTAATTAAAGTCATGGGTATGTATTTGGCTTCACATTTTTTATTTTTATTATGGAAATAAGATGCATGATAGCAATACTTTAAAATGAATACTTTGGAGATGAGTTAATACATAACTTTGTTTTAATTTTGCTGTTGAATTACTTGTAAACCTATAAAATTTCTAGACTCTAACTCTACACCATGATGAGTACTATCCTTGAAGAAGCAAATTACAGCTCCACTGTTAGTGAAAACTTTCCTTCTGAGCCAGGTAAGAAAATGAGGCTTCTTCACAAACCTAAGATGACAAAGAACCGTGATGGCCCAAGGAGCAAAGTCTGTGAGAGCCTCCCTTTTACTCCCAGTTTTATGGTTGCCATGGGAATTTGTGAACTGCTACGTACACAACAGGGCAGGGCAGAAAAGCAGGTTCGTATATTTGGACCGAGCGTCTCTTGTCCCCTCACGGGTGATGAAAACGGGGTGGCAATTCTCCTTTTCTGTTATTCAGACTTTTAAGGGGGTGGGTATGTGACTGTGTGTTTTGACGTGTGGAAATTGGCTTTAGGTTTAAAAATGGGAAAAACGCATGTTGCATCAAACTGTTCAAAGTGCTCACTGTATTGTCTGATCCAATGTCCACTCACTGACTTCACACTGGCCCCCGGGCCGTGCTTGTGTCTGCCTTTCACTTACCGTCTTGGTGGCTGAAACCACAGGGCAGACACCAGACCTCAAAGGCCTCCCCCGCCACTCGCTAGTCGGGTAACTTCGGGGCAATTATTTAATCTCACTGAGGCTATTTCCTTATCTGTTAGATGGAATGATATTAGCCCCTATGCGGTGTGAGGTATGAAATGTGAAAAGATAAATATAATTACGGGCACCAGGTAACTGTTGGTTATAATCACGTGTCCACCTAAGAATATCCGTTTCACTGACTGTTTATGTGAAATTGTCTGGAGCCGGGCAGGCCCACCCAGAGCGATGCCCTGTGACGGGCAGGCCAGTTCCGCCCGAGGCCTACCTCTGTGTAGACGATGGCCATCATCCAGAAGCGTCTGCTGGGCCGTGGGACGGACAGCATGGCCCAGAGGAAGATCAGGATGGGCAGCACGAGTGTGATCATGGAGGCGGAGACCATGTGGTTGAGGATGATGACGAAGTAGCACACCATCTCCGAGCGGGCCACCAGCGTGTTGTACATGGCGTAGAACAGCAGCAGGAAGCGGGGCTGCCCAACATAGAACTTCTCCGACTCTTCCAGCTCATCGTCATGGAACATCCTGTTAGAATAAGCAGCGTGACACTACGTGGGTCTTAATTCCCCCGGATGACTGATTTCCTCTTGGTGTGACCCTGGTGTCCCTCCCTGCTTCCCGGGTCCCCAGGTGTCTTGTGGCGTCAACCTCATATTGTGCTACAGAAAGAGACATGAGGCGCTTCCCTGGTGGCGCAGTGGTTAAGAATCTGCCTGCCGATGCAGGGGACACGGGTTCGAGCCCTGGTCCGGGAAGATCCCACATGCCGCGGAGCGACTAAGCTCGCGAGCCACAACTACTGAGCCTGCGCTCTAGAGCCCGTGAGCCACAACTACTGAAGCCCACACGCCTAGAGCCTGTGCTCTGCAACAAGAGAAGCCACCACAGTGAGAAGCCCGTGCACCGCCAAGAAGAGTGGCCCCCACTCGCCGCAGCTAGAGAAAGCCCACATGGAGCAATGAAGACCCAATGCAGCCAAAAATAAATAAATAAATAAATAAAGAGACGTGAGCACTCATGTCTGTTACAGACACTTTGCTGGTTGCACGATTCAGTGGCAGAAGCACCAAGTTGGCTCCTACTTGTGGTGCAGGAAGTACTGAAAGCAGCACGTTGCCTCTAAACGTCCGAGTGGACGTTTTGCACGTGGGTCTCTGTGCCTGGCAGCTCAGCGGGCACTAAGGGACGCTCCCGGCTGTGGCCGAGGCTCTTACTTGTTCAGCAGTAGCTCGCTGGCCGTCAGCTCATGGGTCAGGGTTGGCAGGATGCTGGCCTCCAGGTGGTCTGAGCGGCTGTCGTCGGGGCTGACCGCCATGTGGGTCTGGCCCCCCGAGTCGTCCCGGGAGTCAAAAGACAGGCGCTCCAAGCTGACGGCCTTGCTGTAGGACGGCGGGGCCTCCACCTCGCCGTCCTGCGTGGGGTCCTGCGGGGACTGGGTGTCCTCAGGCACTTCCTCATCCTGCTCGGCCTCCACCTCCTCTATGGTCTCTGTGGTCCCCTGGCGCGAGTACAGCATCGTGCACTGTGTGGGCTCACTGTCGGGACACAGGGACAGGCACCACCTGGTCTCAGCATCCCACTCCCCGCCCTCCCGAGGGCACCCAGAGCCACGCATCCAGGCACGTGGGGGGAAACGCCCCCTCGCTCCCTCGTGTTCCATCGGCTCTGCTCTGTCTGGATAATCTGTCTGGTCCGCAGAGACGGTGGGCTGGGCTGCGGCTCCCAGGGCGCTAAACCCTCCTGAGCAGAGGTTTTCAATCCCATCAAGCTTCCCAGCCACGGGGCCTGGCGTTTATTTCCAATCAAGACACAGTGAGCACAGCTCACCTCCCAGTGTATGGATTTTAAAGAAAGGTGCTCACGGAACCGAGAAGCCTCAGCTGGCTGGGTCCGCAGGTCTTAGCCAAGATACACTCTACTCTCAGTGGACCCCAGATCCGTAAGGGGAGGACAGGAATGATGGACCGTTGGCAAGACAATGGCATGCTTTATAACACACGGTGCACTTCCTGCATGCTTGCTTCTCCCTGTGTTTCCATCCTTTGCCTTTTCTCACTGGTGCCTCTTACATCTGACTGAGTGCTTACCACCTCCCCGTCCCTGGCTCCCCACCGCCTGGCATGTGGAAGCCCCGCCCACCACTGTCTGCCCTGAGGGTCTCTCCCCAGGGCTGAGTCTCCAGCTCGGGCTGCCCTCCTGCTCTCTCTCCTCCCAACAGCTTTCCGCTACCAGCTCCCCTTCCAGCTTCCTTTTTCATGAGCTCCTCTGCCATTATCTTCACTCTACTTTTGCTTCCTTCTCTTCTCTTTTGCATCCCTCCTGTCCTTCTAACTTTCCCTGCCAGGTCTGTGCAGGAAAAGCTGGAAACGAAATACAGCAGAGAGCCGTGAAATTCAAAGCGTGCTTTCTATACTGTCTACCTCGACACACCCAGCCCTGAAGGGGAGGGGGCAAAAGTCATCTAGAGATGCAGAGTCTGCTGGGTGTAGAGCGATAGTCTGTTAGACTCTGAGAAGGTGCTGCTATCTGAACGGCACGTGTGCGCTGCTGGGGACATAAACACTGAGATGCTCAAATGCGCAGACTGTACCCATTCTCTCGTCACGGACGCTGGAGCACACGTATGAACGAATGAATGCGTCTGGCTGAGCCTGAGACTGAAGAACCACATTTGTATGAGCTCTTGATCCTAACTCAGGGGTCTTCAGCGTCCCCAGGGCTTTGGTTCTAAGTGTGCACATCAGTTAGAAGGCTGTCGGAACACCAAGACAGCCAGCCTTTGGCTAAGACTTACCTTGATTAGACATGGCCGTGAAACTGACTGATCACCCCATTGAGTTTTCAGACCACTGGAGCCAGCCCCACACCAGGTCTAACTTCCAGTGGGACCGTAAACCACCACAGGCACGCTCTCTGTGGTTTTAAATGAGGTCTGGCCACAAAGGGATTCAGCAAATCCTGGTACATTCAGGAATCAACAGAGTGGAATGGCATAGCATGTGCCAGCCAGAAGACATCTCAAATGGCCATGGCATTCCCAGAAACACCAGGCACCAGCCTCCTGCAGCTCTGAACTGAGATACATAGCTGCCGGCAACAAGGACTTAACACCCCCCTGATGTGCCAACGTTGGCATTAGTTTTGGATTAGGTTATCTGGGTAGGTTGTTTGGTGTCGGGATAAGCGCAATGCCACTCATGCTTCTGTGCTCCTGCTGACTTTTCAGAGGCAACTCAAAAAAGAGCTTGTGGCTTTTACGCAAGTAATTTCATTTCTCAATGATTATTGTTTTATCATAGGATTTAATGAGGAAACTTAAGCCCAAAGTAATCGTTTCCAAACCAAACAAGTTAAGGCCTACAAAGGTGATATGTTCTACTGCACAATAATGTTCCTTTTAAAAAACAATGGCAAAATATATCCTGACTTTTATGTTAATTATGCGTATAAGACGTGGACGGATTCATTCTGTATCAACCAAATGTGACTACATATGGGGTTTGGGGATTTTTTTTCCCCTACTTCATGGATCTTTGGATGAAATCGTGAGAAAAAGTTTCCTGCCCTTCCTGACCCATTTCTCCCTGTGAGGACCACCTACCTGAGCCCTCAACCAAGGAGGAAACATGCTTGTTCCTTTGGAAATAAAAAGTGTGAAATACTTACAAAATGAAGGACAATGTTTATAGTAGGATTTTTAAGAAACTCCTAACAGACAAAAACCAAAGAGCAGTTAGTTTAATAGAATGCTGTCCTGGGAACGACCAGTTGTATCCCAGGAAGGGCAGTGGTTATGCTTTGGTTAGTCATGCACATTCTTAAAATAAAAATTAACAAAAACACACAGGTCACAAGAACTCATTTGTGCAATGACCCAGGGGGGAGGTGACACGGTGACGGACAACGCATGCACGTGTGAGCACCTGGAGGCTAAGCTGGCGCTCTCAGCTGACGAAGAGGACACATCCATGCTGAGCATTTTACGGAGCCCGGGCCGAGCGCGCTCACTTGTTTTAGGAACAGTTTCTGGTCCATCTAAATCATCAAGGGTGGACTGCCTTGAGAACAGCATGGTTGCTTCCGTGTAGCAGCTAGCAGCGCAAACAGTCACAGAGACACAGTGTTAAAACAGCACCGGAACATGAGTCACACACGGTCAGCGACCCAGACACCGCCATGCAGCAAACCACACGCCACTCCAGCACCACGGACAGCGACCATCGCAGCGGGGCCTCCAGGACAGAAAAGGGAAGATAAAACACAGCAGTACTGGGCTGAAAAGAATATAACAGCTGATAAATGAGGAAATGTCACTCTCTGGGTGGGACAGGGAACTAGAATAAAGACAAGTCCCGACCTTTCTCTCACAGAGCAGAATTCATAGTTTTACAACTGAGTTTTTTTTGATGAAAGGAAACATGTTTTATTCACAGCCCCCCACCCAATTCTGAGTTCACTGAGAGCATTTTGTAGCCGAACTGGTTACACAGAAATATCTGCTCATGTAAAGTTTATATAAAAATGTCATTTTTTTGTTTTAAACACAGTCTCCAAAGGGAAAGAGGGAAGCTCAGGACTGACCACAACAAACTGAATTTTCCATCCCATTTTCTGAGTGATATTCAGTTGAACCAAACTAGATGGCTTGGAGAAGAGATGCTGGTTTGATATGCAACTGGATATAAACCAACATCAAAAAAATGAAACAAAATGGTAAAAGGCAACAACAAAGGAAATCCAGCAGTGGCAGGGCCATTTTGTCTGTTAACTGTTCATTGAGCCTAATGAATGGTTTTCTTCAGATCACGTTTTAGGTGTTGGCGGATGTCATGAGGGCGAGAGCCCATCGGCTGAAATCCTCAGCTCCTGTCACCTGACAATCAGGGAGGAAGGGTGGCAGAGTTAGGGCTGAGCTGCTACTGGGTGATCACAGTACTGGAGATGTAGCCAACAGAGCTCAGACAGAGGTGTGACTGCAGTTCATATGCAGAGTTTAATCCCAGAGAGGGACACTCCCCCCAAAGTGCCTGACACAGAGGCTCCTGGGGCACTAATCTTCAGCTTGAGCATGAGTGACCCGGCTGACCCTTGTGATACTGGACGGCTGATTTCCTGAATAAACGTCACATGTGGCTGCACTAGGGGACCTGCTGTGTGTTGGCCGCACAGTCAGACGCCCACAGTCAGTGACCATGGGGCAGAAATGGAAACCATTCAGGACAATGGAGCTACCTCTGGGGTCCCCTGTGGGAGTAGGGAATTCGAGGTTCTCATGGAGCCATTAAAGGGTTTCAGGTTCCTGGAGTTATAGCTCCCCCACCAAGCCCCGAGTGCGCTGGAGGGACCACCCTGACTGCACGTTACAGCCATATGGCCAACACGGGGGTCGGGCAATGAGAGGGGGGAACACGCAGGCAACCAAACAGTCTCTAATAAGGATTTTTAAAAAATGACATTGACTCCTTTAGATGTCAACCCGTCCTGGACAAAAAGAGGAGATGATGGGGAGATGAACTAGGAACGCAGTGGACGAGCACAGTGGGCCTGGGCCTGGGTCTCCACGCCGACCGACACTGGCTGCCTGCTGGGTTTTAGATAAAGCGCTTCCCCTCTTCGGGGTCGGTTTCATCATTTATGAGATGATGGAACTGGATCTGTGAGCTTCTGTGTCATTTCCTATTTTCAGAGGTGGATCCCATGGCCTTTTGGGAGTCGGCAGCAGAAAGTTGCTGTACGCCCTCACCTGCTCGATTTTCTGCACGGGTATCATGGCTCTGACCCCAAAGTCCTATTAACCTTGTTAATTCTTAGGTGAGTCGTACTGTCACATCAGCCCACTTTCGGACCCCACACAACCCCAGACTATTGGGTTATTTGCAGTGGACCAATTTGTCATCCAAGCCAGGGCAGTTTTAAAAGTGAAAGGGGAGAGGAGAAGCTTCACACTAACAGATGACAAATCTAATCAGACGACGTCTTCATCGAGATACCCCAGGGGCACACAGCACACATTTCAAGTGATAACCACTCTGGTCATATCTAGGAATGTTCCTTAGAATGTCACCGTTTCCTGACGGAACTTAAACTAATTCATTTTCTGGGAAGGTAGAGGATATCCGATTTCATAAAACAACCATTTCTTTAAAAAGCGCTATTTTACAACTGGATTTGAAGGAAATCGGGACGATTCCAGTAAGTCAAAGGGAATACAAACTCCTTTGTTAGGTTCCCACCCTGACCCCCTCTACTGTCTGCCAGAGGGAAAAGCGGGTGAGATGGGGTGAGTAGGAAGGCTCCACGCAGGCTGGGTCCTCGGAAAGGGGCCGGGCCCCATGGAGCGTGTGTGTCCCCATGTCCCCGCCGGGGTTGACACTGCCCTGCCGCAGGGCACAGGTGTCGGAGAGCAAGCTTCCATGCTGGGGGAGTCCCTCCCAGAGAAGGTCACTGCCTCCCCAGCAATCGGCAAGGCTTCCTGTGGACTCTAATGCAGACACATGATTTGAAAGTTTCCTAAACAAAGAAACTGGAAGCTCTGCTCAGCCTTTAAGGAAAGGGCAAATATGTTCACTCAGTTACTAATGACATAATGAACCTGTTGTGTCTCCCTTTTCTTTAGGTTACAAATAAAGAGTAAAAGAACATTAAAAAGTAATTTTAAAGGTATTGGCTTTCTACTAGTAAATGTATTGACGGATTGACCATTTAAAAATGTTTGGAATACTTTGACAGTCTTTGTTAAAAAGCAATCGATGGATTTAAAACTCTCCTGCCTCACAGTTTTTGACTATGGGTGCAGCTTTATGTTTGTCATCTTGGGTCAGATTTAAAGGCGGTTACTTGATTTTATTTTGGCCAGTCTTTATTTCCTTTTTCTTCTTCAACCTCCTAAAGCTGTGATTTACAGTCCTTAGTTACTTTCTTAATTGACCACATTCTCAGTGGTTACACGCTGAAAGTGGCTAATAAGTAACTTTCAGGAATAACGAATCATGTATGTTTATTTTATGAACAACTGATTTTCAGTTTACTTTCTAATTTTCTCTTTGATTCATTCGGTTCAGAGTTTGGTTCTGGAACCGCTATTCTTAAGCCAGGCTCACATATAATATTCTGGAGGCCCGTGAAACCCCTGAAGTTCTACATAAAAAAATGTGTAATTATGTGTGGTTTCCCCCTTTGGGAAATCGTCTATAGCCTCATGAAATTTCAGAAGAGGCTCATGTCTCTGTCAAATGGGGATGATAACAGTACATCTCGAAGGGTCTTTTAAGGATAAAGTGAAGAAACCCATGCACAGTGTTTAGTGCAGCCCCAGGTGAAGGGTCAGCGCAGGTGCCTGTGTGAAGTAAGCCTGTGACCACACAATGCGGAAGATGGGGGCAGATAGAGCCACTTCTCAAATTTCTAAAATTACGAACCATAAAGTAACGTTTCCGAAAGGAAAAAGATCAAGGATGGCAATAGATAGTAGAAGATTCTAGAACAGAAGATTCTTTCTGGAGCAGCATTTTAAAGGCGTTAAAGAGGCAGCTCTTGATACAATTCGTCATTTTGTGATGTGGAAGGCTCGTCCATCTGACTTGACTCCAGCTTGGAAATCCCAGTCCTGTGGCTGTGACTCATACAGCTCCTGCTAATAATTATTACTGATTCCTGCTTCTATCTGCCCGGTCCAGGGACAGGCAATGTTCTGCTTGGCTGTGGCCACAGAGACAGCCCGGAATGGCTGGGCACCCCGCATGGTTCTGATCAATCTGCACCTCACCCATCATTTCTCACCTCTGTTACCTTGTCAAAAGCAACACCATCGTGGAGCACGTGACGTACCTGGAGATGCTGTCGTGGGAATCTAAGCTGTCCATCCTATGGGCTGTCTGTATACCTGCGGTGGCGCCAGGACGGTCATCAATGGTGTCCAGTCCCGACTCTCTGGAAAGGTTCATGATGTGGTTCTGATAGTACATGTGGATGCTCTCCCGGGTCGGGACGTTGCCCTGCAGAGAAGGAGACATTGTCACGGTCCTCACGAAGCACTAGGCCTGTGCAGCTGCCTGGCACTGCTCAATACGGACAACCCTCCACCATCATGCACACCTTGAATAGGATGAAAAGCCAAGCTAGTCAAGCTGGGGATCGACATTAACTCATTGAATTAATGGTGCCCGATGTGACTGGGTCATGCTGAACAGAAACCCGTTCTCATTTATGGGTGAAGATGGTCAAATGTACAAACTTTCTGTTATAAAATAAATAAATCCTGGGGATGCAACGTACAGCATGGGGACTATAGCTAACAATACTGTATTGCATATTGGAAAGTTACTAAGAGAATAGATCTTCAAAGTCCTCATCACAAGAAAAAAAATTTATAACAAGGTGTGGTGATGGAGGCTAACTAGACTTTCTGTGGTGATCATTTCACAATATATACAAATACTAAATTATTATGTTGTAAACCTGAAATTAATATGTTATATGTCACTTACATCTCCAAAACTAAAATTAAAATATTGAAAAAGAAAGCCCTTCTTATATGTAGATAATTTTGCTAAGTCAGAGTAACTTTTCCAGCAATGAACGATTGTTTTCAAATGTAATCTGTAAACCATCTATGGCTGTATTTTGTGGCTCTGCATATATCCTAATTTTCCCTATGAGAAGTTTCACATCAAACTTGCCAGACTATACAACATGCCCCTTTATGAGACACGACAGAGCCCGCGCAGCTGCAAACGGTGGTGATGGGAGGGGACAGAAAGGACCCACTGGCCGAGATCCCGGGACTGTGTGAGCATGTGTGTGGCGTCTGATTATTTTCATTCTGAGCATGGAACGGACTTAAATATACAAAAAAGCAAAGGGGTTATGTAAAGACTGTCTAGAGAGAACGGATTTTGTCTGATCCTACTTGGGGCTCTGTGTACTGACTTTCAGAATCATGCCAGTAGTGCTACCTTTTTAATCTCTCTGGTCAGCATGCACCTCTCGATCCTCAGGACGGTGGAGATGTCGATGTGCTCCCTGGAGATGGAGTTCAGCCACGTTGTGAAACTGTCCACGGTCGCCAGAAACAGGACCCAGGTGAACTTCAGAATATTAAATATCCTCTTGATGATATTATCTAGGAGGAAGAAGAGAACACGATTTCAAGGGACGTCGTGCCCTCAGCCGCGGTGCTGTGTGTGGTATTTTACCAAAGGCAGCCCTGGTTTTGCCCTCGTCCCCAACATGGAGTGACAGGGGCGTCGTGGGGACCGCAGGCTAGGAAGCCGTGGGCGGACCTTTCCACACCTGCTGCGGAAGCACCAAAACCAAACGCGGATAGAGTTTTTTTAAAATAAATTCCAGGGACTTAATGTTTTGTTTTTTTTTTTGAAGATGTTGGGGGTAGCAGTTTATTAATTAATTAATTTATTTTTGCTGTGTTGGGTCTTCATTTCTGTGTGAGGGCTTTCTCTAGTTGTGGCAAACGGGGGCCACTCTTCATCGTGGTGCGTGGGCCTTATCACTATCGCGGCTTCTCGTTGCAGAGCACAGGCTCCAGACGTGCAGGGTCAGTAGTTGTGGCTCACGGGCCTAGTTGCTCCGCGGCATGTGGGATCCTCCCAGACCTGGGCTTGAACCCGTGTCCCCTGCATTAGCAGGCAGATTCTCAACCACCGCACCACCAGGGAAGCCCGTGGATAGAGTTTTTAACCTTGGGTCAAAGCATCAGTCAGAATAGGTCTGTATGCAGTTAACAGGTTTGATTAGAAGTAGAGATTGTGCTCAAAGATATTTGTTACTGACGCAGGGACAGAAACAGTCTGTATCTATCCAGGTAACTGGGTCCTTTAACACTTTTCCTGTATGTTTCTTCTTTTCTTAAGTAACAATTGTCGTGGGAAACAATTCTGTTGGTTCAGAAGACTCTGATGCTTCTCACTGCAGCTGGATTGCAGTTAAACCACCTCAAAGGTATTTTGTAGGGAATTCAGTCCACACACTAAGAGTCTATCTAAACCACTGACTTATCTTGTCCATATGTATTTAATGACATCAAGCTGTGCTAACTACAAAATTTTCCCCGGGGGTTGTGGGTGGGGGTCAGTCCTCTCCTAAACACAGGAGCCCCGAGATTCCCGATGACCCTGGGCTGCCTTTCTCATCTCAGCTGTGACTGGGGACCCACCTGGGAGGCCGCGTGTGACAAGCTCCACTCGGGGTCCCACCGTGTCCCTGATGTCGTGCCTCTCCGGCACCCCCGGAATTCAATGTGAACTCTGGGTCATGGCTGTGACATAACTTATTTTAGGTCAGAATCAAAATAAAAGAGGGAAGATCCCATATTAACTGTCTGTCTTACTCATTGCTTCCCGTAAATCAGTGCTTCTTCAACTGGTATACAAGGAACGCTTCAAGACACATCACCAAATCACCATCCATGTGTACATTTTTGTACTTTGGCTTTTTAAAAAATTAGTTTTATTAGCTATTTCAAACACTGACTGCAATAAAGGGAATACTTAGTGAACAGGACAATGAATTAAGAATTGCCTTATTGTTTAAAAAAAAAAATCAAAGCACCACCACCAAGACCCTCAATAAGAAAAACAACCTGTATCCTTCACTCTTCCTCTCACCAGAAAAAGGAAATCAGATTCAAGTGCCATAGTAAGATCGTAATGAATTTATGATTAATGATGATAGTTTGGAATGGTTGTAGTTTAAGGTCACTAATACAGCAGGCAGAAAAAGACAAAATTCTCTGACATAAGCTTTTCTGTGCGGGGGGGGGGTCATTTTCTGGATGGGGCCGTACAGTACACATTTCCAGCTTTGCAGCCTTGCTGTCTCTGGTCATCTCGGCTGTGCTGGTGTGAAAGCAGCTGTAGACAGTGGGTGGATCGTTTATCAATGGGCAAGCCTGGGTTACCAAACTTTAATGACGGACACTGACCCTTGAATCCCATAGTTTTCATATGTCATTAGATACTCTTCTTCTTTTGATTTTTTTCCAGCCATGAAACATGGTAAAAGTCATTCTTAGCTAACAAGCCACAGAAGAACAGGTGGCAGGTGGGATTTAGCCCAGAAGTGGTAGAGTCTTGCAACCTCTAGCCCAGGTGTAGGGCCCACCCCTGGTCACTGTCCTCTCTCTACTTTAGAGACTGAAACATGAACCAGAGTTTGACTTTGTCATGGAAAACAATTATTTGTGCATTTGGGTGGCCTAGGAGAAAGGCAGAACTTCTCTCAGGTGAAATTTTGCTCTTTTCAAAGGAAATCCATCCAAGGGAAGCTTAGCTAGAGTGTGGGCTCCGCACATGGTCCAGGTGGGTCAGGGAGACACAAGGAAGCGGTAGACGGTGCTACCTGCTGAGGTCACAGGAACCTTGGAGCTGCTAGCTGGGACTCTGGAAAAGGAGCTGGGGGAACCATGTAGTGAGAAGGGGCCTTGAGCCTCCGGGTCAAGCAGGCCCAGAGGAACCAGCCAAGAGAGCCCCACCTGGCAGCTACTGACTGCCCACAGCCTCTTCGTGTAGACATCAAAGGCAAGTTCGACCCCTGGAGGCTGAAGGACTAAACTTGATGAACTTCAGCAGCATCTTAATGTTTTTGACGACCTATTTTTTTTCATATATTCACAATTCTTTTGTTAGAAGCTGTGAAGATAAGCCTAATTATTTTGCGGTTTTGCTTATGGTGTTACTATGTTGGAGCCCTGTGTAACGTGACGTGCACTTTACCCACTGGGGTGATCACAGACTCACATGGGAAATTAGGATCCTTATTCTTGTTTATTTTTTAACCATAGAGGCCGGAGGGCATAGTTGTTAAGAGCACAGACTCTGGATTCTGAGTCCTTGGATCCAAATCCCAACTCTACCCAAGTGGTTGTGTAGATTTGGAGAAGTGGGCCAATTTTTCTCTGCCTCAGTTTCTTCTTGGTTAAATGGGGAAGAGGGTTTTGAGGGGGTTGAACAAGTCGATGCGTGTAAAGCTCATGGAAAAGTGCCTGGCAAAGGAGCTGTGCCGTGCAAAGCGTGATAAAGCTTTGCAGCAATAAAGGGGTATGTGGTCCCACAGACACATGAGCCGGTTACCTGGACGTGGAGGCCAGGTTCAAGGATTGTGCCTCCGAGGGCTTGGAGAGCATTCAGGAAGCCTCATTTCGTGTCAGCAGATGGCATCCTTGGATGTATTTGTGTCCAGAGCGAAAGAGCCTGAAAACCTTGCCTGCTGCTAAGTGATGCTTACAGGAATGCCAGCCCCATGAGAGACGAAGCAGCGTCTGTGCAGCCAAGAGGCATCTGGGTTCACTGCATTTGGAGGCTTTTGTTTCTCCTCTTTTTTTTCCTGATGGAGAAATCTTCCTCCCAATCGTGGACTCCGTGAAGCCCAAACGGCACCGTGACCAGGCTAGGAGTTAGAAGACACCGGTTCTGTCCCCCACTGTGTGGAGTCCTGAGGAAACGCAGTGGGGTTTGGTTTTCTTCCCTAAGACGAGGAGGTTGGCCCAAGCCTGGAGGCCCGCTCAGTTCCGCAGTTACTTACTTCTCACTTCACTCCTTTTCCTTGTACTTTAAATTAATTGTCAATATTTTTTGTGCCTCTACTCTGATGGCTTCCCTGGGACATTTACAAGTTGCTCTCCAAACTCCCTTTCATAGGTACTTGGATAAAGGAATTTACAAGCCGACTCTAATCCAACATTTCATCCCACAGTGCAAAGGTCAGGTCTACTTTTTGGAGTCCCTTTGCAATTTCACTAGAGATGAGATTTCAAGGGACACTGATGATTAAGTCACAGTCCAGCAAAAGGATTTAATTCATTGTTTTCAGGCAGCCTTCCATTACGTACTATCTGGGCAAGAAACAAATTCCAATCTCGCCCCCCGCCGACGGGAGCCTTTATTTTGTTACCTGGTCCATCAGACTTCTTCTTGATCGGTTCATCCTCCCGGTCTTCCCACTCCACAGGACCTGCCAAGATTGTTCGAGAAACACGGGTTACGTCCTTTTAGGGTAAATTAATGCCAACACTACTCTTCTGGATTCAGAGGAATTTTATAATGAAATCTAGGACATTCTGCCGATTTGAAGAGCTCCTGGGGAAAAGTCATAAGAATTCTGAGCTTTCAGATTCTCTTCACTCCACTCCAGAATGAGAATCATGGAACTGGGGGTGGGTAAACTACAGTCCTCTGGCCAAATCTTTCCTGCTTCCTGTTGTTAAATGGCCTGTGAGTTCAACTATTTTTAATAGTTGAAAAAAGTCTGAAGAACAGTAATATTTTGTGCATATGAAAATTACATGAAATTCAAATTTTACTGGAACACAGCTACACCCATTTGTGGACATACCGTCCAAGGCTGCTCTCATCCCAAGATGGCAGGGTTGAGTTGCAGCAGGAGTTTACAGCCTGCAAAACTTACAATATTTACCATCCGGCCCTTTACAGAAAAAGTGTGCTGACTCCTGTTACACACTGTGAAGTTGTAATTTTGAACACCTTGGGGTAATGTTATAAATTTTAGTGGGTCACCCTTAAAATGAGATCACAGAGTTTCATTTTATTTCTTAGCCTCTTCTTTTAAGGCTGAGGTTGTCAGATATAGCAAATGAGAATATAGGACACCCGGTTAAATTTAAATTTAAGATAAATAACACTTTTTTTTTTGTTTTGTTTTGTTTTGTTTTTTTGCGGTACGCGGGCCTCTTGCTGTTGTGGCCTCTCCCGTTGTGGAGCACAGGCTCCGGACGCGCAGGCTCAGCGGCCATGGCTCACGGGCCCAGCCGCTCCGCGGCATGTGGGATCCCCCTGGACCGGGGCACGAACCCGCGTCCCCTACATCGGCAGGTGGACTCTCAACCTCTGCGCCACCAGGGAAGCCCCCACACATCATTTTTTAGTGTAAGTAAATGCCATGCAATATGTCCAAATTATACTGAAGCTTAAAGATTATTTGTTGTTTTTCTAAAAAATTCAACTAGAACCGGGGTTCATGTATTTTATCTGGTAACTCTATGAAAAGACGATTCACAACCTGAGTCCAGTTAATCTTCCCAAACTTATTTTCTACTGTGCTCTTTTCTGCTGCTCTGTTTCACATCCCGTCTTCACTAGCTAAGCTGACCTGCTCTTTAGTTTTCATACATGAACTTGCTTTCTTCTGCCAGGCTCTGCTCAAAGACTATCTTTTGCACGAAGTACTGTATTCCTTTGCACTCTGGGTCACAAGTCACCTTTTGTCCCCTGGTCCCACACTATTCTATGTATGCTTATTTTTTAAATGAAACCTTGCAGTTTCTATGTCAACAGGGATTTTTTTCCCCTATATTTGTGTTCCCTACTGGTTAAGGTGGAGGGGTCTGGAGCCAGGACACCTGCTATGAATTCCAGACCCACCACTCACTGGCTGGCTGTAACCAGGGCAGGTTCCTTCACTCTTTGGGACCTCACATCCCCAAGTGTAGGGCAGGGAGTGAGGGGAGAGTGAGTTATCGCACAGAAAGCACAAAGGCAGCTGGCACTCTGGAAGGACAGATGCCGCTTGTTTCATCTGCCGACAAAGAAGGGATGATCCCTTGTATCAAGAAGGTGCTGAATAAATATTTATTAAAGAAGTAAACATTGATTTCTGTCCCTATATCTTTGAATTATTGCTGTCCTAGATTTGTAGGTAAACGATGGTGCATATACACATGAAATAATCTTCATGATACAGACTAATGAGATATTAACAAGGTGACTAAAGATTTTTTAGAATTGGCCCAATAATTTTGGAAGAACAAATGTCTGAGAATAGCAAATACAATTTTGAAAAAAGGAGCAAAGTGAGGGAAGTTTGCAACACTAAATATTAAAACTAACTCTAGCTACTGGACTCAAAAATATAAGACAGTGGCCCACATCTAGACAGTAGGATAGTGGATCAGAATACAGAGTCCAGAAACATACCTAAGAGCCATACCACAAATGGGAGCTTAATATTGAGAAAAGGAGCATTTAACTTCGATAGAAAAAGGAAGACATTACCGAACAGGTTTAGCATAATAGAGCTCTACTTCACAGAATAATAAAAAAATTCAAAAGGTAAGTAAAATTAAGAGGAAATATAAGAAAACATTTGCATAAAATTGGAGGGGAAGACTTCCTTAAACAAGATGAAAACATAGAAACTGCAAAAAGAAATTCAGACCTATTTGACATCACAAAAAATTAAACATTGCTTAGAAAATATATACCATAAACTAAACCAAAAGATGAGCACTGGATTGGAAAAAAGATACTTGTAACACATAAAAAAGGATAATATCCCTAACATATAAATATTTCCTAAATTAATAAAGACAAACAACCCAATAGAATGATAGCATGGAACATGATAAACATTTTAAATCTCAGATTTGAAAGTAAAAAATACCAAGAAAATATGAAATAAAAAATGCTCAATCTCATTAGTTAGGAAAATTCAAATGAAAATAAAAGCCGTTTGTCATCCTTGAGAAAGACACACAATAAAAAGAGTAATAATAGCCTATGGGATGAGGCTACAGGGCAATAGACACTCCTGCACCTTATACGTAGGAGTGTAAATTTCTAAAACCTCTTGGGAAAATATTTATTAAATAAAAAAGCACCCGCTTTAACCCAGAAATCCCACTTTTGATCATCTATTTTGTGGAAAGTGTGTGTTCTTCCTGACTTTTTGCCATGCATTTAAATATACACACACACGACTATATGTGAACTTCTGTGCAAGGACATCTATGACGGCATTCTTAATTGTGGCAAGATCTGGAAGCAAACCTTACGTCCATTAGTGATGGAAGAGTTGGATAATTATGCATATCCATATTATAGAACATTTTGCAGCTGTTAAAAAAGGATGATATAGTTTTATAAATGCTTAATTGGAGACGTGTTCATGATACATTGCTGATGAACGCACAGGAGAATTTGGACGGCATGGACTCATTTTTGAAACAAAGGAAACACTGCCTGCACATCACAGGAAAGGGGCGGAAGAGAGCACAACCAATGCAAGGATTTGGTGCCTTAGGGTAGCTTTCAAGGCCAGACTGTGCATCCACTTCTTTATTGCTTGACTTGCTACATTGCCTGTGTCTTAATTTTGCCTTTTTTAAGCCAATAAACTAAACTAAAATAAAAGCTACCAGGAGGTAGCAGCGACCAGAGTGGTCAAAAAAGGAGAACGGCTTTGCAATTAGAGCTCCATTAGAAATTCTGTTTTCCTTTTCTTTTCTTTTTTGAATACATTTTAAATTTCACAAAGAATCTATATATACATTTTCTTTGTAAAGAACTAAAATATAACGAGGCTAAAGTTCCCTTGAATCCTACCCCTTAATCTCAGTCTCTCCCCACCCTCTGCCAGAGGTCACCACTGTAATTAACTTGCTAAGTATTCTTCCTGATCTTCCTCTGGCATTTACACACGACTATATGTACCCGTTAAAAATGCAAAATATTGTCTGGAGGCACTCTGGTTTCCTTTGTTTCATAAACGGTTTCATGATGTGCATGCCAGTCTGCAACAGAATGCTTTTCGTTTAACAGTACGTCAGGAATTGTTCTCCAAGTCAGTTCAAAGTAGCCCATATCATTTCTTCAATTACCAAGTCGTATGCCATAATACATTGGTAACATAATCTACTTGATTCTTCTTCTTTATGTGGGCATTCAGGATGTTTCCCAATTTTTGTTGGTTATAAATAATGTTTGATGAGTATTCTTAGACACGTGTGCTTGTGCTCATGTGAAAATACTGGTTCAAGTTAAGCCATACACCTGGAGGTGGGACAGATCTCTGGTAGGAGACACACATTTAAAATTTTCATGGATACTGACGTCTGCTCTTCAAAGTGGATATGCTGCTTCAGAACACCACAAATACGTATGCTCCCGCTAGCAAACAGTGATACTATCAAATGTTTAGGTTCTTGCCAATCCAATAGGTTAAAAAAACAGTATGTCAAAATATTTAGTTTGTGTTTCTTGTACTGCTACTGAAATTGAGCTCCTTTTGGCCATTTCTATTTTCTGATCTCGAATTGTTTTTCACATCCGTTCATTCATTGGGTTGAATTTTTCTTTTACTGATTTTTAGAAGTTCTTAATATATCCGGGACACTAGTCTTTAGTCTGATATATAATGAAAATATTTTTCCTGATTGCCCCACTTGCTCTTCAACTTTGCTTTTGGTGTGTTTTACTGTCGTTTGGAATTCTTTTCCCCCTTAGAGATGTGTTCCTATCATATGTTTTCAAACGAATCAGTATAATGTTGAATATGGCACTGGTGGCGATGTTCCATTCTGATTCCTGACTACACTTTAATTGTGCTTTCCCTTTTTTTCTTGATCAAATTTCCATAAGTTCATCTTTATCATTCGTTTTTTCCAAGAACAGCTTTTCACTTAATGATCAGGTTGTGTCTTATATTTCTTTTCTATGACTTAATATCCACCTAAAAATTATTATTTTCCTTCTACTTTCTTTAGGTTTATTTTGCTTCTCTCTCTCCTCACTTTATAAAATGCACCTTAACTTAAATTCATGTTTTACTTTATTCCAAGACCTGAGTAATTAAGGGTAAGTAAAACTCTTTGCACTCTTTAGAAGTCAAGAACTTCATTCCTCCCAAGCTTGTCCTTTGCGGTTCCTCATTTGTGTTCAAGGTCACAGAAGCAGGGGTGCTGCCGCATTCATCACTTACCGTCCCCAGATCCTTTTCTCCTTCTTTTCTGTTCTTCTCTTGCAGATCTTTTCTTCTCTTTGCGCCTCTGTCGGAGTGCTGTTTTAGGGTCAGTAATCCAGGCTTGATAAACAAACTGAAGGGAGAAAACGCCATTATTTTCTGGATTTTTAATAAGCTGAATTAAAAGAAAAGGGACCAATACCAAGCTTCCTGACCTTCAGAATCTTTTTTTTCTCTGAACACAAAGTAAACTTCTCTTTCACATATCCCTCAATACACTGAGCTGACCTGTGCTATTTCCATTATCATGAGATAAAATGTGAAAACAGATGTTGTAGGCATATATTTTGTTCGGTATCAGACAATCATGAAATACTTTGGGTCTACAAACCACCATTTCTCCCACATCCCCACATCCCACCCCCATTTGTGATACTTAGTTCCTGATCCTATTGCATTATACACGCTAGGAACAAGCTGGAAGCCTGGCTAAGTGTCATTCGTTTTCTCCCGGCACAAATAAACTTTGAGTTAAACCCAAAACATCTTTTGTCCATTTACTTTGGGGAAATACTTTTGCATGTTTGATACTCTCTCTTCTTCTTTCTGTTTTTTTTTCCTTTGGCCGTGCCACTCGGCTTGCAGGATCTTAGTTCCCCAACCAGGGATCGAACCTGTGTCCCCTGCAGTGGAAGCATGGAGCCATAACCACTGGACCACCAGGGAATTCCCAATACTCTCTCTTGTGAATAACAGCTACTACCAGCAACTCGAGAAAGGGCTTTGTAGATTGATTAGCATTTGGAGAGGAAAAATAATGTGATACGAAGTTTAAGGGGTTATTCCAGAATGGTACAGAAGGAAAACTGGGGTGCCTCTGGTTGCCTTCGGTCATTTTCGTTCAATAGCTAAAAACAGTTGCATTAATATAGTACAACCAATAACCGTAACAGAGCAATTGTGAACAGCCCGCCCGCCAGCAGTATCCCAAGTCATGCAGAAGGAACAGAAAGAAAACCCTGATAGGCAAAGTCAGCCATCCACAACCTCGAAGCCGAGCAGCATGCTCTGCGTGCACCCACACACACCTGGTCTCAGGGAAGCTGGGTTTTCTATTATGAAGATAGAGTTAAAGGAGGGTTTCCTGGGGGCGCCTGAAAACCCAGACACTTTCATTTTATTCTATATTATTTTCAGATTTCTGAAATCTTTGAAAAACAGAGTGTAAGCAAACCACTGGCATTGTAAAAATAAAGAGGGATTCAAATTTTCCATACATGGAAATGTAAAGGTCATGGGTTACTAAGACAGAACATTTCCTTTTTCTTCACAGGTAGAAATCTGAATCTTACGAGCAATTCACACACATGTAAGATCTGTACAGTTTCTGAATAAGAAACACAGGAGGCTAAAAATTATCCTATTTTATGCCAAAAACATATTTTGGAAAGTGAGAAGAACTGGAATTTGAAGGAGAAGCACCAAAAAAAGGAATTTACAGTCGATGTTTATTGAGCGTGTTAATTGGGAATTCTATTAAGAGTATCTCTGAGGTTTAGGATGTTAATAGGCAAACTTGCTTTGGCAAAATATTGATTTTTTAAAAAACTCTGAACTGCTAAACTCGAGAAATTTTCAGGCTTAACAGATACATATGGTGACATTTCCTTAAAAAAAGTGTTATTATGATACTGGTTTTAGATAAAGCAAGAATGCCAAAGTAGAAAATAAGAAAGTGACTCAGAATTTGTGAATGTATTAGGCGTACAAGTCTTCTGCTCTGAAGAAAAATGAAGCCTCTGGGAGGGAGGGTGGGAGGGAAGGAGAGAGCAGGGTGGGTTCAGGAGAGAAATGAAGGAATCT